>NW_026575117.1:16868261-17468261 GCF_905146905.1 Nyctereutes procyonoides
TGGGCAACAGATGAATCTGTGCTGGGTTCTGGGAGATCTCTGATTTATAGTGGAACTCAATTCCAGTGAATGGATATCTGACAAGTAGAACTGAGTAAGGGAACTAACTAGCAAGAATGGGTCACAGCATCAGAATTCTAGTCTAAGAAGCTGAGATTGGAGAGTCCGAGATAAAAACCAAGATAAGAGAAATAGAGAATGGGATTAGGGAAGCTTGTGAATTAAGCAGTTTAGGAATTTGTTACATTTACCTTTGATGCACAAATATGAGGCTACTTTTAAATTGAAGAATTTCAACAGTTGTGAAGCAAGGGATGACCTCTGCAATCTAAACGCACAGAAAAAAAAAAAGCACAGAAAATTTAGGTTGTAGCTCCAAGAAATAGGGGAACATATCCATATTAGTATAATTGTTTTCAGATATAAGTAGAATGACAACAAAAGCCATTGAGGATTTTTGAAAGCCTAAATGAAGAAGTAAAACAATGAACAAATAATGGTCCTGATCTTTGAGGCTAGGATAGTTAACACTACTCCAACTTCCACCAGATGATGGGACTGATCCTACTCTAGTTCTTAAGCCAAGCAATGAAGATGGCAGTAAATTTTTCATAGACTCAGCAACACATAAGACCCAAACAGATAGTAAACACTTGTTATTTCCTACTTTAGCAGTCTGTGGTAACTGAGACCATCTGTGTCAATGTGACTTAAAGTTTTGCCTGGAAAAGATAAGACCATAAAACAACAAATTACTGTTTGCTTTGGGATATGCCTTAAGTGCAATTTATTGAAGACAAGAATCTTTTCACCTAAGCAACCATGCCTTTTCAAATAACAGTTTACTTGTTTCAACGCCATTTCCTTATGTGTCCACCAATCCCAAATGGCAATATTATGAATTTTACTCAATCCCAAATGCAAAGTGTCCACCTTGGAGGATCATCTTAAAAGGATCTACCTTGAAGCCTGACTTTGACAGCCTTTTTTATTTTCCCAAATAAATAAATAAAGTTTTGGGGGTAGAATTCAGTGATTCATCAGTTGCATATAGCACTCAGTGCTCTTTAGATGAAGTGCCCTCCTAAATACCAATCCCGATTACATCATCCCCTCACCCACCTCCCCTTCAGCAACTCTCTGTTTGTTCCCTAGTTAATTTATTATGGTTTGCCTCCTTCTCTATCTTTATCTTGTTTTCCTTCCTTTGCCTGTGTTCATCTGTTTTGTTTCTTAAATCCCACAGAGCAGTGAAATCATATGCTATTTGTCTTTATCTGACTGAATGATTTCATTTAGTATATTGCATTCTAGTTCCATCCATGTCATTGCAAATGGCAAGATTTCATTTCTTTTTTATGGGTGAGTAATATTTCATTGTGTGTGTGTGTGTGTGTGTGGTATGTATCAGGTACACATCTTCTTTATCCTCAGTTAGTGGACATTTGGGCTCTTTAAATGTTTCAGCTATTGTGGATAGTGCTGCCATAAACACTGGGTGCATATGCCCCTTTGAACCACTATTTTTGTATCCTTTGTATACCTACCTACTACTGCAATTGCTGGATTGTAGGGTAGTTCTATTTAAACTTTTGAGGAAACTCCGAACTCTTTTCCAGAGTGGCTGCACCAGTTTGCATTCCCATCAACAGTGTAAGAGGGATGCCCCTTCTCTGCATCTTTGCCAATATCTGTTGTTTCCTGAGATATTAATTTTAGCCATTCCTACAGATGTGAAGGGATATCTTACTGTGGTTTTAGTTTGTATTTCCCTGATGATGGGTGATATTGAGCATTGTTTCATGTGTCTGTTAGCCATTTACACGTCTTCTTTGGAAAAATATCTATTCATGTCTGACAACCTTTTCTGAACCCTTTTCCCTTTCAAATCATCCCTAAAATTCACCCATTTTGCAGTGAACTTGAACTAGTTTTATCTTTGTATTTTAAAATGGGTTGTTTCATTATTGTATACCTGAAGTTAATATTGTACTGTATGTTAACTGGAATTTAAATAAAAATTATAAACAAACTAATAAATAGGTTGGCTAATGCTGGTTTGGTAAATTCACCACCTTTCTTAAATTCAGTACCTTTCAACTCTTTCTTCTTGGCTACATTGATGGTTCTGGTTCCTGGCACTAAAGTTTGTTATGTTATTTATAACAAGTGAAGACATACTGGTGTTAGCACAGAGTGAGTACCTTAAACTCAGAAATATATAACACTAAGTGCTGAACAAACTTCTGTAATTATATATAAAGTCATTCAGGAGGTCTCTTAAACAAGAAGGATTATACAGTATTATAAAGGGTTGAAAGGTAAATGTGGATTTTAATGTGGGAAAGATCAAATTCAAAATGATGTACTACATTCATTATAAATAGAAGCTAAGCAACTAAACTATTATTAGTTATTATGAATAATTCACCAACTAAAGCATCATCAATACTAGCAAGAACTAAATTTGAGAATTTAATTAATGTTTAACAAACCAGAACTATTCTCCCTTATAGAACATGATAAATGACAAGGATATAAAGCACAATGTTTTTAGCATTTTTTATGTGTGAGGAGGGGTTGTTTTTTTTTTTATCATATAATACTATTATTAAAAGTCAGATTCTTAAGGTGACTTTTTGGAGCCTCTTATTCAATGCATTATTTGGAAAATTCAGATAAGCCAACCAAATTCTTATATTCTACTATACAAATACTGTTTCTGGAACATTATGTATATCATAGCATCCATCTTTCATTCACTCAAACTCTTCCAAAATATTGAAGAGGAAGAAAAAAATCCAAACTTATTTTGAGGTTAGCATTACCAAAATCAGATAAAAACAATATAGAAAAACTAAAGGCCAGGGATGCCTGAGTGGCTTAGTGGTTGAGCATCTGCTTTTGGCTCAGGGCATGATCCCAAAGTTCCTGGATCGAGTTCTGCATCAGGCTCCTTGCATGGAGCCTGCTTCTCCTCCATCTGCCTATGTCTCTGCCTCTCTCTGTCTCTCATGAATAAATAAATAAAATCTTTAAAAAAAAGAAAAAAGAAAAACTAAAGGCCAATATAGCTAATGATAACAGATGCAAAAATTCTCAACAAAATATGAGTAAACTGAATTCAACACTACATTTAAAAAAATCATACACCATGGAATATAAAGGTGATCAATATATACAAATTAAGAAATGTGATATGCCACATTAAATAAAGCTTAAAAATCATATTATTATCTCAGTAGGTGCAAAAAAAGCATAAGACAAAATTCAAAATCTTTCATGTTAAAAACTTTCAGCAAATTCAGTATAAAAGACAAGACATAATCTGCAACATAATAAAGGCCATATATTACAAGCTCACAGTAACATTATATTCATTAGTGAAAGTTGAAAAATTTTCCTTTAAGATCAGGAAGACAAAGATGCCCATTCTCACAGTTCCTATTCAAAGTGGAAATCCTAGCTAGAGCATCAAGCAAGAAAAAGAAATAGTGGCATGGAAGAAGTAAAGCTGTCTCTGTTGCAGATGATATGATCTTATGTACAGAAAATCCTAGTATTCACCAGATACTATTAGAACTAATCAATCGGGGATCCCTGGGTGGTGCAGCGGTTTGGCGCCTGCCTTTGGCCCAGGGCGCGATCCTGGAGACCCGGGATCGAATCCCACGTCGGGCTCCCGGTGCATGGAGCCTGCTTCTCCCTCTGCCTGTGTCTCTGCCTCTCTCTCTCTCACTGTGTGCCTATCATAAATAAATAAAATAAAATAAATTAAAAAAAAGGGTAATTTCTTAAAAAAAAAAAAAAAAGAACTAATCAATCGAGTAATGTCGCAAATACAAAACCAACATATAGAAATCAATTATGTTTCTACATGTGAACAAGAAATACCTGAAAAAGAAATAAAGAATACAGAGGCACATGGGTGCTTTAAGCATCAGCCTTTGGCTCAAGTCATGATCCCAGGGTCCTGGGATCAAGCCCAGCATCAGGCTCCCTTGCTCAGTGAGGAATCTGCTTCTCCTTTTCCCTCTACCCTTCCTCCCCTAAGTTGTGCGCTCTCTCTCTCTCTCTCTCAAATAAATAAATAAAATCTTTGAACAAAAGAAATAAAGAAATACCATTCATAATAGTTACAAAATGATAAAATGATAAAATTCTTAGGAATAAATTTAACCATGAAGGCAAAAAAAATGTGCCGAAAATTTTGATATTGATAAATTGAAAAAAACCACAAATGGAAAGATATTCCATGTTCATGGAAGAATTAACATTGTTAAAATGCCTAAACTACCTTAAGCAATCTATAGACTTAATACACTGCCTATAAAAATTCCAGTAGCATTTTCACAGAAATAGAAAAACAATCCTAAATCCATACATACAGAACAAAAACATCTGAATAGCCAAAGCAACATCTAGAAAACAAAACTGAAGGCATTGCATTTCCTTATTTCAATTACATTACAAAGTGATAGTCATCAAAACAATATGGTACTGGAATAAACAGATACAGACCAATAAAATAGAATCAAGAGCCTAGAAATAAGCTCTCACATTTGCAGTCAACTCATATTTGAGAAAAGATCCAAGAATAATCAATGTGGAAGAATAGTCCTTCATTGAATGGTGATGGGAACAGTGAATAATCTCTTTCAGAAGAATGAATTTGTACCTCTATATTATACAACTCACAAAATGAACTGAAAATGGATTAAAAACAGAAGCATATGACTTGAAACTGTAAAACACCTAGAAACAAATAGAGGGAAAACTCCTTGACCCTGGTCTTGGCAATGATTTTTCTTTTAGGGGGTGAGGTAGGATATTACATAAAAAGCCCAGCAACGAAAGCAAAATTTAGTAAGTGAGAGTACATCTCTGCACAGAAAAGTAAGTGATTAACAAAATGAAAAGGCAACCATGGAATAAAAGAAATTATTTGCAAGCCAACTAACTACCTGCTAGGGAGATAATACCCAAAATATTCTAAAAAAAAAAAAAAAAAAAAAAAAAAAAAAAAACCTCACACAACTCAGTAAGAAAACAAAACACAATATGATTAAACATGAACAAACCATCTTGAACAGGTATTTTTTTCAAAGCAGGTTTACAAATGGCCAACTATCGCATGCAAATGTTCTCAACATCACTCATTGCCAGAGAAGTGCAAATCAAAACCACAATAAACTATTACCTCAAACATGTTAGGATGACTATTATTAAAAAGATATGTAATTACAAGTATCAATGAGGATGTGAAGGAAATCCTGCTGATGGGGATATACATTGGCACAACTATCATGGAAAGCAACATGAAGGCTCCTCAAAAATTAAATACAAAATTACCATTTGATCAATAATTACACATATATATCCAAAGAAAAATGAAATCAGGATCTCAATGTACTCCCATGTCCATTTCAGCATTATTTATAATAATGAAGATATGAAAACAACCTAAGTACCCTTACAATAACAAATGAAACTTCACATTATGCTGAAAAAAATAAGTCAGAGCAAAACAAATACAAAAAAATAATAACATATGGTATCACTCACATGTGGAATCTAAAAATGCTGAACTAGAAACAGAATGTAGAATGGTGATTGCCAGAATCTGGGAAGTGAGAAAAATGGTAGATGTTGGCCAATGGGTACAAATTTCCAGGTATAAAATTAATAACTTCTGTAGATCTAATATACAATATGGTGAATATAGTCAATAATACTGTATTATATACCTGATAGCTTCTAAAAGTGTAGATCTTAAATGTTTTCACCAAAAAAAAAAGGTTATTATATGAGGGGATGTGCTAGAGGTGGTAACTAACCATACCGTGGTAATGCTTTTCAATATATATATGAAATCATCACATTGTACACATTAGACTTAAACAATATTGTATGTCAATTATATCTCAATAAACTTGGGAAAAAAACATTTTTAAATGTAGAAAGGTTTTACATTCTCATGGGTAGGGTTATATAATATGAGTTAGGCAAGGAAATATGAGGGAAGTGACAGTTGATCCCAGGTAGAAGCTTTACGAGACAACAAATGGTTTACTACATATTGTTATTTGATTTTGATTCTTCTATCATGACAGTTTATGTCCAAGTAGAGTTTACGTTCCTGGGATTGAGCCCTGCATCAGGCTCCCCGCTCACAGGGAGTCTACTTCTCCCTCTCCTTCTGCCCCTCCCCGTGCTCATGCTTGCTCTCTCCACTCACCTCTCTCAAATGAATAAATACAATCTTAAGAAAAAGAGAGAGAATCCATCACTCAGGATACTTAAGTGAATCATGAGAGCACATATTCCTTCATAATCTACAATGGTCATCTAGCATAAGTAAAATCTAAACATTTGTATTTCATGCTACTCTAATTTCAAGTTTGCCTTGGAATCTTATTGTTAAAGTCCAGTTACACTCCATGGTATTCTTTTATTTTAAGATTTTATGTATTTATTCATAAGAGACAGAGAGAGGCGGAAACATAGGCAGAGAGAGAAGCAGGTTCCATGCAGGAAGCCCCATGCAGGAGTCCATGCATCCTGCATGGTATTTAGTTCTTAATATAAGTTCTTAATATAATTAGTATTTTTTCCCTATTCTTATCAGCATGTCAGTTTTTGTTTTTGTTTTATTTTTTCACTGTTATCATTTAAAACTATGCTGTCATATGGTCATCATTAGTGAACCTAAAATTTAGCAATTCACAATAGCAGTTAATTGTAAAATAATACCAATAATAATTAAAATTTCCATACAGATACTTTATGTCTATGCAGTAAGGTTTAACTCAGCAACACTGCTGTCCCACTTTTATGCATTCCAGAAAAAAGACTGGCTTTTGACTATCTCTTGAAAGAAAACCTCTGAGATGTTGGTTAAATGTTTTTGTATGTCTGAGACCTCGCACTACATTTTATCAGTGTGACCAGATTATAGTAACCGTGTGATTTATGGTAAACAACCATATTTATGCCTGAGGTCCTGGGCTATGCTTTACTAATTTGACTTCTGGGGGTCTAGAGATTAAGTAGCTATCATAGTCATGCAATACATGCTCAAGGAATAAACTGCCCCCCCCCCACAATCTCTTGACCTAGGCTTGGGTAACATTCCCTGGCTGGCAGGCTTTGGAACTTGTTGACACTTAATCATTGCTGGGAGAATTAAGTTCACCACTAAAGGATTCTACTAGGAAGGGATGTTTGGAAAATCATACATGATTTCTCCAGGACTTCACCTTATACATCTTTCCCCTTTGCTAATTTTAATCTATCCTTCCACTAAAATAAATTATAATTATAAAATATAACAGCTTTTCTGAGTTCTGTGATTTCTTCTAGTAAATTTTGCAGTCAGAGGGTGGTCTTAGGAAACACCTGACACAGTAACAAAAGTTGAGATATCTTATAAGATTATTTACTAAATTTGTTTACAAAAATTGAAAATCATGACACTAAAAGCAAAGGCAAAAACAAAAACAAACATGTGAGACATATCAAACTGAAAAGTTCTGCACAGCAAAGAAAACCCTCAACAAAATGAAAAGGCAACTTGCAGAATGAAAAAATACTTATAAATCATGTATCTGTTGAAGAACATCTAAAATATAAAAATAATTTATATAATGCAATAGCCAAAAAAATCAATTAAAATGAGATCTGAATAGACATTATTCTAAACAAGCTATGCAGATATCCAAAAATTATATGAAAAAATGTTCAACATCACCAAACACCACGGAAATGTAAATTAAAACTATAATGACATATCATTTCACAACTTTAGAATGGCTGTTAACAAAAAGGCAAGAGATGGGTTTTGGTGAGGATATGTAGAAAAGGGAACAACTGTGCCCTGTTGGTAGGAATGTAAACCAGTATAGCTGCTGTGGAAAACAATATCGTTTCCTCAAAAAATTAAAATGAGAACCACCATATGATCCAGCAATTGCACGTCTAGGTATCTATCAAAAGTAAACACAAATACTATCTTGAAAAGATATTGGTACCTTCATGTTCATTGCAGCATCATTTACAAATAGCCAAACACGGAAATAACCTAAGTGTCCATCCATGGAAGACTGAATAAAGAAAATGTGGTGTGTTTGTGTATGTGTGTGTATATATATGAATTTTATATATAATCCACATATATATATAATTGATATATATATGATGCAATATTCAGCTATTAAAAAGGAAATTATGCCATTTCTGACAATATGGATGGACTTTGAGGGCATTATGCTAAGTGAAATAAGTCAGAGAAAACAAAATATGATCTCACTTAAGTTGAATCTTAAAAAAAAAATTCTTAAAGATAACAAATTGCTGATTGCCAGAGGCAGGGCATAGGGGGTGGAAAAAATAGATGAAAGTGGTCAAAAATGATACATTTACAGTTATAAAATAAAGAAGTCCTGGAATGCAATGTACAACATAATGACTATAATTAATAGCATTGTATTATATATTTGACAGTTGCCAAGACAGTGAATCTTAGAAGTTCTCATCACACACAAACACACAGAATGATAACTATGTATAATGACAATGTTAATTAGATTTATTGTGATCATTATTGCTAAATACACAAATATTGAATCATTATGTTGTGCATGTGAAACTAATACAATGTTACATGGCAATTATATCTCAAAAAATCATCTAAAAACTAATAAAATACAACTCTATCTCCCCCCCCCAAAAAAAAAGACTAACCACAGCAAACAATGAAGAAAATGTAGAGCAACTAAAACTCTCATATACTGCTTTTGAGTATATAAAGTGATAAACCATATTGGGAAAATAAGAGTTTCTTGTAAAGGTAAACATATATCTACCCTCTGAACCAACGATTCTACTCCTAGGTCTTCACCCCAAATCAGTAACAACATAAGTCCACATCAATACTTGCACAAGTTCTTTTCTAGCAGTTGTAGTCATAGTAATCAAAACTTGAAGAACCTTAAAAGTTCATCAATAAAACATGTTTGAACAAAGCACATTTATTCCCATATGGAAATAAATAAGTGAAAAAATATATATATACAGTCAATATGAATTGGATAAAAAGAGGCCAGGCACAAAAGAACAGAAAATATATGATCTAAGTTTAAGAAGTTCAAGAACATGCAGAATAATCTACGATATAAATCTAAATAGGAAAGGGAGGGAGGGAGGGAGGGAGGAAGGAAGGAAAAGAAAGAAAAAAGAAGAAAGAAGAAAGAAAGAGAAAGAAAGAAAGAAAGAGAAAGAAAGAAAGAAAATCTAAATAGTTATTTTATGTTTTATGGGAATGAAATGGGAAAAAAAAGATGTGAGGAGCTTTCTAGAGTATGGAAATATTCTATGCCTTGGTTAGGATGTTTGTCACATGAAATAATTTCTGTCCAAACTCATGATCTTGTATAATTTTGATCCATAACTTTCATTATATATAAATTTTACTTCATTTAAAAATGGGTATTATCTGAATTTTCTTTGCATTAGAACTACAAGAACCCTTTTTGTTATTTCTTCAATTCTTTTTTCTTCCTTTCTTTTAAAAGAAGGTTGATCTTGTTTTCTTTGAGACTTCTTCTCTTAGGAGCCTCACTGCAGTGACATCTGAATGAATAAGTTGACACTGTCAAACACTATTTTCCTTTTTTCCTTTCCATGCAATTTGTTTCAACATGGATGGGTAATATAATTCTATCAAATAAGATGCTAAATTATTTGATCATTTCCTGGGGAAAAGTTATCTTATTCTTAATGCACATATGGTTTCATCTTCTTGTTTTAATTGTCATGTTTGTTTGAACTGGTACATGTTTTGTGACCATTGCTAATGCCAGCCTAAAAACAACCTAACAAAAAAGACAAAGATGGGAAAATTTGGTCCTCTCTGATGGCATTGGTTCAGTGACTTTTTGGGTGTATATAAAAGCTCCATATTACTAAAGCTACTTGAACCTGTGCCCTTTTTTAACTTGAAGCTGAAAATGTTCTAGTGATATATCAATTTAGAAATTTTCCTTATCTGTTTAGAAAGCAATAGAACTGGATTGTTTTTCCAGTCCTCAGTGGAAAATGGAGCACAACAGATGAGCAGATGAACAAAATTCTATCAGCAGCAATTCATTAAATAATAAATATATAGGTTAATCATGTAGTCAGTGTTACTACTCAATTGCCTTGACCATCAAAAACTTACCTAATAGCCTAGGACAAAACATTTTTTTTGTTCCTGTATGCCCCAGTATGACAAAAAAAATGATAATATGTTGCAGTATAATCATTAGTGATTTAAGACACAAAAGAAAAATACTCTAAGTACCACAATCATCTTTAAGATACACAGCATAACATGCAATATTAAATTAGTACATTTACTCTGAGTAAGCAAATATATAATTCCAAGTAATGTATTATTTACTAGAACTAAATTCATTTTCAAATTTTATTTCCAACATTAATGATTAACAAATGAATGATATTACTTGGTATTGCCTTTAGCTTGACTTTACAGAACAACTTTCATATTGCAAAATATGTATCGAAAGTCTAAGAATATTAAAAGAAATTTTATCACAGTTTTTCTTAATGATAAACTAATTTAATCATTTGGAAGAATTTAGCTTTCTAGAAAGAACTCTCAGTTGTTCTGAAACCAAAACTATTCTGTCCTTAGGAAGAGAACTGATTGGAAAGTTACAAAAAATACACAGTAGAGTTTAAACAATGAATACAGAGTAGACAGTTTCACTCTGATTTCTTCTAGTCAATTTCACTTTTAGTTCTCATGCAAAACTTCACTTTTAGCTCTCATGAGGTGCTAACAGAATATTTAAACACTAAAGAGAACCACTTTCAATTGTTTAAGATCATAATATGATTTACATTAATTCTGTATTCTAAAGACTCTTAAGATACATATTCAAGAATCATACTTTGTACATTGCTTCTTTAAACTTGCAAACAGTACCTTAATGGATTATAAGAAGTGTTATTTGGTAGGAATGAAGGTACTCTGTTTGAATGGAATGTTTTTATTTAGGCTTACCACATATTTCCAGTGAGTAAAGACACTGAATCTTAAATCACGAACACCAGATTATTAGGGCTGAGCAAGTTAACTCAGCCAATTGGCCCTTCTGAAAATAATTCCATTATTGAAGTCCATAAATTTTCAATTAATTTTCCTTTCATTACCTTTCCTTTCATTCTCATACACCCTTGGCTTTACATGTTCAGAACAATTCTCAAAAATAAGCAAACAAAAAAAAGGCACAAGAGTTTCCTTTGTTGTTTATGAAAGTCCATAGTTCTCTTTCTCTGAGATGATTGTTTCCTTTAATAGGGATTCCACTGAACAACAGAGTCTATTGTTGGTATACTGAAAATTGTATCTTCCTATATTTATTTGTTACCATGATTTCTTATAAAATATTTTTCTACGTTTCCTTAAAACATTGATAATTTTTCTTTGAGGAGGGGCAGAGAGAGAGAGAGAGAGAGAGAGAAGAAACATAAAATGATATAAATCCATTTTTCACATACTTCAGTTTAACTAATGTAACCTTCACTATATAGCTGAACTACTTCATATTTAACATGAGGCTTTTACAGTACATTAAATAGTCCAATGCCACGGGAGTTTCATACATCAATAGACACTCTTTTGATAGTATATAATATTCAAACACTGACACTATAATATCAGCAGTACTGCTCTACTCCACATTATGGCATATGGACAGTATGAATAACTGAAATAGCATATCACAGCTATACTGTTAGGATTGCACAAAGGAAGCCACCATCACTTTAAGAAAACTTCTATTTTAAATATGGGAGTTAATCATGCATCACTTTAGTGATTTGCTTTATATGTAGAACGTATCCTAAATCCTGATGATACTCTGTGATAATTATTAGAAAATAATAAAGAATCTAGCATGCAAGAATGAATCAAAACATCCTGAAACAAAAAAAAAGTAGCTTCGAATAGGATATTGCCCATAGTATTCAGTAAGAATGCTTGTATTTCAGAATAAAATTGCTTCAACTAGATAATCAACAAATCAGTTTCTTTACAACTTTGTCAGATCACAGCATGCTTCCAAATTTAAGGAGAAGGAGTATAGACACCTCTAAAGGCAGGTCAAGTTTACAAAACATCAAACATTTTGCAGTTATAGAAGATTCCCTTTTGTAGTTCCACATAATTTGTGTTTAGGTCAAAGTCTTCTGTTTCATAAATGCTTCTAACAGTTTGATGAGAAATGAATGTTGTTAAATATCTAACAATAACGCTCACATTTACCTGATATCATTTGAACTATGTTGGCCATACAACAAGAATGAGGTGTTTTAAAAGTAAATACTATATAGTATTTTTTTATATTTTATTTATTTATTCATGAGCAACACACAGAGACAGGCAGAGACACAAGCAGAGGGAGAAGCAGGCTCCCTGTGGGGAGCCTGATGCGGGATTCGATCCCAAGATCGTGCCCTGAGCCAAAGGCAGACACTCAACCACTGAGCCACCCAGGTATCCCTTCTATATAATAATTTCTAATAGGAGTTATTTTCAAAGCAATTATATTTTCAAAACATATAGATATGGTAAGAAATTCTTTTCTTAATTATTAAATTTACTGTATCTATAACCCAGGCCACCTAAATAGCAAGATTTCATCCAGAAAATAATTCATCGAAAAGTAACTGGATATTATCATTTACTAAGTAGATTATGGTTCTATGACTGAAATAAATTGTCAATTGGCTTTGTAGTATAGTCATTCTAACTTGGCATACAGGCAAGGCAGCCATAGCAAAACCCAACATGGTTTAGTCATCCTCCTTGATCATAACTCCAGAAATTTGGTGACCCATAAAAATAAAAAGCATGCTGGCCTTATAAACACATATATATCCTAGGCCTTGCACAGTGCCTGTAACATAGTAAATGCAATAAATACTTGTTTAAGATGGCAAAGATTCCTCTAATCTTCATTTTGTCCATGAGTGAAACAAAGAAACAGCCTTTTATCCAGGAAGATCAAGAATCTCAGTAATTTCTCACAATTAACTCTACTGTGTCTGTTGAGGCCAGGATTTGGTTTTCAAGATTTTAGTTAAAACACATGTTTTATTTCTAAAAACTCTGGTATGAATGCATAGTGTGATGCTGACTGAAAACTTTTCTTTCATTATCACCTGATAACACTACTGAGAGAGAGAGAGAGAGAGGGAGAGAGAGAGACTTACTCTCAGAACACACCAACCACAGGAAAAGAATGGAGAAAATTAGTATTAATTGTATGCTTACTAATCATTAGCCACTTTTTAAAATTTTTTTTATTTTTATTTTATTTTATTTTTAGCCATTTTTTTTTTAGCAAAGCAACTAATTTAACAAGCACATGTACATTGGTACATTGTTTACAAGGTGTCAGGCTTTAGTCGGTACAATTTTCCACATACTATTTTATCTAGGTCTCTACAATCATCTTTTGAGATGAATATTACTAGCATCCTTTTAAATAAAATTGATACTCAAGATAAATAAGTTTTCTAAGACACAGATATATTAAGAAATGAGAATTTAAAACAAGTATACCTAACTTATTAGGAGTTATTGCTTGTTCTCAAAACCCAATCTTTCCCATGTATTCTGCAGTGTCATTGAAGGAATCCATCAACTAATCGCTCAAGGCATTCTCTGTGGCAGTGGTCTCATACCAGTGTGAGCAATTGCTACCCTGTGTGACCTCACTTCATTTAGTGTTATTTCAACAGTAATCGATGATAGCAATAAAAAGGTAATAAAATATGGATCTTTGCCCTAAGGTCTAGTATTTAGACATTATATCCATATAATTGGAAACAGAATTACATTTTGTTTAAGAAACAAAATGAGAGTTTTGTGTGTCTATTTTTTTAAAGAGGGTACAAATGACAATACCTACTATGCCATATTAAAAGTGCAATAATAATGATAATGATAATAATAATAATAATAAATACTTTTTTTCTTTTTGAGAAGTCACGATTTTCAGGAAAGATGTAAAGCCTTCATAATATTGTCCTTACTCCATAAGATAATATTCCTATCAAATATGATAACCTCCAATTTTGTAAAAGAGGGAAGTGAAAATCAGCGATGTTAACTTGAACTAAGACATAGAGTCACATAGCTGAGATTACAACACTATAGATTTAATAAGCATAGATTTGTATCTGTTATATTGCACATGATAAAAGATACTGATAGGACTGGAAGAAGTTGATTTCTTTCACAGCAATTGAAGTCTTTAGGTTAGTGAGATCCATAGGACTACATCAGTAGAATTTGCAAAGTGGCTTTGCTATTTAAAGGTATTATGACCCAAATGCCTTTGAAATGATTGGATAACTTTAAAAGCCATTCAACATTGATTGTTCAGCTATGTCTGTAGTCAATGCACCAAAATCCCAAAGAAAGAAGAAAGAAAGTTTTGTCTGGACTCTATGCCTTTAGAATTGTAGTTTCACTGGTTTTCTCTACACACAGTATTATGATTGGGGCAATCTCACAAACACAATTTTTCTTATTTAGAAAAATAAATAAGAATAGTGCCATAGTTCATTTTTAATAAGGCAACAAAAAATAAGACAGGTATTTTCATTTAACTATAGAATACATAAAATTACTTTTTATATATGGTTCTAAATTAATTTTGAAATAATTCTCATTTGTATCAATTAAAATGTTTACTTTAAATATTTCTTTAAAGAGCAAATAGTAATTGAATCTTCTTTTAAGATCCAGGAATGATATATTTTTTTCTTCCCCAGGAATCAACACAAGCCATTTCCTCTGAATAAATCTGAGAACCTCTTATAGAAAAACATGCTGAAGAAAAAGCTTGAACTTCTAATCAGGCAAGATGTCCTTGAATCAATCACATGTGTCTTGTTCAGCTTCACCAATTAGGCCACCACACAGCTTAATGCTAAGGTGATGTCATAGAAGACTGTCAGATTTCTAATACATTAGTGCTTTTTTGTATATGACTCAGTCTTCATTTTTGAATCTCTGGCATATGATTTTAGAATTTCCCAGCTAACAGAGTAGTGATATTGCAGGTGATATTCTTCTTAAGAATAGGTTTTTTTTAATGCAATAATTTTAAAAAGAATTATTTTTAAATAATTTGAAAAGAACAACAGATATGCAGAATGTTCTTCACAATTTCATGTGAAAACCATGTGAACACCTTGAAGTCAAGGGAGCAAGATAAATGAGGGGAAAAAAAAGGTTAGTTGGGTTGATTTTAAATAGGAATGGTACCAACAGGACTGGCTAAGGGACTAGATAGAGGATGTTAGAAAGTAAGAATCAAGAATGCGTTTGATACACACTAACTCACTGTTTCTGGTTTAATAATTAAAATTGATGAGTCTGTTTTTCCAAGAATATTGATAAATTTGTGTCTGTGGGATGGTATTGAACACACATACACACAGATTATTGTATCTTTACCATATTATAGACTAGGGCTTCATTTAATTGCTTTATATGTAATGATCATGTTTAAGCTTTGGGTCATCCTATGACATAGAAAATTGTATTACCACAAATTAAATGAGGAAAATGAGGCACAGAATATTCAAGAAGAGGCTTTCACAACGTTGCTCATATAAATATGAAGTGGCAGGTACAGAAGTGAAACCACAATACTCTGTCTCCAAATCAAGGGTTTTAAGCACTATTCCATAATGCTTCTCAAGCCTGTCCTATTCATATAGGTATTCAAGGAGGGGGCGGGGAGAGGGGTATCATCATAAATTTGATCCTAAAAACAGCATATCTAAAGCAAGGTCAAAGGTGTAAATTAAACAAACTGAATTAAATAAGTATAGAATTTAAAGTTAAGGGATATTTTGTGATTTGTTGAAACAACTATTTCAGAAAGAAAAACATAAAAATTTGAGATCTGAAAAAAAATTGACATCTGTCTCTTAATTTTTACTTCTAGCTTATATTTAGTAATTAGTGAAATGCATTGTTATTTGAGTGGGGTTTTTTTTTCCTCCTATGTATCACAAATTTGATACACATTTTTCTTCTTTTACATTCATTTTTATTTTATTATTTTTTAAAAAGATTTATTTATTTATTTATTTATTTATTTATTTATTTATTTATTTATTTGAGGACACACAGAGAGAAGCAGAGATATAGGCATAGGGAGAAGCAGGCTCCATGCAGGGAGTCCAATGTGGGACTTGATCCCGGATCTTGGGATCATGCCTTGAGCCGAAGGCAGAAGCTCAACTGCTGAACCACACAGGTGCCCCGTTTACATTCATTTTTAAAAAGAATCTCTATTTCAGTGTGATCATCTATTCTCATCTGCCTTTCAAACTTACTCTGTTTTCTCCTTTTTTTTTCTCATGTAGAACAAAAGCTGCATGTATAATTCAGATGAATTGTGACCATAGTGGGTATGGCTTGACTTACAGTCACACATAAACAAGGTAATAGACTCAATTTTACTGTTACTTAGGTTCATCTCCCTCACATGCTCACATCTTGAATACCCCCAAACTGGATTCAAACCGTGTTCAGATATATCTGGCTAATGAATATTTGTCATGTTTACCATGTTCACTGTCCTAAGTTTCAGTTTTCCCAAAATACATTACCTTCCTCATATGGTTATGAGATTTAAATGAGATAGAAATTATTCTAGAATTTTATTCATCTATACTATAGCGATTATGTTGATTCTTTTATGTTGATTTTATCTATTAAAATTCCTGCTTGTTTGTTGTTCTTAGTGTAATCTAATCACATAAGCTATTACTTCCAGACCATGATAGTATTGATAGTATATTCCTGTATTGTTCTCAACTTTAATGAAAATTTTTCATTATTTTGTCATGGTGTACTTATGTTAATTATACTATGTTCATTATATTATGTTGATTATGCTATACTATAGTATATAATGTCATAGGACTACTTAAATTAAATATAATTATTTATATTTTATGTATTATATTCATATTACTATACTACATATTAATATATATGAATTACATATTCTATTTCTATATTTTTAATTTACAGTTAGTATGAATATGTTATCCAACTATTTGTATTTAATAAGGTTTTTAATTGAAATGAAAGCTACTTTTGGTCAAAGATTATTAGTATCTAAAGAAAGTATCATGTTTTTAATCTTTGACCCTATTCATGTGGGTGAAATAAACACATTTCTGAAGTTGGGAACAACTTTCCAGGGAGATGCAGTGCTTGTGTGTGTTGTGTCCATCTCTTAAGGGCTGTAAGATGTGATTTAGTAAAAGAAAAAGGGAGAGGGGAGTAAACAGTGGTTTTAGATGAAGTTAGAGAGACAGGATAAGACTAAAATAATAACCTGATTTTAGGTATTTAAAATCAATTCATAAGGAATTTATATTCTATTTTAAGTGCATACCATTTTATACTCTCTCTCTTCTCTGATACATTATTCTCTTTCTTTCTCAGCTGATGAACTTGCTTATTTGACTGAGAAATAAGCAATCAGAAGAGAATTTCTTAATGATCCCATTCTAAATCTAAAACCTCTCTACATCTGTACTCTGCCTTCCTTCATCTAAAAATTAATGAAAAGTCTGCTACTGTCTCAGCCAACAAAGGCACTCAGACACTTTTTTTAAAACCTGTTTCTTCAGGGGATTGGCTATTACAATTAATCTCTATCTTTTACATCAAATTTTTTCACCATTATATTTTACTCTACTTAAAAATTCCTATCAGGCCACAAGCATTGAAATTTCTCCCATCTGAAACTATAACAGCATCAGTGATAACAACAAAAAATACCAAAGCAAATAGAGTTGTGAAACTGTTTCTCTCCAATGCTACTTTTCTTTTTCCCTTTATAGCAAAACTCCTTTAAAAGTTGCTTATATTTACTGTTTGCAAGTCTTTGTTAAAGTTGAACATGAATTACATGTTCTGTTTTATTTAATTTATTATTTTATTTTATTTTATTATTTTATTATTTTATTATTTTTTTATTTATTCATGGGAGACAGAGAAAGAGAGGCAGAGACATAGGCAGAGGGAGAAGTAGGACCCCAGGATCATGTCCTGAGCCAAAGGCAGATGCTGAACCACTGAGCCACCCAGGTGCCCCTGCATTACATGTTCTTATTCCTAAATACTCTTTAAAACTCTTTCCTTTTTTAACCTTATTCACCCTTGATCAAACTGCTAAAGCAGTAATGACCTCCTAGATAGGCCTCAACATTCTCTCACCTGAAGGCCTTTCTACTCTACTTTTCTTTCTGCATACAGCACTCTTCTGCATATTGTTAACATGATACTCTCTTCTTTCATTTAAATATTTTATTAAATAGCTACAAAGAGATATTTTTGACACTATACAATGTTGCTTTTCATTACTTTTTAAAATTCTCCATTCTCAATTCCTAGAACAATATCTGATATTTAAAGAATAAATCGCTTCCAAAAGTAATTGTTGGAAGCAAGATAGAATCTACAAAGCCCACTTTTGAAGGTTATTTCAATATCTAGAGGCAAATGAACAAAGAAATGGAGACATGTTAAAAGAGTAATTTAGAAATACTCTCTTCTTTTAGAAACAAGGGCTAAACGTTAAAATATAATTCTCTTTCAAGCCACAGGAAATGCAAATTGCAATGTTACATACACAACACATACACACTGATTTCAGTTTTTCTTACAAAAAAAAGAGAAGGATAAAGAAAAACTTACTCACTGTACTGGATAAAATTACTTCCATAAGCCATGTATGTATGATGTTCTTTCTAGCTTGTGTTACTTATTCAGAATAAGTGAGTCACACTTAAGAAAGATTTTTAAATTTGCCAAACTTTATATCGGAATTTATTTTAAGAGAAATATCTGCACATTTAAAGTTTGATTTCCTGAACCAATTAGTATATATAAATTTCAGGAACATATACATATACCTATATGTATGGGCACCTACAGAATTTTCAGCATGATACAATATTAAGTGCAAAGAGCAACCAACTAAATGTCAAGAAAAACTTGATTTCAACCCTAGAGATGCTATATGAATTACTTGTTTAATCTCTCTGGATCTCAATTTCCATATCTGTACGAAGTGGAAATAATAATGCTTGGTCTATGCAGTATTTCTGAGATCAAATAAGTAATCTATGTGGTATACTTGAGAAGTACTTAAGCACTACATATAAAGGAAATGTTTTACATAAAATCCAGTAAATCTCTTTATGAAAATGAGATTCTATTACATTTACCAAAAAGTGTAAGCAAATACATAATTGGGAATGAGTTGTTGACCAAAAATGATATACTTGTTTTCAGAAAGTGTTCCATTTTTGTTAGAAAAATTCCACATTTTCAGTCACCTAAAAAATTGGAAACTTGACTTAGAGCATTTAAAGCTTTATTTGTTTGCACCATGTTCAGCAAAAATACATTGGTCATTCTCCTTTAAAGATCTCATTTATTACTTGTCAAATGGGACAGAATCCAATACACAACTGTTTTTCCACTGGGGTAGTTTCTTGGCTGAGGTGAGTATGTCAGGCAGAGTCAGACAGTTAAAGAATTAAAATGTCCTAAATAGCACAGCAGCAAAAGTGTGATATGCGGCTCCTAGAGAATTTAAACAGTATAAAACCAATGGGTATTTTTCTTTAATATATTTACTTGGCTCAGAGCAGGGGTGGTATTGGTACAATGAAGAGTACTGGTGGAGGAGGGAAAAAATTGGCAAATTCTGCCTTGAAATTAAAGATCACTTAAGAAATGGAAAGCTGGGCAGCCACGGTGGCCCAGCAGTTTAGCGCCGCCTGCAGCCCAGGGTGTGATCCTGGGGACCCGGGATCGAGTCCCACGTCGGGCTCCCTGCATGGAGCCTGCTTCTCTCTCTGCCTGTGTCTCTGCCTCTCTTTCGCTCTCTCTGAATAAATAATATAAATAAGTCTTTAAAAAAAAAAAGAAAGAAATGGAAAGCTCAGGAAGCTGTGCCTTATACTAGCTGCTTAAGTGCTAAGTTGGTTGGAAGAGGGACAGTGTTGGTAGTGAGTAGATGCACAAACATTTCTGCAATAAGCTATCTGAAAGACCTTAAAAACCAGCTATGTCAGCAAGGAGTTTTGGAAACCTAGGAGAATTCCACTTTAATCGTTTCCTTTAAAAATAAAAAAATAAAACTCAAGCAGCAAAATGTTAAGAGACCTAATGGAAAGATAAAGATGTTCTTTCTATAATCGGCAAAATCCTAAGTTGTTTTTTGTTTTGTTTTGTTTTGTTTTTTGGCCAGCTAAGCAGTTAGAAGAGGTTCCAGTATTATGTTGAATTATAGTCTCAACAGTGTTTGAGAAAGTGTTACATAGAACCCGACAGCTATACCAACTGACAGGAAATTCCCAATTCATTTCCTTTTTGTTCATACTACTACTACTAAAAAAAAAAAAAAAAAATACCCTGATGGATGAAGGATAAGATTAAGGACATCTTAGTTATTTACCTCATGTTTGGGGAGAAGGAGAAAGTAAAATACTGAACCAACTGAGGTCACTGATTTTTCTTTGCATGATAACACAAGGTAAATTTTTATGCTTCTTACTATAACACTTTAAGGTAACACTTTATGGGTTATTATGACACTTCTAAAAATGAGATTGCTAACGAATATTCTTGGCATGGAAATAATAAATGTGACTACCTCTCCTTGCATAGAATCTGGGATCATCCTTCTTCATTCTTTGACAAGTTCTTGGCAATTTCAATAACCGCTTGGAGAATCTTTCCAATTCTTCAACCGATTAGCTCCATTTTCCTCATTTCCAAAAATCTGTGTGTAAACTCAAGTCATCCCTTCACATGATCATATCTTAGATCTTGTCATGGAACCAATGGCTGCACCCACTCAATAATCTCTGCCTCAGACATCCCTCTCTCTAATTACTATCTCTGATGATCTATTTCTCTTTGTCAAATTCACCTGCTTGGCCATACCATCTAATATGCTGACTCCAACAAGAATTCACACCACCATGATCTCCTACCTATTGACCCTACCATTTTTCTCTCTCAATTATCTCTCTTCATTTATCATGTGTACCTACCCTCGACAACATAGCTTATATTTATTAGTGTATTGATTTTTCTAATGTAGAAATTAAAGCTCAGAGCAATTAAATACTGTGTCCAAGCAATCATAGGATTCCAAATGAGATTTTCCAACTGCAAAATCTTGACTCTTCCTTTTAACTATTATAACAGAATTCCAGAATGATAAATAGTATCTGATAAAAGTTGGATGCACATAAGAATTTAACTGGAAATCTTTAAGTAATGCCCTGATTTAATATCTTTTCCTTCTTGGAAAATCATCTAAAATCTATAAAATTCCTCAACAGACAAATGCTTACAGAACAAAAGGTCGCCTGAAACTTCAAAGGAGTTTTGAACCATCTGAAATAAATGAATAATTTACTCATGAATAAAAAGTTAAGAGCTCACAAATTACTCCTGGGAGGAATCATGTCTTGTGGGTGTCTGTATATTACACAACATTAGGAGCTAATCTTAAGAAAAATAATTCATTATAAACATAAATAGTAGCCAGCCCTTGAAAAAGGTTAGTATGAGAGGAAGTATAAGCTTCACTAGCTTCATTGTTATTCCATTTGTGACTATACCACGTTGCCTTCCAAAGCAACTACTTTGTATACTCACCCCACCTTCCAAAAATAACACCCAGTGGTCTTGGTAAATTAATGAATAGGAGTCATTTAGTCTGAAATTCATTTAGAGTAAAAAAACAAGAGTTTTTTGCAGGTGAAATTTAGGGAAACTTTCTAAGTACTTATTGTCATTGTACTTTATGTATTAATAAAATACATATAAAAATAAAATACATATAAAAAAGTACCTATTTTCATATTTCTTCATGTATTAATATTTTAATTTGCCTGTTAGGTAGTTCCAAGGAAAAGTAAATATTTAATTGATAAATCCAAACAGTATTGAAAGTAACACAACTAAGTATAGCCCTAAATAGAAAACCACCCTTTAGTGTTTATCTTTCATGATTTAGAAATTATTGCACATAAAATGCTGCCATCCCTGGCCCCAGTGATTATGAGTTCAACATCATTTTTTAATAGATTTTATTTATTTATTCATGAGAGACACACACAGAGAAAGAGGCAAAGACCTAGGCAGAGGGAGAAGGAGACTCCATGCAGGGAGCCCGAGGTGGGACTCGATCCTGGGTCTTCAGGATCAGGCCCTGGGCCGAAGGCGGCACTAAACTGCTGAGCCACCCAGGCTGCCCCCAACATCATTTTCTAAATCCTATCCATGATGTAGATAATAATGTAGTTAAATATTCTGTACCTACCTCTTAGGTACAATTTCTTTCTCTTACAATTTATTTCTCATATCTACAGTCCTAGCTCAGGTGCTCACCTGGAAAAAATAACTTTATTGCTGGTCTACTTCCAGTATCTTCTCTCAGTATTCCATTTCGATCATCTAAATTATTTATTCAAAGCTTCTCAATTCATTTAGAGGCACAACTTTGATCTTGCCAACTTTGATCTTGCCATTACTTACTTAACAACTCCTTGTGGTATTGCTAAAATACTTAACTATAATATGTATTAAATGTTTACCGTAAGTTTGGCACTCATCATGCATTTTTTTCATTTATTCATAATATCAAAGTCATTAAGTAGATATTTTTATTACCCTTACTTTACAGATGAGAAAACTGAGTCCTAGAAGTAGCCTGACTATAAATCTTTTTAGCAGTACTAAATGCAAGAGTTGGGAATTAAACAAGGTCTGTCTTAATTTCAAAACCATGTGCTTAAACATTATGTTTTATATTGAAAATTGAATATTGAATATTTGCTCATATTTAACTTTCTCAAACTTTATTTTTCCCACAGTACAACATTGAAGTGATTCCAGGGATGCCAGATTGAACTACCTCATGTTCCCCATTCTTATCTTACCTTTTTCCATTTTTAGGACTTCATCTATTCATTGTCCTGGACTTCCTTTTTTTTAAAGATTTTATTAATTTATTCATGAGAGCACAGAGAGAGTGGCAGAGACATAGGGAGAGGGAGAAGCAGGTTCCATGCAAGAAGCCCAATGTGTCCTCGATCTCGGAACCCTGGGATCATGCCCTGAGCCAAAGGAAGATGCTCAACCGCTGAGCCACCCAGGAGTCCCAGTCTTGGACTTCCTAATAGTCATTCTCCTCATATTCAAACCCTACATATTCTTAAGAACCCACTACAAATTCCAAATGCTCTAGAAGCTATTTCCTATTTCACATCTGAAATACCCTTTCCTCTGAACTATCTTGTCCTTTTAAAAATCTCTTCTGTGTAATATATATATATATATATTGCTATATATATTGCTATATATATGATATATATCAATAGTTTTCTTATAGTTTATTTTTGTCTATGATGATATGTTCATTTCACTTGTCTATATCCTATATGAGCTCCTAGAGGACAGATTGTTCATCTGATTTATCTCTATGTTCCTCAAAGCACATAGTATCTTCTCCCTAGCAGACATTTAATAAATATTGTTGAAAGAATGGATGCAGCATAGACAAATGCTTCTTTTACTCTGTAAATCTTACTGTATTAACTTCTACTGGCCTAGATCCAAGATGAGTTCAATATCCTTCATGAGCTCTTGTATCCAAGTGCTATAGTCATTTAACTATAGAAGTGATCATTCATTATTCGTAGTTCCATAGAACAATAGCCATTATTTCTTGTCTTTTCCAAGTATTCCAGGGTTTATTCTATTACCTACTATCATCATCATTCACTTAACACTAACTGAAGGACAATACCAGAAAGCTTATGCAGTATAACTAATACTATTTCAATTCAGATATTACCTGGAGGTTATCATCCAGCATTAGAAGGAACCTGGAGGGATCCCTGGGTGGCGCAGCGGTTTGGCGCCTGCCTTTGGCCCAGGGCGTGATCCTGGAGACCCGGGATCGAATCCCACGTCGGGCTCCCGGTGCATGGAGCCTACTTCTCCCTCTGCCTGTGTCTCTGCCTCTCTCTCTCTCTCTCTCTGTGACTATCATAAATAAATAAAAATTAATAAAAAAAAATTAAAAAAAAAAAAAAGAAGGAACCTGGAGGACTTTGAAAATGTCAAGAACTGAGCTTAGGTTCTAATTGGGTTAGAGGAAAGCAATACAATAAAAATAAAATAAAAATAAAATGATAATGTGCAATGAGTTAGTGACAATAGAAGTGACCTGCTATATTCTTTGTTTAACATGGACTAACAATAGGTGTATCACAGTAGGTCTCTTCTCTTGACTTCTGACATTTGAGCTTAAAATCATGAAATTCAACTTAGGTATATATTGAGAAATTGGAAATAACAATCATCTTATAATAATATCACTCTTAAAATAATATCAGTCAGTCTCTGGCAGGTTCTAAACCATCTAGATGTTCAAAAAGTTAGCAACATGTTTTGTTAGGTCTAGATCTATGAGCTTTCTATTTGTTATTCTTAATTTCTTACCTAGAGTGGATTTTTAAATTTGTCATGCTTAAACCAAAACTTTAGGTGAGCATTTCAAAAGTTTTCGATATGTTTAAATCTTGAAATAATTATAACCTCTGAAAAGTGCTCCCAAAACACAGAACAAATACATGCCTCTTTTTTTTTTTTCTCCCCAGGTGTATATGCCTCTTTTAAACCAAAATTCTAGCTAGGTCTTTTGTCAATCCAAACAGTAAGTTCCATTTGAGATTATAAATGTAATTCAAAACTAATCTGCATTCTGAGTTTACCTATTACAGAATATTCTTTTGTCATTTTTATATTATCATAGGAATATTGTCATTTGTAATGTATTTTTCAAAACTATTATTAGTCACAAAGCAATATTACATGCTATAAGCAGTCTTAAGTATTCTTATAATGATAGATGCTATAGCAACAAATAGAATAAAAATTGGTTAATATTAGTGATTTCAGTCTTTGATTATAAAAATAGAATCACATTCTACATATTATCAATTCAAAATGTCTTATTGCATTATATAAGGGATTACTTTTTCTTGGAAACCATAAATCATGAATTAAAATTAATATATTATAGGACCGTAGATAGCTAAATCCTTAAGCTAAAATTTGAAATGCCTCATTTATGTTGCTAAATGTTATTTTTACATTAAGATTCATTCTAGCTGTTTGACATATTTAAACTGAAATAAATATTAAGTATTTACAACTTTCAAAATAAGTTAAGCAAAGATTTTTTTGTCATCTTAGGTTCTTTGACTACTGAAAGGTGTTACAATAACCAAATAATAATTTTATTAAAAATCAGATAAAATAAAAAATTAAAAAAAATCAGATAAAATGCCAACAACTAGTGTGTCACCTCCACTAAAGAAAAAACTATTTTGTAAGAATATAAGAATCTCATCACTCGGACGCCTGGGTGGCTCAGCGGTTGAGCATCTGCCTTGGGCTCAGGGTGTGATCCCCGGGGTCTGAGATCAAGTCCCACATTGGGCTCCTTGCAGGGAGCCTGCTTCTCCCTCTACCTGTGTCTCTGCCTCTCTCTGTGTCTATCATAAATATAGAAGTAAAACCAAAAAAAAAAAAAAGAGAGAGAGAATCTCATCACTGCTGTACTATCACCTGACATGCTTATTTTTTCTCATTTGTAAAGTGCCTGCCTACATAGAAAGGTGACATGACAATAATAGCTAGCACTTAATAATTCTATGTGTTATGAACTGTTTTAATGTTTCTCCTATGTTAATTCCTATGTTAATTATCCTACGGCCTGGCCTTGCCTTGCCTGTGAAAATAACCTTCTCTTAATCAACTCTATTAAATGGCTTTTGATCAGAAGTATCTTCGCTGGATTCTTAATTTCCAAAATATTACTCCTATGACCATTCCACAGATAACTATGCCTTATTATCCGAAATTAACAGTCCTTGCTATGACTATTCTAGGTTTTAGTCTGGCAATTGAACTCAACCTTCTATCACAAAACCTAAAATCTGGTCATCTTTCAAACCTATTCAAATTCTCGAATGATATTTTCCAGCCATTATACACCACCTTCCACTACTCATAATTTATTAGCAAGTCAAAAATCAGTACCACTATTACTAGATTTAATCTGATTAAAACCAAATTCACCTACTTCCAGATTAAAACTTCCACATTAATCTGATAAAAAATATCTGATTCAACTACATTTCTTCTTCTTTATCCTATTAATCTTAAGCTTACTCCTATTTAATTTATACATTAACCTTCATAATAACCAGAACATTGATAAGTAGAAGTCAGCCAAGTCAGAACCACCAGTCAAGTCTCATATCTACACAACAGAGCAACTCCTATAGCTTCCTCAGAAATAACTTACATCCCAATCCATTAAATTCAAACATAATTTCCACTTTACCCTTTTTCAAGGTATAAAAGATCGCTATAACCTCTATCAACAATTCTAAAAAAAAAAATCCTCAGGATGGTCATATGAGAAGGTCAATTATCAGAATAATGTTTACTAAGCCAAAGCCCTTATTTAGCCAAAAATGACCAATATCTGCCATCCCCGAAATAAATTACCAAATAAATTTAAAAACATTAAACATAAAAAAGATCCATCAAAACTGGTTAGAATTCCACAACCAATTCCACCACTCACAAGCAACCCTAGTCTACCATAAATAGGTGAAGTTTTCAAAGAAAAACCTGGAAAGTAATCACAAAACTAGTTCTTAAAACAAATATATGTCATCAATTTTCTCATGTGAAATTTGACCATGACCAATGACATGAAAAATCACCTCTGTATTTCAACTATAAGAATTGAAATTAAAAAAAAATTAAAGAATGATAATAACATCTGAAAATCCCACTCACTAATCAAGATTATCAACAACTCATTCATTGACCTACCAGCCCCATCAAAAGTCTCTCAGTGTGATAACACTGGATCCTTTTAGGAATGTGTTTAGTCTTATAAATTTTAACAGGATTATTCCTAGCTATACAGTATAGATCAGATATAATAACTGCCCTTTCATCAGTAAACTATACACACAAATTATGGATGAATTATCCGATATATACACACCAATACAGCCTCCATATTTTACATCTGACTACTCACTTATGTAGAATGAGCCTATACTATAGATATTATAGAGAATATAGATATTATCTTCTTAGAAAGATGAAATATTAGAATTATTCTATTATTCACAGTAATAGCCACAGCAATTATAGATTATCCCAACCTGAGGCAAAAATCCTCCGGAGGATCAACAGTCATCACTGGCATTACAGGCCCTACACTGTCACTAGTCAAGTAGAAAGAATCCAAGGAGGATTATCAGCTGAAAAAGGTAGTACTTCCTGATTTTTCACTTTTACTTCATCCTCCTATTAATCATCTCAGCCAAAGTAATCATATACTTATTATTTCTCCAATCAATGGGATCTAATAAACTATCAGGAACTTCACTCAACAAAGACAAAATTCCATTCCACCATTATTAAACAATCGGACATCCAAGGATTTTTATTCCTAATTTTTGGCTTATCCAATTTAGTATTATTTTCACCTGATCTTCTGGGAGACCTAAACAATCTCTGGTCAGTCTTCTCAATAGTCCCACACACATCAAGCTAGAATGATATTTCTTATCCACCTACTCAATCCTATGGTCCATCCCTAATAAATTAAACAACATGTTAGCCCTTATTTTCTTCACCACAATCCTGGCAATCATCCCTGTACTTCATATATCAAAACAACAAAACATCATATTCTAGCTTCTCAGTCATTATCCTATTCTGATTACTTGCAGCAGATCTGTCGACACTAACATGATATGAAGGACAACCAAATGAGTATCCATTCATCATGATTAGCCATCTAGCATCAATAATGTATTTTCTCTTTATTCTCATATCAATCACAAGCATTATTGAAAAAACCTTCTAAATAAAGAGTTTTTTTTTCTAAATAAAGAGTTTTGTAGTATATTTATTACTCTGTGTAAATCAGAAAAGAAGAATAATATTTATCCTTAAGATTCAAGGAAGAAACTCCAGCTCCACCATCAGCAGCCAAGGCTAAAATTCTATTTAAACTACTGGAAACTTGTGCATGAAAAGTGAAGCATTTTTATCATGTACTATATCAGTATTAAAATAATCATCTACTGGGGTGTCCAGGTGGCTCAGCGATTGAGCGTCTGCCTTTGGCTCAGGGCCTGGTCCTGGATTCAGGATCGAGTCCTTCATCGGGCTTCTTGATTGGAGCCTGCTTCTCCTCCCTCTGCCTGTATCTCTGCCTCTCTTTCTGTGTCTCTCATGAATAAATAATCTTAAAAAAATAAATCCTATATCATTCCATAACTATGTAATTTATACATCCAGTGGTCGCATGTGTTAGTACATATATATATTCTACATAATATAAACTATGTATAATCACTAATTAACAGCTTATCCCATGCATATAAGGGTGTACATTATTGATATTGCATAATACATAAAATGGTATATCATGCATACAATTATAAATGCTATGAATATCTACAGCAAAATAAACATGATTAATATTACATAGCATATAATATTATTGGTTGGATATACCCCATTAAGTCAAATTATTACTAGACAACATGCCTATCATAACTGATAACCACATTTAATTATGAATCTTCAAGAAACCTTTCTACAAATGTGTCCCTCTTCTCTCTCTCTGGGCCCATAACATTTGGTTGTGTCTAGAAATTAACTATATCTGACATTTCATTCTTACTTCAGGACCATGTCACCTAAAATCGTCCACTCTTTCATTTTAAATAATATTTCTCACTGCACTAATGACTAATTGGTCCATGCCCACATATAACTGTCATGCACTGCATTTGGCAATCTTTCTTTTTTTTTTAATTTTGAGAATGCTATGCCTTAGCTAAAGCTATAAAAGGCCTTAACATAGTCAAGCAAACTGTAGCTAAGCTTAAACTGAGTATTACTTACCATCGTTATAAACCATAAGGTATAATTCAGTCAATGATTACCGGACATAGAACCTGTGTATACACATACATACAAGCTTATCAAATAAATGATTACCTTAGCACACTCTTTAACCTGCATAAACCTTATACTGTATATATTTATTAGCCATCTCGCCAAATCACAAAAACAAGATTAATTATATAATATACAAAGCTTATCTTTCACCTCATATATATTTTAATGATAGCTAAAATATTCAAACTCCTGATCCTACAAATGAAAACTCTATTCAAGATGATCTTAAAACTTTCCCACTGATACCAACATGCTACTTTAATCCATAAAGTAACCACAGACAGACATCTTCCTGGGTTGGATTTTTTTTAATCTAAATCAGAGTATATTAAACTAAAAATAAATAAGTATGTTCAAAATTCTTTTTTTTCTGAGCTTGATTTTATGTTTTTAATAATAAATTTATTTTTATTGGTGTTCAATTTGCCAACATACAGAATAACACCCAGTGCTCATCCCGTCAAGTGCCCCCCTCAGCGTCCATCACCCATTCACCCCCACCCCCCACCCCCCCGCCCTCCTCCCCTTCCACCACCCCTAGTTCGTTTCCCAGAGTTAGGAGTCTTTATGTTCTGTCTCCCTTTCTGATATTTCCTACCCATTTCTTCTCCCTTCTCTTCTATTCCCTTTCACTATTATTTATATTCCCCAAATGAATGAGACCATATAATGTTTGTCCTTCTCTGATTGACTTATTTCATTCAGCATAATACCCTCCAGTTCCATCCACATTGAAGCAAATGGTGGGTAACCACAAATGTTGGAGAGGATTCAAAATTCTTGACCCTAACAGAGAAGAATATTCAACAAGTAATTCCACTATCTATAAATTTGCTATTTAAAAGTATAAATCCAAAAAAAAATAAAATAAAAGTATAAATCCCAGTAGATAGGGATCCTCAGCACCTCACCCACTTTGCCATTCTTTAATCCTTACTTTTTCTACTTAATCCACTAAGCCTTCTTTCAATTAATACTACTATGAAGCTCTTGCCTTCCATGGGAACTTTGCAAATGCTACCACCTCTGTTTAGAATATGATCTCCTCTAATTTCCTCTGTGCTTTTCACTTGTTGAACATATGTTTATCTGTTAGTTCACATGTTGACCAGCCAACTTGTTTCCTCCAAATTCACTTCAGGCAACTCTGCTTAAAGCTATTATGGGATTGCATAACTGTCCCCCCAAGTATGTATATAAGGCTATACTGACACAATTAATAGTAATTTTTTAGTCCATGTTCTTTCTCACTAGAGTCCAAGTGCCATGAAAAAAAAAAAAAGAAAAAGAACCGTGCTAATTTTAGGGCTTCCATAGTGTCCCACGTGCTTAAGGACAAGGTTTGTGCCTACTATTGTGTAGCTGTCCACAATTTTTATTGTAGGATGAAATAATCCGTGTACACAAAATAAGAACAAATCTTGCTGCTCTTTCTACATTTTTAAGTTCTGTCCATGACTCATTGCTTGTTTTTTGACTTCCTCCCTATATAAGCCAATTCATCAAACAGATGAATCAAACAAAATATTCAATGAGTGTTTAATTGCTATTAATTATGTCAATTTTCACACTCAAAAAATGTATAGCTTTTTTATTTTTATCATCTCTAATAATTTTCTCTCCAACCTGTATCTTGAAGGGTCCAGATAAGTCTCCCCTATTAGAATATCAGCCTTCTTTCCATAGTAAATGAGATATTAAGTTACTTTCATTTTTATCACAAAGATATTAAGTTAAATAAAGAAAATAATGCATACCATTGGTACATTACCTTTAATAATAAATCTAAATGCCTCTGTATTTCATTGAAAGACTATATACTATAGGAAAATAAATCATGTATTAATACATTTTATAATTGCCATTGCTAACTAATTGTTCATTAACATACACCGTCAAAATTTCCAAAGGAAAGATAAAAGGCCCATGCACCTGTTCTACCAAACCCACCAATATAAAAAAAGGGACTCTCTGCGATGCAAGCTAAAAATTTTTATAGCAGAAAGAGGGAAGGGCAATCATTGCATCACTACTTTCTTTTCCTGCTAAAAGCTGGATTGTTCTCCTGGTGTAGTTTTCTAGAGCTCTTTGTTTTTGGCCCAGTTTTACATGACTTAAACAGTAAGGCTGATGCAACTTCCCTAGAGAGAGAACTTCCTACAGCTTAATAGGTCTCCTTATTAGGATGCTTTTTCCTGTTGATTGTACATATTCATTATATAATTTCTTTATATTACATACGGTCATTATCTGGAAACAAAATGTTCAAAGCTCTAATTCATAATGTTTATGATAGTTATAATTTATTATTATTTATTACTAAAAGCAATAGTTTATTACTACTAGTAGTAGTACCATTAGGAAATACTCTAAATGCTATGGGCTTGACTTGACATTAATTAATTAATTAATTAATTAATTAATTAATACACTGTGCATTAAAGATTCTGATTCAAAATACACTTGAACTTTCTTACTAATTAGGGTTATGAGAATGAAGCTGAATCCCTTTAAAAAGGAATAAAATGCTAGCAAATACAAATGTGTAAATAACACATGCTAAGGAATTATCAACTTAATTAGATAGGGAGACCTGGTCCTTCATCATTTCATTTTATTAAAATAATGCTTCATTTTTCCTGACAAGTCAGTATTTTTTTTAAATTATTTGTTAACTTATTCTTCTGAACATAACAGAATTAGAATTATGGATTTATGACACAATTGTGAACTGCAATCAGAGGCATGACAATAAAAGAACAGTTCTCCATTCACTGAGCTGCATTTAAATATAAATCCAAAAGAATGTTGCCTGAAACACAAACAAGCATCTCCCTGTTCAGCAGAACATAAAGCTGATTATGGAAAATGATTTGGTCAGTGAAAGAGTTGAATACTATTAAGAAACAAAGATGCTAGATAACAGGAGTACAATTAATTTATGATCAGTTTAATTATTTTTAATAATAGTTCAACTTCACAAGTACTTCAGAGGCACCGAAATGTGATAAAATTATATTAAGAACACATAACCAGGTTGATATAGAATTTCAAAACAAAGGATTTTTATAGCTGCATAACTTCAATATAAACAATATTATGACACATATTATGTAACTGTATTATGTAAATATCTAGATATTCAAAATTTTATTTTCTTAACATAAAATTTCCATTTCATTGACCGTATATTTCAGTGTTTTGATATACAATGTATAAAGTATATCACTTATTTCTATTAAGGCACATAATATCAATAATTATAATTGCAATTATTTATTCATGGTTGGAAAATAGGTTCTGACAATTTCTTCATCAACTTTGTAAGCCTCTGCCACATACTTAGTAAGAAATTATCCTTTAAACTGTTTTATCATGGTGCTGTGCTCCAGATTATAATTGCTTTGATCAAAACTGTCCTTTAACTTGTAGCTGTATAGTAATTATCATCAGGAGGTCTTACACACGGTACAATAGAAATTTGAACTTAAGTTTGTAGAAAATTCTATAAAAAGCAAATAAGAAGGATAAAGCATCTAAAGTTTGAAGTAGGTAGTTGAGGTTAACAACTTTGACTTCTCATCAAAATTTGCTGAAAATTTTTGAAATAGCACAAAGTAAAGTTGTCAAGATGCTAAAACCTGAGCTAATGGCAGCTTTCTAAACATATTTTACCAAAGTCCTTGGGAAATCAACAATCTACAGTAAATATCAGGATGACAAACTCTTCCAGGTTGTAACTGACTAACTCAGTAGGTAATTTGCAGAGAAAAAATGAGAGAAGTCTTCTCTAAGTATAAGTCTCATCAATTTCTTTATAGGTTCTTCATGGATAGATTATCAACTAAATGTTACACATATTTAGATATTAAAAATATGGCCTGAAAAGTCACTAACAAGTAAACAAAAAAATAGTTTGTTGATTCCATATCTTCACACATTCTATTTCTGATGGCATTGAATACTACCCAACTTATTATGTTTTATCCTATGAGACACAAAACCAAATCATGTATGTTTTATCAAGTGCGTTAACAGGCATTATATTGTTTGATTTACCACATTTACCATATTTGCACAATTGTGAAATTATTTTGAAAATTTAATTAGTTTGTCAGCCAATGTATATTTATTGAACACTTTTTCTTAGCCTGGTAATGTGCTAAGTCTGGGATATTTACTCAGTCTCTCACATCATGGAGTTTAGTGATCTAGTTGGGTGGTTTAGACAGAGGGATGTACAATACAAAAATAATCATACATAATTAATAATTTCAAGTTTGCAAACGGAGGCAAGAAAAGGAAAGCTTAACCTTAGAAAGGTTAAAAAAACAAAGCTTAACCTTATTTTCTTATTTTCCCAAGGAAATATATCCAAGAAAATATTGATTCAGAACTCAAACTTACGTGTACAACTTTATCCCTCTGTACTACATTGCACCTAGAATCTCTACACCAAACCCGTGTTGTGACCTCATGTGAGAGCAGAACATCAGCTGGTGAGGGGAATAAGGGAAAATCAGCCACTTCTATCAGTCTCTCCCTAAAGCATTAAGCCACCAAAATTGTAAGACCTATTTTTAAAACAACCATATAGTACTAATATATTATGGTACTTCTTAGAAAATAGTTCCAATAGCAGTTTCTGACATATTTTGATATATTTAGGAATTCACATAAAAGAAAGACAACTTTCTTGGGCCATAGACACTGAAATTTTACACATATTTAGATATTAAAAATATGGCCTTCATTCTCATAACCTTAATTAGTTGTTTTCATGAAAACAGGAGCTATGCATTTCTGATCCCTGTAATCCCTTCCAGTGCTTCAAAGGCTGGTGAATTGCAGGCATTTCCGTTCCTACAAATGAGTGAAAAACTAAAATAGAGTGTAGGAAAAGGAAAAACATAAAATGAAGGATTATATGCCAATCGGAGGAAAAGTAGAAAAAGATTTGAGCAAAATGATTATTCAATACCCTGGTGACCCATTAATACAATACCTATGTGTGTTGATGTTGTTAAAGGGAAGGATTTTGGTGTTTTCTTCACTCCATATCAGAATAAACTGTCATCATTTGTATGTTCTTACAATTACTGCATGTTTAATCTATCTGCAGTAGGAATATTCCAGTTTAACAGTAAAGCACAGCCGTACATTTAAACAGTCCTTTAGAGACTGCGTTTTGTGATAAGCAGGGAGTTTTTGTTTGTTTGGTTAGTTTGGTTTTTGTTTTTGTTTTTAAGATTTTATTTATTTGAGAGAGAGAGCGCATGAGCAGAGTGAGGGGCAAAGGGAGAAGCCTACTTACAGCTAAGCAGAGAGCCCGATGTGGGGCTCGATCCCAGGACTTCTGGATCATGACCTGAGCCAAAAGCAGCCACTTAACTGTGAGCCAGGCATCCCAGAAGGGAGATTTTTACTTTACTTATGTCAAAGAAGAAAGAAAGAGGATGAGATGAGAGAAAGAAGCATAGAACCTGGGATATTTAAATAACGGAGAAGAATTTTTCAAATTATGCTTTGCTGGGATGATAATAATTATGATGACAATGATGATGATAATGATGACGATGATGATTTATACTTAAAACCTATTAAGTTACACTATCTATTATAATAACTATTTTCTGCTACAAAGCATTTCCAAGAACTCAAAGAGAATTTCATACTGAAAATTTATGAGAATTACAGGGTATATTTTTCCTAGAATGATAAGATTTGCAGCAATGAAATATTGTGGAAATTTCTGAAAATAGGATCCTATCTTGTTTGAAGAAAAATAAAAAGCCTGTGTTAAATTGACGAACCTTAGAGTAAATCTTAAGGTAGTTAAACTATTCACTTTCCTTGAAGGCAGGACTTCTTTAAGTTCTCATTGACTTCTTATCATGGGAATATTTGGTAAGACTAATATTATTTCTGTGGTAGACAGAATTCTAAGAACAGCTGCCAATGACTCTTACCTTGTCCCCTGAGTGTTGGTGGATTTTTTGAATGATGATATATTATCTAAGATGCTATATTATAAAGCAAAAGGGAAATAATTTGAGTGGGTTCAATGTAATCCCATAAACACATAAAAGATAGAAACTTTCTCTGGCTGGTGGTAGAAGGAAAAGTCAGAGAAATCTGAAGTACTGGATGAATTTGGCAGGCCCTTCTTGGCCTGAATTTGGAGAGGACCACAAGTAAGGATTGGACACTAGGCAGTGATTCCAATTTGACAGCCATTGGGGGAAAAAAAAAAAGTATATATAAACAGGCATGTGCAAACATGAATTTTTCCTAAATAATTCAGCACCAAATTTGAATCACATAAATAGGAGGCTTCTCTAGACATCTAGGAAATCTTATTTTGGTATTAAATAAATGAATATGGTATAATATCTAGAAATATATTACCTATAAATATGCTATAATTATAAATAACCATAATATCTAGAAAACAATTCTGAGCCAGGAATGGTTTATTTAATTTAATCTTTCTTGCTTTTTTAAAGGTTATTTCTTTTCAGACTATAATCAATAGAAGTATAACACATCCTTTTTATTAATTGAGTCCAGTTAGTAAAACCACAGAATGACTTCTTATTTTATTCCTAATAGTCTGATTTTTACTCATATCTCACTTTTTTTAATCAAATGTGAATAATGTCAGAAAACTACCACACTAAACAAAACAAAACATGAATAATTACTGATATTTGTATTCCATCTTACAGGTTCTAAAGAACTTCATCCCAAATCCATTTTGCAATTAGAAGGGATATAATTAAATTAGCAAAACACTTTACATACAATATTTACTACTGAAATAATCTCTGTACCTTCCTCTCGGTGTTGGTAGTAGATCTAAAACTATTCTAAAAAGTAAGGTCTTGGGCACCTGGGTGGCTCAGTGGTTGAGCATCTGCCTTCGGCTCAGGTGGTGATCCCGGGGTCCTGGGATTGAGTCCTACATCGGGCTCCCCACAGGGAGTCTGCTTCTCCCTCTGCCTGTGTCTCTGCCTCTCTTTCTCTGTGTGTCTCTCATGAATAAATAAATAAAATCTTTAAAAAAATAAAATTATATTAAAAATAAGGTCTTAAAATGAACAAACAAAAAACACACAAAAAGTAGGGATAAGACACTCCTTAGAGTCTCAGGAAAAAATAAATTCCCAGGGTGCCTGGGTGGCTCAGTAGGTTAAGTATTTGCATTGGCTCAGGTCATGATCCCAGGGTCCTGGGACTGGGCCCTATGTGGGGCTCCCTGCTCAGCGGGGAGTCTGCTTCTCCCTCTGTCCTTCCACCTTGTTTGTGCGTGCTCTCTCTTTCTCTCCCTCTCTCAGATAAATAAATTTTTAAAAAATTAAAATTAAGTGATGTGTGCATGGCTCAACAGTTGAGTGTTGTCTGCCTTTGGCTCAGGGCGTGATTCTGGAGTCCTGGGATGGAGTTGCACGTGGGACTCCCTGCAAGGAGCCTGCTTCTCCCTCCACCCGTGTCTCTGCCTCTCTCTGTGTGTCTCTCATGAATAAATAAAATCTTTAAAAATTAAAATTAAAAAAATGAATAGATTCTCTTTCCTACAAATTGAAAGTGATATTTGAAACGTATAGTAGCTAATCAACTAATTCCATGTGTCACCAAGATCAACTCATGTTTGCCTGTTTCTTTCCTCTAGAAGTGAGATGAAACATAAGAACATCTACTATTTTCAGAATATGATTTTGAATTCTTTATAGTTCAGTTTTAAGTTACTAAAATGATTCTACAACTGTCAAATTCATGCGTAGGCAGCAGTTTAACAAAGTTCTTTAAGAATACCAACTAAATATTTTATGAGATGTATAAAATTGTAATAATGGGCATATTAAAATTTCATTTAAATAAGATAAATTCAGCCAACAATTATGCCTTATTTTTCAATTCCGATTTGGTTTTTTATTCCCAATTATTTTTTATTATCATGGAATCTAAAATATATATCACATATGGAACACTATTAGTGTTTTATATCAGAAATAAACTATTCTTGAAACTAAGTAACTAAAAAAAAATCTTTTCTCCCTTTTCTTCTAATTTCTAATAGAATCCAATTTAATCTAATTCAACAGATTGGTGGAAAGCATTAAGCAGACACATTCTGAAGAATATTCAGTCCAATTTATGTTTTTTTTTTTACTGTGATAATTACAACTGAGTGTATCAATAGAATGGTTAGCTTGAGGCTTGAGCAAATAAACCAACTCATATTCTGCTCTCTTAGAAAATAACATTGTTATTTGATTCCTATTCTTGCAGTAGCTTCACTAATAATAAACAATATTATTTTCCTCTTAGTGTGGTTTATCTTTAAGACTAAACTTGCCATTAGAAAACTATCCTAATTTAAAATATATATATATATATAATTGCAGGAAACAGCCAAAACTTAAAATAGAAAGGACAACCAGAATTTCTGTCCCTTTTTCCCCAAAGGGAATAAACCTATTTATATTGAAGATAAAATCACCCTGTTTTTTAAAAACCATGTTAAAATTGGCCACTGGTAAAGTGAATGGAAGCTTTGGATTCACTTCATTAGGGATTTAATATAGGGTTGGGACAGGGCAAAATAATGAAGCAATAGTCTTAAAAGTCAAGATTAAATCATTGATTTGTTACTTGAAAACATGAGGATTAGTTGCTTCAGGATGGCCTGTGGCAGATCATCAGAGAAGAAAATCTTAAACTATTAGAAGGAATTAGTCTATTACTTTACAAATTGACAACAGTCAAACTTTATGGCTTCTTTTTTTTTTCTTTACTTCCAACTTCCATCATAATTAAAGCTAACCAGAACAAAAGAAACAATCATAGCAGTAAATGTTCTTGAATTTTATAAGACATGGTCCAGAGTTTCTTAGCACCATTGGATTTTATTTCTGTTACTTAACAGAATTTATTGGTATAATTTTGAAACTAAGAAGTTTCCTTTATTGCATACTTTTAGCCCTTGAAGATATTGCTTTAAATATAGCATTTAGTCTAGTGCAAACTAATATTCTACAATAAAATCAGTTTTTATAATAGTGGAAACCAAATCTACTGAATTTTATCACAACTGATGCAAAGATTTGCTTTGTGGCAATAAGGATTTGTATAGAGTTTTCTTTAGGAAGAGTAAAGATGATTTTTATGTTTTTACCATTAAGATACTTTCTGTATTTCTAATATCCCTCTTAATATCTGCCTTTATTTAAATGTTAAGATTGTACTTATAAGAAAATGCAGCAACTTTTGGTGAATTCAGAATGTTCTTCATATTGTTAAATTCAAATAATTAATATGAGACATTTGGTATTTATTTTTTGGCTATGACCTGGTTAAGAACAAAGGAAGAGGAAAATGACAACCTGGGTTTGGGGAAATAAAAACACTGCTTAGTAAACTACAGAATTCTCAAAAGCAGAATTTTGATGACAAAAAAACAGATTTCAAAATAATATAGGATATCTTTTATATAAAACTTAAACTCAAGAAAGAGATCATATATTGCTTAATTATTTAAACAATTCCCATGAACTGGAATTATAAACATAAAAATCAAGATAGAATAAATAAAATATGAGGTTGGAATGAAATAGAGGTTTCAATATTCTTTGATGGCATATCAGATTTTTTTTTATATTCTATGTATTATCTTTGTCAGATTTAGAATTTTTTTTAATTTTTAAAAAAGATTTTATTTAGTTATTCATGAGACACACACACACAGAGAGAGAGAGAGAGAGAGAGAGAGAGGCAGAGACACAGGCAGAGGGAGAAGCAGGCTCCATGCAGGATGCCTGCGTGGGACTCGATCCAGGGTCTCCAGGATCACACCTTGGGCCAAAGGCAGGTGCTAAACTGCTGAGCCCCCTGGGCTGCCCTAGAATATTTTTATAGTAATTTTTTCTTATTTTCTTCTTTGTACATAGCCATTTGTGAGGAATGCACAAAACTACTCTCACTTCTGATACTAAGTTCAAGTTTAGGGATTTTTAAAATATGCTTAAATATTCCACTAGAGAGGACTCAACTCACTGAGAGCTGTTATATTAAGATTGGTCAAGGGAAGAAGTGCATAATGCAGAGTCTAGGAAAAGTACTAAATTCAGAGCTTCTATTGTCCTCTCCCATGAGATAATGGACAGTCTTACTTTCAGGAGATCAGTGTGGAACAATATGCTGGAGTCTTGCCAAACAGGGAAGGTCTCCTGAGCCTTGGTATCCAAAATCTTTACCAAGACTCCATCACATAAACAACTATTTTGCCATTCAACTGGCAAATATCTGTTTCCACTTCCTCAGGAGATCTAACTGATACCACATATCCAAATTACCATCCCAAAATCACATTGTTACTATCTAGGTGGTTGGAGCCCCCCACCCGCCCCCGCAAACAAAAACACTCCCATCAAGGGTGACATTCCAAGGATTTAGAAATTATCTTCCAGAATTACAGGGCAAAGACTACACCTCTTTTTGGTCAAAGTTAAATTGTTTACTACACAACATCCTAAAAAATGCAAGAGAACTTCCCATAATTCTGCTATTTGCCATCAGCTGAGCATTCATGGACAACTGGTCTAAGGGGTTTTGGCCTAAGGTTCCTGTTCCAGTGGTAAATAATTAAACATTTCACTTTTTAATGTCTTTATTTATAAGAAACAGCTTTAGAATTAGTAAGGACAAGAATTTTGGATTTGAGAAATTATGCATAAATAACACTTGTTAGTTGCTTTTTATTGTTGTTTTGGGTTTTTTTTTTGGGGGGGCTAAAATCACATTATTATTTCATACTTTTTAATAAGATACTTCTAAAGGACAGGAGAAGTTTCATCATCTAATTCTGAATTTTTTTCCTCTTCCTTTTTCTAACCTCTGTCTTTCCCTTTGTCTATAATTCACATACATTAATTAGTCTTTGTAAAATGAAAAGTCACATTTCAAGGGTTGATCTTTTGTTCTACTCTAAGTAGATTCAGTTCTTAATTAGAAAATGCTTTCATTGGTCTTCTGCATCAAAGAAGGCAACAGAAAAAAAGAGTTGGAAAAATAGACTGAAAACATTTAGCCTGGAATTTAAGAGATTACATAAACTAGTATTTTCTTAGAATCAAATAAGTTCATAAAAGCTAAATATCTGGGGCCCACAGAGAAATTGAAAATACATGCTACATGTTTTTTTTCCCCTTGTTTAAGTGAATCAAGTCAAATATATTAATATATTAGAAAAAATGCTTATTGTCATCAAGTTGACATTATCAGTTAATGCTTATCAGGTATTTTCATATGTGATTAAATTGAATAATCATGTCTTCCCTTTCTCACACGCTAGAATAATTTTTTAAAAAATTCAATTGCAATCTGAAAATTTTAAACCTCAATAAGTATTTAAATATTGAACTGAGCTGTTAGAATTTCTTTCTCTTGTGTGCATAGAACACCTGATAAATTTAAATGGTTTGACAGATTTGTTAAGTCTCTGTAGATGGAAGGACTAAAGACCTCTCAAGGTATCTTCTACAATTGCCTACCTTTGAAGAAATCTATGATGTATTAAGAAACCTGAAGTAGAAATGAAGATTGATAGAGAATAAGAAAGCTGATATTAAGCTAGTAGACTTCAACAGCCTGTGCTGATGAATTGTCAGTATTTGTAATTCATCAGGGATTTTACAAGAAAAGGGCCCTTGTATGTTCTTTGAGGGCTCCTACTACAATACAAATAAATCTGTAGGATTTTAAGGTCCAAGGTAAAAGGACACTAAATACACTGACTTTGAATCCAGACCTTCTTCCCAAAGAAAAAGACTGGCACAGAATCTATTATCTCCTAAGAGCTATTCAGTAGATATCTGTCAAATAGAATAAAGAATAGAACTGCTGCTTATGAAGTCATTTAAATACCACTATATTTAAGAAAGAGTAAAACTGTCCCTTGTTGGCTTTTAAATATTTCTTGCAATTCCTACAGACGTAGAATATTATCCTATACATATAGGCTATACAATACTATGATATATATATATATATATATATATATATATATATATATATATATATTTACTTAGCTATACTATTGTTTTTAAATAAGCACTATTAAATTAAACTGTACAGAGAAAAACAAAACAACATAAATCTAGTAATGTACTTTCAGATTTTTTTTATTCTGAAAATAATGTCAAAAAGTAAAACTGCAAGGCTATATACATTTGCTCCTCAGATAACTAACACAGTTCTAGGTGATTGCAGACAGCTACTACTTTATTCTTAAACTCAGCTACTCTATTTGTTAAAATTCATTTTATATCAGGAAGAGATCAAGTGCAGTAAAGAATAATAAATTTATAAATAAAATAATGATTGATATAATTATAAAGAAAATTTAAAATAGTGACTATTATGTAGTTAGTTGCAGCACTATTATTTGGTTTTATTTTTTTTTTAAGATTTTATTTATTTATTCATGAGAGACACAGAGAGAGAGGCAGAGACACAGGCAGAATGAGAAGCAGGCTCCTCGCAGGGAGCCTGACATGGGACTTGATCCCGGGTCTCCAGGATCATGCCCTGGACTGAAGGTGGCGCTAAACCGCTGAGCCACCCGGGTCGTCCAGTACTATTATTTTATAATAAAAGTCAATGTATTTCAAATTAAACAATTACATTGTACCTACTTTTGGCAATTTTTCCAGCACACTTTAAGTATTTGGGGCCTTTTGACTTTATGTGTTTAATCCTTCATTCACTCAAATAAATAAATAAGTAAATAAAAGAGAGAGAGAGAGAGAGAGAGAGAGAATTAGTTCTAATGACTATAAAGGGAAAATAAAAAAGACAATGCCCACTTTATTATGAAGCTTATATCTGAGAACTGCAGACTTGGCACAAATGAGTGTATCCAACAAAATCCACCCCACCCCCCACACACTAAGAAACCAAAATCTAGCAGAGTTTTTTTCTATTCAAGGTTGCATCCCTTGACCAACAGTATCCTTAATGAGAAAGTTCAATGTTGCCAAAAGTATTTACTGTTTGTTCTAGACAAAATGTGTAGGCCCCTGACCTCTCTTTTCTTAGAACACTGACTTTAGAAAACTTGCAATAGCAAATCCTTTTTCTACCCCTTTGAGAATTAAATGTTTTGCAACCCAGAAATGTCTTTCTCAAGGACCTATGAACTATTCCTTTGAAATGTAATCATCAAAAATGTGCTTTAGTACTCTTCCTTTAGCCCATTCTAGCATTTTTAAAGCTTCCCGCCTTTTAGGAGCTTCTCTTCCCATTAGAGTAGTCCAAATAAAACCTGTCTAGGTGCCTTTGATAAATGCCCAGCACTGTTTCTCTTGGACAGTTTCTTGGAGTTGTCACTCAGATCTGGATAGGAACCATCATCGGACTATGGGACACAACTGAGCCTCTCAGCATTCTCCAAGACCTTTGTTTGCTTGCTTATTTGTGTATCTAGTGGTGAGTCTGGCTCCTGACCTAGTGTCCCAGACATATACCTGATGAATTAACATGAGGACAGATTGATTTGATTCTTAAGTTGCTGAATACACTCTAGAATCTGGTTGAGAGGGCCAGGCTTACCTGTTTGTAAGGTACAGAGACTGAGTTAGAGTCCCAGGCTTCTCTGTTTGCAAATTATTCAATAAGAACATAGAAACTTCTTAGGCCACTAGAACTTTCCCTTCTTAACTTCATTCATACTATGTGCTTTACCATGATAGCCCTAATTCTACCCACTTTCTTTCTTGCTGGCAAAACTTTAGTAAAAACCCTCTTGAGCTGAAATAGCTTCTCTCAGGCTACTGAGGTTTCTCTAAATTAGTCTACTTGAGAGGACAGAACCCCTAGAGCAAAAGGGAACAAAACTCTTAGATACTCAGTGGTCTGCTTACTTTGACAAGAATGAAGAAGCTAAAGAGAGAGAGAGAGAGAAAGAGAGAAAAAGAGGGAGAAACTAGAGAACTCAAACCCCCCTTCAAATTTTCAAGGCTCTTAAATGACATCATTAAAAAAATCTGACTCAACAAGTGCCCTAGCGCCCCTGCAGTAACTTCACATTCTTCTCCTAGCTTTCCCCTGCTTCTTTTCTCTCAGAGTGTTCTCCACCAGCAGTACCTCCAGTTCTTCAACCCTCTGTAAGCATCAAGTTCACCAGGGTCTCCATCATCTGCAGATGAAACCCAGGATGCAGTCCACACCTGCTCTCAAGTAAGACCAAAGTTTAGAGAACTTGAAAAATGTATCCCACAGCATGCTCCAGAATTGTGGGTTCCCATTGACTCCAACACTTGCTAAAACTGTAAGGAAGAGCGACACTGAACCCAGGACTGCCTGGTCCTCAGAGTAGAGGGAAAATTTGAAGTTCCCACCACCTTATATGAAAAGTACTGGTCCCCCCCCCCGCCCCAAGGATAGAAATGCCCAATTCTTTCAACTGCCACTAAACTCACAGGGGAAATGTCTCTAGAAGTTGAAGGGCACTTCACCACATTTCTCATCAACACTGGAGCATTACATTCTCCTTTCCCACCACCGTATTTCCTGCCTCCTTTCCCTGGAGTCACAAAACTACCAGTGAGGGATTTTGATAATTCACCTCCTGATCTGCCTCTTCCTCAGCCTTTTACGATTTCTACAGAATCTGTTAAAGATCAGCACGACTTCCTTTTTAGTTAAACTACCACGATAATTCTACAAGAGGGATGCCGGGGTGCTCAGTGGTTGAGCATCTGCCTTCAGCTCAGGGTGTGATCCTGGAGTTCTGGGATCAAGTCCCGCATCAGGCTTCCTGTGGGGAGTCTGCTTCTCCCTCTGCCAGTGTCTCTGCCTCTCCATGTCTCTCATGAAAAAAATAAACAAAATCTTAAAAAAAATTAAATAACTCTATCAAGAAAGGATCTTCTCATGAATTGGGATATCAAAATTCATTATACTCCATGAAGGACTCCTTGTATAGATCCCCAACTCCTCCCATTTATGCTTGTGTACCTTTATCTTACCTTCCCAAGCTCCTCTTACCATTCACCCTAGTATTCATACAACTAAGGACTTAAGTCAATAAATAGACAAAATTATTTATTTGTGGCCAAAAAAATCTCTGATTAGGTACATACCTCTAATATGTACCCACTCTAACCTGCATGTCTTCTAAATGGCTAGAAAGTTTTCCCTGCTGGAACACCTCAGCAACATCAGTTGCCAAATGTCTACTATGTCTACTGACAGAGGGTCACATTTTACTGGCAAAATTACACAGCAAGAGGCACCTGGCTCCAGTCAGTTAAATGTCTGCCTTTGGCTCAGATCATGATCCCAGGGCCCTGGGATCGAGTCCTCTGTTGGACTCCCTGCTCAGTGGGGAGTCTGCTTCTCCCTCTCCTTCTGCCCCTCCACCCCTGCTCATGTTCTCTCTCTCATTCTTCTCTCTCTCTGAAATAAATTAATAAAGTCTTTTTAAAAAATATTATTAAATTAAAATCCTCACTCCTACCTCCTCAGTGATGGCCTTCTTTTGGAACCATTGTAGGAAGATCCATGAGAATGCTCTAGTCGTCCTCACTAACAGAGGATGCCAATCTAACTAACTTGGAGAGAGATGGGCAGAGATTAACTTAATGTACACAGTTCTATAATCAACAAGAAGTCAAGGACACCTTTCTCCTCAGACACTCTGGTCAGTCCTTACATGATTACAAAGAGATCTGGTATTCTGGAAATATCACCTCTGGAAAACTAACCTTGAATCCAAATGAAGAAGGTCCTCATGCTGTTTTATTCATTGCTTTCACAGTCCCCCCCTCCAGCTCTAAAATTGGTATCCCCTTAATAATTGCCCCACTTATGATTTTAGATGTGGCTCTGGCAAGTAACATAAACACCAACCAGATAGGTCTCCCCTTTCAAATGATAGTAAACTTAATGACTCTCAAGGCTCAAACCATGCATGGCCTCTTTAAATAAAAAAATGTGGTGTTTTACTAGCAATCAGTTTAATGAATATAGTTGCCCTGTGGGACTCAGTAAATTGTCTGTGTCCCTATGGCAAAGTGAAATCTATTTTCCTGAAACTGGAATTTGTTGTAAGGGCCAGCCTCCCTTTATAGACACCATTTTCCTTTAATGTCCTTGTGAGTCAATATTATTTATCTGATATAGGATACACCAAAAAACAAACAAACAAACAAATGAAAAATTTGGTTAAATGGGACCAAAATACCCAATCAGGAGATAACAGCATGACCTTTTCTTTGTAGTCTACTACCAATTAGCCCTTTGAGAGTCTGTTACAACCACTAGAGGTAGCAACCGAGGCTATTATGCTCTTAAGGGATATTATTTTATACGCAGTCATAAAGCATACTAAGTACTTTCAACCCACTTGACTGACCCCTGTTTCATGGCTTATACTGTCCCTCAGGTGCCTGTCTAAAACAAACTTCTCAAAGTGAAAATTAGAAACACAAAATATCTTGGAAACTCTGTTCCTTAAACTCCTGAACAAACCATTACTACAGCAGCCTTAAACAGGTCTTTGAGAAAGTCATGGACTCAAGCTAAACTTTCTTTTTTTTTTTTTTTTTTTATGATAGTCACAGAGAGAGAGAGAGAGAGGCTGAGACACAGGCAGAGGGAGAAGCAGGCTCCATGCACCGGGAGCCCGACGTGGGATTCGATCCCGGGTCTCCAGGATCGCGCCCTGGGCCAAAGGCAGGCGCCAAACCTCTGCGCCACCCAGGGATCCCAAGCTAAACTTTCAAGGCACTCTGTTTTCAGTAGCTTACTCATCATCATTTCAGCCTTCTTCTATACTGGAAGATATACTACAAGACTACAAATGGTGTTAGAAAAGTTAGCCTAGAATTGGAACAATCTATCTCTAACTTAGGAAACCTATTTTCATTAAACTATAAAATATTTGAGCTTCACAAAATGACTTTATAAAACAAGCCTGTCTTAGTCTATGTACTGGCATCTGAAGATGTTTATGCACTGGTGGGCTCCCAAAGCTGTGCATTTGTAAACAATGGTTACAAAAACGTTTGTTAAGAAATAGTTATAGCAGAGATGAATGTGTCAGAAATAGTCAACAGAATTTACACCCCTCCAGGAAAGAACCAGCTTGACTCTTTTTAAGTGGTTTCCTTCACTTACTGGATGGCTTAGGAGACTCCTTCAGGGATCTGGATTCTTTACATTATTCCCAATAATCATGCTTTTGTCTCTTGAATGTATCATTGGGGGATCCCTGGGTGGCGCAGCGGTTTGGCGACTGCCTTTGGCCCAGGGCGTGATCCTGGAGACCCGGGATCTAATCCCACATCAGGCTCCCGGTGCATGGAGCCTGCTTCTCCCTCTGCCTGTGTCTCTGCCTCTCTCTCTCTCTCTCTCTCTCTCTCTCTCTCTCTCTCTCTCTCTGTGACTATCATAAATAAATAAAAATTAAAAAAAATGTTAAAAAAAAAAAAAGAATGTATCATTGTCTCTACGAAACAGTTGTGTCACTGATTGCTTCATCTGGCAATGTGACCTCTCCTGAATTGCACCATGGTTGGAAGCAAAGGCTGGACTCTTTTCAAAATCCTTGAGAAGATAATTAGTAATTGTACTGAAAATAAGAGATCCACTTTCTCCCCTGAACAAAAATGAAGTGAGAACTGCAAACTCTTGGACCAAATGACTCCATCCAACACCCCATTCACATTCTCATGTGTGAGCTTGCACACACAAACACACACACACACAAAGAGATTTGGTCAAACTTTAGCATGAATACTATCAGCACAAGGCCTTCTGCTGAGGATGAACCCAGCTTCCTTAAAATACATACCTGAGAAAGTACAATACTTCCATAAGAATTTAATATTTGTTTCAACCAAAAACCTGACTATTGACCTCTGACTTCCCTTTCCATGGAGCATTTACTTTTGAAAATTTGCAGTTATAAATTCTTTTTCTGTTCTATCAAGATGTAAATCTTCTACAACCCCCAAAATACCTTCTTTTTTAAAGACCTAGGAGTCCTCCCTTTGAAATGAAATCATCAAGAACAGAACCCCTGTCCCTGTCTCTGTGGGAGAGTAGGAGGCTAAGTTCAATAAATCATGATTAGCAAACACAGATGGCCTAATCACATTGACCAATCCCTCCCTCCTATCCCACTCACTCCCCCCTCCTAAATTAGGACTTTTCCTTTAGCACATCCAGCATTTAAAAAGCCTCCTGTCTTTTGTTTCAGTGGAAATGAGCTCAGTCTTAGTTTTTTACTGATGCCTCCTCTTCTTACTGCAGTACTCAGAACAAAGTCTGTCTCATCACCTTAAATAAATGTCTCTCTCTATCCCTCTTTGATACATGTCAGTGTGGTAAACAGACATTAACCAAATAAACAGACACATAATGCAATGAATGAAAGTAGTTTTTAATGCTGCTCATGAAAATAATAAAGTGCTATAGGAGAGAGGAAAAACAGTACTTTTTGGTGATGCACTAGTTTAAACACTAAGAATGAGAAAAATCATATAAAGAATATTGTAGGAGCATCAAGACAAACTGAAAAATACAAGGAGTAATGAAGAAGACTGGGTGTAATAGGAATGACAGACGATGATATGCTTTGAATATAAACAGAAAAGAAGAATAGTGAAGCTGAACATGGTGAAAAGCACATCATACTCCACCTTCTTAGTCACTGAAAGAATTTCTATTTTATTACAAATATTTTAGAAATCACTGAAGGCAAGAAATGTTTTAGAAATCACTGAAGGCAAGAAATGAATAGAGAATAAATCATTTGATTTTCCATTTTTTCATTGTAGGCCCCATGTGCAAAATAGTTTGGAAGAGAGAAAATACGTTAGTAAAAAGAGCTATTAGGTTAGCGGGGCTGTCTAGGTGAGAAGAAAGGTGGTAGGTAAAAATAGTTGGCTGTGAAATATAGCTTTTGGCCAAGAATCATTGCTTGAGTATTGGGGATCAGATAAAGACAATATGTAAGAGATCTCTAAAGTTTCTGACTTCAATAACTGGGGAGATGGTTATTCCAGTTCTTGAGACTTGGCAAAAAAAATTAGTCTCTAAAGGACAAAAAATTAAAGATTGCAATTTTGGCTTGGATAAGTTTAGAAGTCTATGAGCTATCCAAGTGGAAATATCAAAAGCTCAGTGAGAATATCTTGGCTGAAGCTATACATGTGAAAGTGGATGGTATTTAAGTGAATGGGATAACTCTCAAGTGATGACAGAGGGGAAAAAATATACAGAAGACAGTACCTATGATCTGAGAATCTGCATTATTTAGAAAAAAGAGATGTCTAAGAATGGTGGTCAGTGAGGCATGAGGGATGGCGGAAGAGGAAACTACCAGAAAGGCCCTGAGTAGATTTCTAAAAGTGAGGGAATGGTCAATTCTGTCAAATGCTACTAACTACTCAAATACAACAAAAACATTTAAAAAAAACCAACAACCTTGGATTTGATCAAAGCAGAAATAATAACTTTGACAAAAGTAATTTCAGTGGAGTTGTAGAATCTCCATTTGGAGAACAGGGGAGTGGGTTGTAGCAATATGTCAGTTCAGACTATTAAAACCTAAAAACTTACAGTACAATACTGGGAATACTAGCTAATTGTTACTTTTAAAAATCATACACAAATCATGACTGCAGCAAGGGAAAAAAATACCACAAAAAAAGAAAATGAAACTGAATACTTAAGATTAGTTCAAAAGCTAATGGTATAATGGGGAGATAAGTAAAGAGAGAAAAGTTAGCATTTTAGTAACTAAAGGGTTACTAAGTGTGATATTGAAACAAACCTGCCAGGGGCACCTGGATGGCTTAGTGGTTGAAGGGTCTGCCTTTGGCTCAGGTCCTGATCCCAGGGTCCTGGGATGGAGGCTCACCAGGCTCATCAGGCTCCCTCCAGGGAGCCTGCCTTTCCCTCTGCCTATGTCTCTGCCTCTCTCTGCATGTCTCTCAAGAATAAATAAATAAATCTTAAAAAAAAAAAAAAGGAAAACAAACCTGCCACTTTTCTGCCTGCTTACAGAGCACTTTCTTATTCTCCAACCCCTTTTTTGTTGTTGTTTTTCTTTTTAATGTTTTCATACACAGGAAAAGTTTGGGTGAATTCTGAATATTTTTTCAGAGCTCTGACTTATTAGCTCCATTCACCTATTTATTATTTATGGCATGGAAAATGGTGATCACTTTTTAATTAACCACTCATATCTTATCTCTACTACCAAATGGTCATAATTATGCTTTCTAAATTTCTAAAACCAAATCTGACAAGGTCTGCACTTCTTTAAAAAATCCAATAGAATACTATCATGTTCAGGTTAAAATGATAACTTGTTAATGAGGTGGCTCCCCCCACTACCCTGCCAAGTTCAGTTCCCTTAATTTCACCAGAGCATCTTATTCAGCCAAATCAATTTGCCAACATCAGAAATCACTATGTATCTCGGCTTTGGTTGCTACATTTGACATAAGGTCTTTTTAAGTTTTTCTTCACCTAGACCCTCTGATAATCAACCTCACCTTTTCATAGTTCTTGATTAAACTCAAATTACTCCTTAAAATATTTTCTGACTGCTTTTCCCTCTTTCAGGCAGGAAATCCTTCTCTAGTCTTCCATAATGCCTTGATCTCCTTTTGTATAGTAACATTTACCACACTTTGTAATATGAAATTACCCTAGTAGACTATTATCTCCTTCAAGGTAGACATATTCTTTTGAGCAGAACTTAAAGTCAATAATAAACATTAAATTAATAACTAAAAATATTCAGCATTCATTCACTATTTTCACATGTTAAAACCGGTCTTAGTTGAAATCATTGTTCTGTGTTCACTTATTCTTGAATCTATCTTTGTTTCCATTCTTAAAGTCATTTCTTATCTCTTACGTGTTTAATTCACTTCTTATAAAATATGTTATTTTGAAAAACTTTTCTTTTTTTTTTTTAATAGAGGGAGGGGTAAAGGGAGAGGGAGAAGCAGACTGCCTGCTCACCAGGGAGTCGATGTGGGGCTGGATCCCAGGACCCTGAGATCATGACCTGAGCCAAAGGCAGACATCCAACCAACTGTTCCCCAAAAACCTTCGGTTGAATTTAGAAAAAAAATCCACATTAAACAGCTTTAAACAATAATAAAAGTCACTGATAACAAAATTGCAATTCTGATAAAGAACATGCACTAGTGCTATAATGTCTAATTATTCAATATGGCAAAAATTACCCTGTTTGGGGAATCTTACTGATATAAGTTGGGTCACATGTCAACTTCTGTTGGGGGCATACAATGCAACAATCGGCTTAGGTGTGGTTTCTGAACTAAGTGTTTAGGAGGGACATTGGCCTAGAATCATGAGGGGCCAATTTTCACTCTGGGCCCAGGTCACTACCAGTTCTCAGTCAGTGCCTTTATTCTAAGCCAACTAAGAGAGCTTGGTGGTGTTATTGGAGAGGTAACACAATGTTCACTATACACGATTCTTCACTTAAATCTAAAATATTTAAATATATATGTCTGGATTTTAAAAAAATTGTATGGTGATGGATGGTAACTAGACTTATGGTGATCATTTTTGAGTTATATAAATATCAAATTATACATCTGAAACTTATACCAATTTAACTCAACAAAAAAATGCATTTCTTTAAAGTGCTGCTTTTAAACAAAATTGATGCTTATCACTTCTTTTTGAGGTTATGTTTTTCCAAAAATATTTAACAGGGAAACAGAATTAAACTATACACTTTATCATATAGATAATTAAAGATTTTATGTATGTATGTATGTATGTATGTATTTAATGTATTTAATGTATTTATTTGAAAGAGAGTGAGCAAGAGAGGAGGAGTGGGGAGAGGAGCAAAGGGAGAGGGAGAAGCAGACTTCCCTGCTAAGCAGGGAGGCCGACTTAGGGGTTTATTCTAGGATCCTGGGATCATGGCCTGAGAACAAAGGCAGATGCTTAACTGACTGAGCCACTCAGGTGCCTCCCCTCGCATAGATTATTATTTTAAAATCATTTTGATATGAATGGTTAACAGTAATTAGCTGACTTTAAGAAAGTATCTGCAAAATAAAGACATGCACTTGCTTTGGAATGACTGATTCTTGCAAAATGTTGATTATTTAATGCATATAAAAAATACAAGTGAAATAGGTGTAATGTTTTTTCATTTCTGATTTTCTCTCACTTAATAAAATTTTTTCTCATATTTAATTTGAAGATGAAAGATCATTAAGGACTCAAAAGTCAAGCATTATAAAATAAGGATGAATTCAATAGAATATATTAAATTGGAACAGTTTTCATTCAAGATATTTTGATAATTTGTTTCTTCCAGGTAAGCTTGTTTGTATGTTAATAGCAATGGTAAGTCATTATAAAACTGTTACTTTACAAAAATAAATTTTTCCAATAAACTCACAAAAAAATCAATTTGTGCTATATTTAGTGATTTATAATTTACAAAGTACATTCACAAAGTCTCTCATTTGCTTCCTATAAAAGCCCATTTAAGATAAGTTGGCAGAATTAAATATCAAATGATTTGTAGACTGCTAAGCACTGCTTCTAACAAATTCCTAGATCTCTACAATACCAGTGGAGCTTGCTGGTCAGAGTTAAGACTTACAAATGTTTTATGATAATAGCATTTTGATAAAAATATACTTCAGGTTAAGCTCAGGAGTAATGTAAATTTACCAACTTTACTCCCTGAGTTCCTGGTTTTGTAGTAGAAACAAATTATTATTTCACATTGATTGATGAGAAAATGGAGCTTCTGAGGGATTAAATTATGTAAGATAACGATAAGAGGAAGCAGAGCTGAAACTTGAATTTAAACCATTAATTCTCCATCTAGAGTTCTTTAACATTCAGCTTTTTACCATCACATCCTTTTATGGCCCTCATTTATGGGTTTGAAGAGGATTTATTATTCTGTCACAGACAAAATCACCAGACAAACTTTGGCAAAACCAGGAAACATGAGTGGGCTTCTTTAATGGTAATACAGGAAAGAGCTAGAGAAAAAAATAAATATCAAAGGTATGAGAAAATGAAAAGGATTATTGCAGATGGATCTAGGTAGGGGGTACAGAGCAATTAAGCCAATAGCTCCTACCTCCTCAATTATAAATTCTGCCATTAGGGAACCTCTGCTACATCAGCAGAGAACAAAACAGTGATTCCACTTCTATACAGCTTCCCTCTAAGGTAGCTTCCCACTAGCTGTGAGTTTAATGGAGGACAGGGATTTTGAGAGACTTTTACCAAGACAGTGTGAAACTACTGATTCCAGACTTGAAACAGTTAAAAGGGAACACACCCTAAGACCTATGACCAGAATAATGTTCACTATTTCTACCCCATGGGTAGAAATTCCCATGGGGAATTCCTTGTTACCTGGAACTTCTTAATGAGAAACTGACCTTTTGCCTCAGACAAGATAAAAGATAAATGCCATTGACATGGCAGTAAGTAGAAATATGATCCTAGCTGAATATAAACATACTGGAGGAGTGAAAAGAGGTTCAAAATATAAAATTATAGATAGAAACTGGAGTAAAAAAGGTAAGGAGAAGCAGTTATTTCCTTCTCCTGGTTGTGCATAATTGACCTTAGGATTACTGGGGCAGAAGTCAAGAGGCAGCTTAGTAAGTGTCCATTGGATTTTTATAAGAGGGAAGATATCCCGGTATACTAAATAGGGTCATGAGTTGAGCAAATATAACAATGAGAATTCCTCATCCAAATCCAATACCCAGGTCAGTTTACATATTGCCCTAGGGGCCTTTAATGAAATAGAACCTGGACATTCTTTAAGAAGAAATTTGCAATTATTTTATAAGCAGCTCCTGTGAATCTGTCTTGTCCAAGCTTTCTTTAAAGAAATCTCAACTCATTCAAGACAAACTGGCAGAGGGATGCCTGGGTGGCTCAGCAGTTGAGTGCCTGCCTTCAGCCCAGGGCATGATCCTGGGATCCTGGGATCGAGTCCAATATCGGGCTCCCTGGATGGAGCCTACTTCTCCCTCTGCCTATGCCTCTCTTTCTCCCTCTCCCTCTCTGTGTGTGTGTCTCTCATGAATAAATAAAATCTTTATTAAGAAAAAAGATAAACTGGCAGAAATAAATATCTAATGATTTGTAGACTATTGAGCATTGTTTATAACAAATTTGTAGATCTCTACAGTATCACTTAGCTCACTGGTCACTGAGATTTACAAATGTCTCATGATAATAGCATCTTAATGAACATCTACTTCATGTTAAACTCAAGAGGGATATAAATTTACCAACTTGTTATTCCTCAATTTCCTGATTTTGTAGTAGAAACAAAATTTGTTTTGCTTCTTTGAGATCTTCACAATGGTTTCCCATCTTGTGAAGTCAATATTATAACTGAAGAGAGAACCAATTAACACTTATGACCTTCTCCCTACCTAAATAGCAAATCAAGTAACAAATTACCATGTTTCTGGAAGATGGCACTGACTGGTGCCAGTATCCAACAAATTAGAGATGCAGGAGTGGCCAGCCTCACTTTCATTTAACTTTCTTGATTGGATTCATGGAAGATAGATAGTTCCTAGGGAAAGGGAGAGGAATTTATTAGAAGTTTAATGAGTTAGTGTCTCCAATTACATATGTTATTCCATATATAGTCTTCTTACTGGTGTAATTTAATACAGGGATTTTTTTTAATCTCCTATGAAGCACAGTGACTTGGAGAATTACTTTCCTGTTCTTATAAATGAATGTTTGCTTTTACCTGACAAGAAGACCAGTATACCTTCAGAGTCATAACTCTCAAATACATCAATTCTGCAGCATTAAATCATATTCAGAATGAAGTGTCTATGAAATGTTTTTTGATCTATTGCACTGATGATTTCATGTTGGTATGTCCTAAAGTTTAAGAAGTACAAATGTCCTAAATTGCTTGCTAATATACATATGTATATAGAATATGTATTATCAGAAAATAAAAGTGTCTTTCAATTAATTTATCAGTTGTGGCGATCTGAATAATGCTAGGATATTTTCTCTAAGAAGAATAGTAAGTTATTGTCTCTTACATCTCTATAAAAACATTAGCATTGATAGATCTCTAGACTTTAGAGAAAATATATATCTTATTTGGGTTTCTGCTTCAGCCTGCTGATCATGTGTACTCATAAGTTCTCTGTTTGAGTGGAGCTCATAGGAAGGGGAGTGTTACATCTCAGTTCAGGCTGAAGTATTCACAAAACTGTCATTGGCTCCTATGTCCCTGCTGATGTTTGGTTTAAAGAGTGCATGGTGGTTATAAATTCTACACAAATTCTATAGAGAGCCACTGTAATTCACAGAGTTTTACAGCAAAGCTATGTCTTCTGGAGCAAGTTATTGCTTTCCCTGAGAAGTAGTTTTTGCTCTGTAGGCATAAACTTGATCATGAGATATCAGGAAACCAGGAAAGCTGAGTTCCCTTTCATGAATTGAGTATAATCTGGATGATCTAATCAAATTAATTGAATATGCCTATCCACCATCTATTATTGGGTTGAGTGTTATAATCAGTTTTTGGCTGGAGGAGGTCCTGAAGGCACAAATAAGTTGCAGAAGCATGTTCTGCTTCTCCACATGCCTACTTGTATCTTACTGACATTCCTCCCTCAACCTATATCTGTGGTCCTCAGGTAAGACTCCTATGTTGTGTTGACTAAAAGGAGAGTGTTATAGCTAGTCTAAAAGTGATATTTATAGCTCCATCAACTAAGGTTGCATACACAGTGCCCCTATAAATGCAGAATATGCTACCCTTATCTTATTTCTGAGAAATGGCAACTCTTTAACTTAGGCAGAGCATAACTTGCAATGTGTTTTTCATAATGGCCCAGAATTATCATGATATGTTAAACCAACTGGTCATGGCCTGCCCAACTATTAGATCAAGGGGCTTCTGATGGTCTGTGCAGAAGAGATATAAGGAAGTTCTGCCATTGGTTAAAATCTAAGCAATGTAAATTACTGTCCACTTTTCAGGTGAAGGCAACGTTAGTAAGAACAAATATCAATCTTTATGCATTGGATCAATGGTTTGGCTAGAGATTCAGAGACTTTGAAACAGATTCAAGAAGTTAGAAAACTGTTAACAAGAAAGTTTGGTAAGATATAATGGGATAGAGTATAGCATATAACCAGAAGTATGTGGGAATATTTACATAACATATGAAATTTCAGCCCACTTTTGCAGAAGCAAAATTAAACAAAATGATCTGTTCCCTCGATATCATACAGCCACCTCTCCCTAGTATCCCACTTGCCAAATGGGCTCATGAAAAGAAACAATAACAACAAGCACATAAGCTATGTTTGAGCTCATACAAGGACTTTACCTCAGCAAAAATGAACCAAATATCACTCTTTTGGTGCAACCTTTTAGTAGTATTGACACCAATATTTTCTTTTCTTTTTTTAAGATTTTATTAATTTATTTGACAGAGAGAAAGAAGGAGAGAGAGCAAGCACAAGCAGGGGGGCAGTTGAGAGAGGGAGGAAAGCAGACTCCCACGGAGCAGGGAGTCTGATGTGGGGCTTGATCTCAGGATCCTGAGATCACAACTCCAGCTGAAGGTAGATGCCCAACTGACTGAGCTCCACCCAGGTGCCCTGACCTCAATATTTTATCATACTTTATAACAGCACTGAGACTTTCAATGCAGTTTGATTACACTGGATTCTTTTCTTCATGGATGGAGGAGGAATTTATTTTGTCTTATAGAAAAACATTCTTTAAATTTGTAGTTTACTTCCCTGTCATATTATCTGCCAGTATTTTTTTAAGATTTATTTATTTATTTATGATAGACAGAGAGAGAGAGAGAGAGGCAGAGACACAGGAGGAGGGAGAAGCAGGCTCCATGCCAGGAGCCCGATGTGGGACTCGATCCCGGGACTCCAGGATCGTGCCCTGGGCCAAAGGCAGGCGCCAAACCACTGAGCCACCCAGGGATCCCCTCTGCCAGTATTTTTATTTCTGGATTTATTGAATGCCTTTTACAATCACGACTTCCACCAATCTGATCAAGCACCGTATCTGATCAAAAGAACTCCAGAAGTTCATGTCTGTTTCTTCTTCTACTTTATCAGGATAAGGAGCAGCAATAATCAGATCAAAGGTAGCCCTAGACTGTGTGGTAGGGGAAAGAAAAACAATAACTCCCTTGGACTGGAATTTTCTCAATTGCTCTTCATAGGTCTTTGGATATGAGAACATTTCTTGTTTCCTTTTCCATGAAACCTCTCATGCATCCCAGGAGATGGGGGGGGGGCAGATTCTTTCCTTTCAGGAGAAGGCACTCTCCCATTGCCTCTGACCATTTATAATGAGGAAAGCCCAAAGAGTTAGAGGTAGCTGGTAAAATTATTTGAGGCTTGTTTCTAGTTTAAGCAAAAAGGAACATTTTGCTTACTTATGAATCAAACTTGCCCACCAGGGAAGAGGACCGGGAAGAGGACCAGGCAAAGTTCAAAGATCCCTGGTTAAAATGAAGCACATTAATTTCTTGGCATGGCCCTTCCACTGGGAATTTTTGGTGATTACCAGCAGTTTGTATAGATTTAGGGATGCTCTGTCCTAACTATGTAAGTCATACAATTTCAGTGACAGATAATACAATTTATTGTCAAATCCACAACTCAATGTAAAGGCATACATTTTTTTTCATAAAACATTTACTAATGGTTGTTGTAAATCACAAAGATAATAAACACAGCTGCAATAGCCAAATGTATAAGCAGCCACTGGAAACGAATGAAACAAGAAAAGACAAAAGAATGTAGCATTGACCCTTCTTTTCTATCTGAACCAGATGAGATCCATTTCACCATAGAGGTCAAAACCAGTTAGGGTTTTTTGGTTGTTTATTTTTGGCTATCCTAATTCCTTAAACATTTCTCTCAAATACAACGCGAATACTATACACTTTTCAGTGTCTCCTAGCTAGTTAAACAAGTACATCAAGGAATAAGAAGGTGAAAGAGAAAGAGGACAGAGCACTGATAATGGAACACTGAAAAATAAGTTTGAAAAGGAGAATGTGCTTTACAAAATGAATTTATATTGTACCAAATTGCCTGTAGGTTTTTTCAAAATAAGAACATACGTAATTTTAATTAATTTAGCACCAAGTCTATCTATCTAACCCAATTACAGAAATGCTATTAACTATTTAAATAATGAAATGTGTTTCAATCTCAAACTCCAACAGCCTATTTTATAGGTTTTCTTCTTCTGCCTTTCTTTCTCTTTTCTTCTCCCTGAAGGTGTCTTCCCCTCGCTCCTTCTGGCATGCCAGCATCGGCCCCTGTCCTTCCAAGGTGCAGTTTCTTCCTGTCTGTCCATGGAGACCCATACCTTTTCTTTGCCACTGCCTTCCCTTTCTCTCTCACTCTCATACTCTTCCTCCTTCACTACTCCTCTTTCCCCCTTTCAACTACTTTTAAAAAGTCACATTATTCTCTATTTCTCAGAGGAGGATGAGTATGAGCTATTTGGGGACAGAGTACCAAGAAAAAAACCTTTAACCTCTCCTCACCTGAAAATAATTGAAAATCTTCAGGAAATGACAGTATTTGAATTGTATTTTATATTGAGGTTTATGTTAAGGTCAGCAATCTCGGCTGAAGTTTTTCTTGCTTAAGGCAGGAGAATAAAAATGCCAACCTGTCACATGTCTTTGCTTTGAATATAATCTTAACTTACCTGCATTTGAGATATTCAAATTGCTTAATATAAGTTTCTAATTAAACTGTTCCAAGTGTGATGCATTTTTGATTGTGTAAAATCATCTCCATTTCCTGGCATTAAATGTAAAACTATTTCTGCCTGTAAGTGTCATCCCTTCTTTTTCTACAACAGAAAACATAGCTGTCTATCTTCTAGGGGGCACTTTCCCTGACGTGAAACCTGGAAATGAAGGTTTTATCCTTATCTACTGTGTCGTATTTAAATTCAAAAGGCTTTCCAGACAGCTATATAAAGAACATAAACTTAAAAAAAAAAAAGGCCTAGGTCACCAACTGTATTTGAATGTTATAATTACAAGTGACAGAAAAATTTCATGTAACAGCATTCATGATGATGCCAACTTTTGTCATGTAGTGAAGGTTTAAATACCATTAAAGCATAGTATGCATACACTGCTTCATGATACTCATAGCTCCCCACAGAAAATAAAAATAAACACAAATACTAGCCTGGGCTCCATCATCAAATCCGGGTGGCAGAGGCTCCGAACTAATTCAGTGCAACATGCTTGAGCTAGCCATGGTTTAAGCAAAACTAAATTTGAACAGAGACTTTTTCTACTATTACCTCTGCTACCTCTAATATAAGCTTCCACCCCCATTACCATTCCAGCACCAATAAAATACACCCCAAAATGGGAATGACTGCACAATTTCCCAAACACACAAAGAACATACCAATGCACAATATCGATATAGTTATTATCATCTTATGCGGTAAACTAACTTTACCACGTTTATTCAGTTTAATAATCTAGAGATATGAGGCAGAAAACAATGATTTAATTATGCAAAAATGTTTAATTTTTGAAGTAAAACAATTAAATGAACACAATGCATTGCCTCAGAGTATCCTTTCACAACGGTACCTAGAAGTACCTAGAAGCTGTATTAATAAAGCTCAAATGTAACTTTATTCCCACATACATCAACAAAGAAAGCAAGTGTTTTCTGAAGGAACTGGAGGGAAAATATAATGCAGAATTTGGAACCAGATATTTGATTTATGATTTATCGAGTAGTTAAGTCATTTGGCTTCTGGAAGTTTCTGCTTTCTCACTTCTAAAACAGACTTATTAATATCTAATTTGCAGCTTGTTGTGAGAATTAAATGTAATAGTTGTAAAGCACCAGAAAGTAACAGTGCTCAAAAAAGATTCTACTTATATGATTATGAATTTATCATGATGAATACTATTGCATTAATCTGAAGAAAATTATTTGAGGTTGCTAATAGGTTGGGAAAAGGAGTTAAGTCAGTACCCAAATAAATCACGCACACAATATGCAATCAAGTTATAACTTTTATAGTATCTAGTAAAATTAATTTCAAAGCAAAGCTATAAAACTTGAAAATCATTAGATTAAGGTGAACATAACATTTTAAAGTATTAACGCATTAAAAACATGAGAAGACAAGTGTGTTGTCTTTTTGTTGTGATATGAATATTTCTTAGAAACCATTTTTTAAATCCTACTAAATGGATTGATGGAATGCTCTGAACTTACAAATGCTTTCTTTGAATCAAACTAGGATGCTGATAATATGATAAAGGCTAAAGTCTCCTGGGTCTAGCCTTGTCACAATTTGAGAATTCTGAATTAGATTCAATTTTCCTAACATAGGGAATTTAATGCATATTGCACATGTATTAAATTTGATTCTTGAACATACTCTTTTTACTCTAATTCTATAATGAGATATCCTAAGAAATACATTTCTCTATGGCTCTAATCAGTTTTTATATACAAACATATGTAATATAACTCATTAGTACCTTCTGTTTTTAACATAATTAGGCTCCTACAAAGGAAGATGAGAAAAGCTGTTAGATGTTTACTGAATTAGAAAACTATAGGACTATGGGTATAGACCAACTTTAGTGGTTCCAGCTTTCTGAGGCAAATTAGCTCTTGTAGATGCACAGGTCAAAATCAGGACAGTCTGTAGAATTTTCTTCAGGGATACAATTCTTAGTATGATAGGAATCCAGGAAATTTTTATATGATGCAATTAAGTAAAGGAATAAACAGAACATATTAAATAAATCCACTTCAACAGTTTATCTGAGCTTACCATGCATTATAAACATGGGTAATTTCAGTGAATAAAGCACTGAATAAAACATAGCTAATATTAAACAAAAATAAAAATTAAATACAAACTTTTTTTAAAGATTATTTATTTATTTATTCATGAGACACACAGAAAGAGAGAAGCATGGACATAGGCAGAGGGAGAAGCTGGTTCCATGCAGGGAACCCGATGTGGGACTCCTGAGACGCTTAACTGCTGAACCACCCAGGCATCCCAAAATACAAACTTTAAAATAACATATCATGACAAGTGGTAATTAATGCTATGGAGAGGGAAAGAGAAATAAATAACAGGAATGGGAAATAGGAAATGCTGTGTTGAAGGGCTGTAATTCTAAATGTGGTGGTCATATCAAATGGAAAAAAAAAGTTGTCTTTTTTCTTCCTTTCTATATATCTATTTTATAAATGCATCTCTAATAAAAGATGTTCATAAAGAATATATTAAAAATTACACCTTAATAATAAATAGACAAAAATGATATTAAAACATAGGCAGAATATTCAAACAGGGAGTATGGAAAAGATGAATTAATGGCCACTACACACACAGAAAAATGCTCATCATCAGTCATTAGAAAAAGGGAAAAAATAATATCACTGCAAACACATTAGAATGGCAAACATTAAAAATATTGACAGTTTCAAGCCTTAAGAACAGTTGGAGCAACTAAAAAACCCTTATGCACTGCAAGTGGAAATGCAAAATGGTTCAAGTACCTTGAAAAACATTTTGGTAGTTTCTTATAAAATTAAACACGTGCTCATCACTTGACCCAAGGGAAATGAAGACCTATTTCTATCCAAAGACTTCTACACAAAATTTTGAAGTTGCTTTATATATAGTACCTCCAAACTGGAAACAATTCAAGACTAGAAACAATACAAATGTCTGTCTAATCAATGTCTTAAGCTCTTAGCTACTTGCTCCTTCGTGTGTCTTTTCCTTACCCTTCCGAAGATTGTTTCTTTCTTTTTTTTTTTTATTTTTTTATGATAGTCACACACACACACACACACACACACACACAGAGGCAGAGACAGAAGCAGGCTCCATGCACTGGGAGCCTGACGTGGGATTCGATCCCGGGTTTCCAGGATCGCGCCCTGGGCCAAAGGCAGGCGCCAAACCACTGCGCCACCCAGGGATCCCAGATTGTTTCTTTCTTAAATACATCTGAAAGAAAGCATGTCTAATCCAATTAAATTTATCTTAATTTTACCAGAACATTTCAAAACAGGGTATTTTATAAGTTTTGAAAACACAACAGATTGACAGATTTGAAGTCAGTTGTGTATCCTTAGTCCATTCAGCTTGATCAGATTGGCCATATGATCCAGAATATGCCAACAGTTATCTCTGAACATATTAATTCTGCTTTCATCAGCTGAGGCTGTAAAAGGTATCATTTGGTTTAGAAGTATCAGATATCTAGAAATATCAGATACTGTGAATAAACTGTTTAGTACTAAATCGTGGATGGAAGGAAAAAAAAGGATGAAAAAAAATAACTTGGATTATTACGTAGCAGATTTCCTGTCACAACTGAAATGATATGAACAACTAATGAAAAAAATAAAATTAGGTCATTCTTCCATTTGCATATACCAGAGTAAATATACTGAAATAATGAGGCTAAAATAAAGGAATAACAACATTGTGGAACTGATGCTCAGCCATCTATCACAGATATCTATTATGAAGGAATGTATGTAAGTTTGTAATTCTTAGTCATTTTATTTTATTTTATTTATTTTATTTTTTATAATATTTTATTTATTTATTCATGAGACACACACAGAGAGAGAGAGAGAGAGAGAGTGAGAGAGAGAGAGAGAGAGAGAAAGGCAGAGGGAGAAGCAGGCTCCATGCAGGAAGGCTGACGTGGGACTTGATCCCGGGACTCCAGGATCACTCCCTGGGCTGAAGGCAGGTGCTAAACCACTGAACCACCCAGGGATCTCCAATTCTTAGTCATTTTAGAACATTATAATTGTTGCTGTTCATTATTACCAGGATGTCATTCTAGATACTATGTCTACTGAATAATTTTAATTGATTGCATTATGATCAACATTGTTTTAAGTTTTTGAAAATCATTATGGTATATATATGACTATTCTTCAAGGCATCAAAAACAAACATCAACTGAAATAATACAAAAGTATCAATATTTTATAGCAAAATTCTATGTAGCTTTTTAATGTAGATAATTATACTTCAAATAGTAGGACATTGGCATGGTAGTTAGAATAAATTGGCATCATTACTGGTTTATAATGAAGAAGAAAGTCAATTTAAAAGGATACATACCCTGGTGCATTTATTTCTGTTGTACCACCAATATTATATTTTTCTAGAATTACTCATTAGATTTTACTTATTTTTTTCTCTATAGAGAGCCTATACAAGTGAAATGAAAGAGTCTGAGTATAGCTTATACCATGCACAAAATATCTCTGGTTATTGCCCCTATATAGCTGATGGACCATAAAGCATGATGCTTTTGAAAGGCAAAATATAAAACTGAGTTGTTAAAATGTATCACATCATTTAATAGATTAGGAAAGTGCTAAAATGATATTTCAAAGATGCCACAACAATTAAGCAAAAATGACCCCACCAATCATTTGTTAGGTTTAAAAATGCAGCCCCTCATAATTTAAATCACTCATTTGACATTTTACACAAAACTCAGGGACAACCCTCATTTTTATGAGAAGAAGCATAACTGACTTGCACCTCCTTTCTTCCCTCAAGAAAATCTGGTGAAGGGGAAGGAGTACAGTCTTAGAAGTTCAAAAAACCTAGTTTTAAATCCCTAACTGTCCAGCACTGACTAGCTATGAAACTTTGGAGGTCAATAATTTCTTTTTTTTTTTTCAATAATTTCTTTGGACACAAGCAGGAGTTGCTATAACAGTGTCAACAGGATTGACATGAGGATTTAAGATATGATGTCAGGCACATTATAAATGTTGTTCCAACCCCCCCACTCCTCTCAGGGATCTAATAAAGGAACTGAAACATTTCAGCAGAAGCAACTGAAGACAGCAGCATGGTCTACAACACATGTAGTGGGTTTTTTGTTGCTTTTTTAAGAAACAATTATGCCAATTTTGGAATTATTGGATTTTATTTTACCTATAAGTAAAACTGAAGATATTCAGATATTTCTCATTAATTTTTAAAGTAAAAGAAGATGTTTAAAATGAAATAATAATAAAAAAATAAAAATAAATAAAAAAAATTAAAAAATAAAATGAAATAATAGTGGATATTAATAAAATTATAATTTATTTACATAAACTCTCCAATGTAATTTTTACTTGCATAGTATTTTATAATTATAAATGAATTGATAGAGTTATATATTCCTTTTGATGCATTTTATACTATTCTCACTTATCTTTTCCTTTTATTTAGGTCCTGTCTTTATTCTGGGAATCATCAACTCCACATGGATGATAGATCAATAATCTTCTATATCATGTCTTTGACTTCACATCACTCCAATTTAATCTTACTTTTCACAGTCACTGTAGTAGTTCTTAGAGCTACTTTAACATACTGCTACAATGTTGATGGCTTATACATGTTTTTCTCACAGTTCTAGAGACTTTAAGTCCAAAATCAAGTTGTCAGAGTTACACTCCTCTGCAGTCTCTAGGGAAGACATCCCTTGCTCCTTCCAGCTTCTGATGCTTCCAGACATTCCCTTAATTCCAATCTCTGCCTCTGTCTTCATAGAACATTATCTTTTCTCTTGTGTACCTTATAAGGATATCTATCGTCGGGTTTAGAGCCCACCTAGATAAATCAGGATGATCTCATTTGAAATCCATATATCTGAAAGGTACTTTTTCCGAATGAGGACACATTCACAGGTTCCTGGCATTAAGATATAGGTTTATATTTGGAAAAGCCACCATTCCATGCACTATAGTCACCATTTCAGTTTTCTCATCAGCCACAGTCTTTCTAATAAAAATTTAATTTTTCATGAGTTTGTTCCAGTCCTCCTCACAGGGATTCCAGTCACTTTTTCTCTGTATTCCTACAAAACTATATGATCCTTCCTTAATTTCTTTCCCAGAAAGCTAAAATCCTAAAACGTATCATATAAACTGTTTTCTTAGATTTCTCTATCATCATAACATTGCAAATACTTAGTAAAGCCCAGATACTGAAACAATTCAACCTCTATTTCTCTGACTGGCACACAGGATTCTCAGAAACACTGGTTTAATATGCAAACATGTAAATACACAGAGCTGCACTTTTATAATCTCAGGATTGTCCGTGCAACTGGGCTATAGGTATGCACTGGGCACACCATTTTTATTTTTCTAGTTAGATCTCTTAATCGATACAGATTTTTAAAACTAATTTTTTTCAAATATCTTATTCCAAATTTTCTTCATTCTTTTTCATCAGATGGTTAGCAGCCATCTTTTAAAAAAAATCTGTTATGCTGATCCAATCGCTGTTCCCCAATTATAGTGGAATAAGCATTCTTCACCTTTTATCACAACCTGTGCTTTCTATTCCATGGTATTATTGGGGCCCCCAAGATCACCCCAAATTTCAGTAACTCACTAGAAGAGCTCACAAGACTCAGCATGTAGTTATATTTATGGTTATGATTTACTACAGAGGAAAGGCTACAAAGCAAACTCAGTAAAAGAAAAAGACAAGTGGGGGTACATCCAGAGGAAATCAAGAGTTCTCTCTTACTGGATTAATAAGACACCCTCAATTTCTCTGACAAGGAGTTATAACTTGTTGGTCTTAGTACCAAAGGCTTTTACTGGGGACTGGTCACATAGGCAGGCATTCTCTGCCTAGCACAAGCAAAGTCCCAGACTCCCAGAAGGGAAGTAAGTGTTCATCATAAAGCATATCATCTGTACAAATAAGTTAGGCACAATGAGCTACTCTTAACAGTTCTGGGGATGGTGGAAAATCTCCTGAAATTCACATTCCCTGATGACACCCACGGGTCTGAAGGCACACGCTTGTCGGGATAGTAATCGCAACCTTCTCTTTGCTGTACATGTAGGCTCTCCCTAAGGCTACTGAGGAGTAGCCTTACCCTTTACATATTATTCCCTTACTTTCCCGCATTTTCCTTGTTTGTACACTTTGTTCTTCTATTTTTGCACATTTTAATCAAACTATCTCCACACTCTCATATTTAAAAAAAAATAAAAATTTCCCCAACTCATGTTTCCCTTGAGCTGCCACACTATCACTATCTTCCCTGTAATATATAACAATCTTGATGGAATTTTCAATCCTGTATCTTTCATTTCCTCACCTAATTCTCATTCATCTAACTACTCTCTAACTCTATCCTCAAACAGTTCACTACGATTACTTTAACATAAATCACCAACTGATATTCTGGGTGCTAGATAAACCCAACTTTCTTACCATTTTAATCTGTCAGCAGCAGGCAATTCTTTTGAGAATGTTTGTTTTGTGATCCCTCTGGTCACTTCACACATTCTTCACTGGTCATGCATAAGTTGTTCTCCCACTCATATCACATGTAGGTGAACATAATAGGTATCTGATCTAAAATCTCTCAAGTAATAGAAATATTATTAAAAATCTATTTAAAAACTTGTGAAGGGTATGCCCTTATGTTTAAAAAAAATCTGTCTTAAGATCATACATTCCCCAAATTCATTAAATAACTGCCATAGGAACTGGTCTCTGTCCATTTCTGGGATCTCATCCAGTCATCTGATTAATCAGGTTTTATGTGCCAGGCTTTGTATTAGCCACTGGCGACAGACGTTTAATTGCTTACACATATTCCTTTTCCTTTTCTCCTTACTAAAAGTTATTGTGCAATTTCTGTACCACACAATTCTAAAAGTTATCATGTGCAAAAAGGTGACCCTGGAACTGTTGTATAATCCTTTTCTTTCACCCCTCTAAGTCTGCTATTGCAAATAGGATGTCTGAAATGGAGCCATCACCTTGAAACAATCAGGCGACAAGTATAATGAATAAAGCCAACACATTAAGGATGGCAGAGCAGGGAAATGGATGAAGCCTGTGACCATGACTGCATTGTCGAACCGAGCTCTCTACCTATAAACTTGTGGAAAAAATAACCACTCGTTTCTTTAAGCCACCATTAATTGTGAGTTGCATTATTTATACTCTTGAAGTATTATTCTTCGGTTCTTATCCCAGGTTTCCTTGTCAGATAGGTTGAGGTGAAGAGGAGAAATCCCTTACTGACTGAGATCCATTCTCTAACAATGCCGAGCTCAGGAAAGTAACGAGCAGTTGTGATCAGAGATGCTTTGAAAATATGCACGACATTTGATTATTCTTAGTAGAAAATGAAGCAGTCTGCTGTTAATCTGCACCACATTCAGGGACTCAAAGAATGATTACTAATAGCCAGTATTTATTGAGCACTTACAAGTACCAGTTATATGCTAAATCCTCCACAGGCATTATTTCAATCTAATCCTGACAATCAACCATTTTGTTATATTACCCATTATAGTTATGAAAAAACAAAGGGTTGAAATAATAGAATTAATTCATCTATTGTTGGACAGCTCTTAATTGTTGTGGTCAGAATGTGAAGTCATTTTTAAATCATAGGCTACTGAAAAATTATGTATTATCCAGTCCAAACTTCTTTTATAAATTCCAGAAAAGTACTTAGCCTTGTACTAGATATCTCTACTGAAAATCCTGACAGACAACAAAAGAAATAAACATAACTCCAAACCTGAGCCTCCTCTTATCTCAAAAATGAATTCCATACCTATACATGTATCTAAAGAAGCATTTTTTTCTTTCACCCTCTATTTCTGCTTACTGACTTGTCATATCCAATGAATCATGAAGTCACATAATTTTTTAAATTAATGAATAATTAATGATTAATAAAATATAAATGATTAATGAATAAAAGTATGACTGTATAAAGGGTCATGAAATCAGTTGAACAGGCCATAACCAACATTTTTAAAATAAAACAGATTATGACAAGGTAAAAAATTAAAATCATGTAATCAGATCAATAAATGTAGAAAAAGCATTTGACAGAATCTGACACCTGTTCATGATAAAAACTCTCACTAAACTAGCAATAGAAGTGAACTTCCTCAACATGATAAAGATTGTCTTAAAAAACTTGCAGCTAACATCATACTTAATAGTGGGAAACTCAAATCTTCCCTACTAAGATCAGGTATGAGGAAAGGCTATCTTCTCTAGAAATTCCTTTGCAACATTATACTATACTGAGAGTTTCAGCTAATTCAATAAGGCAATAAATAAATAAATAAATAAATAAATAAATAAATAAATAATAGATAGATAGATAAATAGATAAAATATTTAAGAATATATATAAACCAAAGATAACATTACTTTCCATGCAGAAAATTTGAAAAAAATCTACAAAAAATTTACATAAGAAGCAATTATACCAAGGTTGCAGAATATAATGTACAAAAGTTATTTGTCAACCTACATACCACCAATAAACAAGTGGAATTTCAAGTTAAAAACATAATACCATTTATATTAGCATCCTTCAAAATAAAATACTTAGGTATAAATCTGACAAAACATATATAAGATCTATAGGAGGAAAACTACAAAACTTGGCTGAATGAAATCAAATAACTAAATGAATGAAGAGATATTTAACGTTCACAGATAGGAAGACTCACTGTTCTTAAGACATCTGTTATTTCCAACTTGATCCATACATTCAAAGCATCTCAATCAAAATCCCAAGATATCATTTGTGGAATCAATAAACTGATTCTAATGTTTAAATGGAGAAGCAAAAAGCCCAGAATAGCCAACGCGATGTTAAAGGAAAAATCAAAGTCAGAGAACTAAACCTACCCATCTTCAAGGCCTCGAACAGAGCTTTAATAATCTAGACAGTGATAGTAACATAAGAACAGACAAATTTGGATGCCCACATGGCTCAGTGGGTTAAGCATCTGCCTTCAGCTCAGGACATAATCCCAGAGTTTCAGGATGGATCACCCCATTGGGCTCTCTGCTCAGCAGGGGAGTCTGCTTCTCCTTCTGCCTTCACCCTGCTGTTCTCTCTCTCTCTCTCTCTCTCTCTCTCTCAAGTAAATACAATCTTAAAAAGAAAATAAAAAAGAATAGACGAATTGGTCAATGGAAAATAATAAAAAGCCAAGAAATGTATCTCCATAAATATGATTTGTGGCTTAATCTAGTTTGAAACAAAATATGTGGATGACAATAACAAAAAGCAGAAAAAAAGTTCTACCTATAGTAAGAAATCAGGGTCCAAAATAAATGTAGATCTACTGTTACTATTTTACAAAAATAGTAAAAGGATACATTTTCATCATTTATTATATTAAATTTTAAAAATCTGATTTTAATCACAAATGTTGAAAGTTTACTTATCTAAAAACCAATATTGGGGCATCTCGGTGGCTCAGTCAGTTAAGCATCTGTCTTCGGCTCAGGTCATAATCCCTTGGTCCTAATTTCGAGCCCTGCATCAGGCTCCTGCTTAGCAGGGAGCCTGCTTCTCCCTCTTCCTCTGCCACTTCCCCTACTTGTGCTCTCTATCAAATAAATAAATAAAATATTTAAAAATATATGATTTGCAATATTTGAAAAAGAAACAAAGGCATGACAATGGAGTAAATATAGTCTTTTCAACAACCCATGCTGGAACAACTAGACATCCACATATCAAAAAAAAAAAAAAAAAAGGAATCTGGACAGAGACCCTACATATTTCCCAAAGATTAACTTAAAATAAATCACATATATAAATGTAAAACATAAAACTATAAAACTCTTAGAAGATAATATAGGACAACCATAACCTAGAATATCATGAATATGGCAATGACTTTTAGATACAACATGAGGCACAATCCATAAAACAATTGATAAACTGGACTTAATTAAAAACTTCTAATTTACAAAATACAATATCAAGAGAATAAGAAGTCAAGCCACAGACTAGGAGAGATGTATGCAAAATATACAAAGAAATCAACATATTCAAAGAAATCCAAAATGTACAAAGAAATCAAAACTCAGGACACCTAGGTAGCTCAATTAAGCATCGGACTCTTGATTTCAGCTCAGGTCATGATCTCAGTGTTCTGAGATCGAGCCCTGTCTGGGAATGGGCCTACTTAAGATTCTCTCTTTCCTTCTCCCTCTACTCCTTTCCCCCTGCTTGCACTGTCTTTCTCTCTCTCTGAAAGAAAGAAAGAAAGAAAGAAAGAAAGAAAGAAAGAAAGAAAGAAAGAAAGAGAAATAAAGAAAGAAAGAAAGAAAGAAAGAAAGAAAGAAAGAAAGAAAGAAAGAAAGAAAAATGTAGCAATAAAACGACCACCCTGATTAAAAAGACCTCAATAGACACTTCAAAAAAAAGATATACAGATGGAAAATATAAGAAAAAAGATGCTGTATATCACAACTCATTAGGAAAATGCAAATTAAAATGAGATATCTCAACAGACCTATTAGAATGGTAAAAAATCAGGAGCACTGACAATACCAAGTACTAACAAAGAAGTGGTGGGAATGCAAATTGCACAGTCACTTTAGAAGACAGTTTGGTGGTTTCTTATAAAACTGTACATACTCTTGCCATACAATCCAGCTATTATATTCCTTGTTACCCAAAGGAGTTGAAAATTTATATCCACATAAAAACCTACACACAGATGGTTACAGTGAGCTTATTCATAATTTCTAAAACTTGGAAGCAACCACATCCTTCAGTAGGTGAATGGACAAATAAAATGTGGTACATCCCAGACAATGGCATATTATTCAGCACTTAAAAAAAAAAAAAAAGACTATAAAGCCATGAAAAGACATAAGGAAACTTTAAACGTATAACTTAAAGAGGTCAATTTAAAATTATACATTTTTAAAAAAGATTTTATTTATTTATCATGAGAAACAGACAGGGAGAGAAAGCAGAGACACAGGCAGAGGGAGAGGCAGGCTCCACACAGGAAGGCCGATGTGGGATTCAATCCCAGGACTCCAGGATCACTCCCTGAGTCAAAGGCAGTTGCTCAACTGCTAGGCTACCAGGCATTCCTAAAATTATACATTTTAATTTCCAATTATACATCATTCTGGGAAAGGCAAAACTATGAAGACAGTAAAAAGATCATGGGTTGCAGGGGTGGGTGGGGGTGTTGAGCAGATAAACAAGCAGAACATGGGGGATTTTTACAGCAGTGAAAATACTTTGTATGATACCGTAATGGGGGATGCAGGTCATTATGTGCTTTTTCAAACCCACAGAACATTCAACACCAAGAGTGAATCATAATGTAAATGGAATTATGATGTGTCAATGTAGATTCATCTAATGTAACAAATACACCATTTTGGTGGTAGATGATGGTAATGGCATAGTCTATGTATATATGGAACAGGGTATATGGGAAACCTCTGTAATTTTCCCTCAATCTTGCTGTTAGCTACTCTAAAAAGCTAAAATTTAAATTTAAAATTCTTATGCTGACAAAAAATTGACCAGTTACAGAATACTGTTGACCTTTAAACAACACAAGTGTTAGGGGTCCAACCACTACAGAGTCAAAAATCCATGGATAAATTTTATCCCCCAAAACTCAACTAATAGCCTACTGTTGACTAGAAGTCTTATTGATAACATAAATTATATATTAACACAAATTTTGTTATATGTATTAATATGCTGTATTCTCATAATAAAATAAGCTAGAGAAAAGAAAATATTAAGAAAAACCTAGATGAGGGACATCTAGGTGGCTCAGCGGTTTGGCGCCTTCCTTCCGCCCAGGGCATGATCCTGGAGACCCAGGCTCGAGTCCATGTCAGGCTTCCTGCATGCAGCCTGCTTCTCTCTCTCTGCCTGTGTCTCTGCCTCTCTCTCTGTATCTCTCATGAATAAAGAAATAAAATCTTAAAAAAAAATCTAGATGAGAAAATATATTTACAGTGCTGTTCAGTATTTAATAAAAACGTCTAAATATAAGTGAATCCATGCACTTCAAATCTGTGTTTTTTGGAGACTTCCAGTGAAGATGATACAGTAGGGATAACCTAAGGTCAGTTCATTCCATAGATACAATTAGATGTAATATCCACATCAGTATAAGTAACCCAGAAAATAAACTGAAGACTAGCAAAACAGACTCTGCATTGCTAAATGTAGAGAAGAGGCCACATGGAAGAGGGTAGGAAGAGTAGAGATGCAGTCAAGAGGTAAAGGAACCCATATGACTGCCCCTGGGAGAGATGGGCACCTTGGGATGGAGAGGGGAGAGAAATAGATTCCACAACAAGCAACCCAGGTACAGGGAACCCACATGGGAAAGATGAATCCCCATTAAATTTGACTTTGAAAAGCAGAGGAGCTTAATTTTATGAGTTCTTATCATCACCACGATTTGACACCTGGAACTTTAAAAAGCAGCAGGCACTGCTCTAAGAAAGCCTGAAGGGTGATAAGGAACTGAGTTCCTACCCTTAAAGAAACAGTGCAACAAATAGCCTCACTGAGATACAGAATAGAAAATGTAGGTTGAAAAGCTCCTGGGGTATATGGGAAGGAGATTTATTTACTAATCTCATAGCTTGTGCTGGAAGGGCAGGAATCTTTAGGCGATTTCTCCAGGAACAAATGAGCTGGCAGGCCCTATTTCCCCACTCCCCAGTTTAGACACAAAGACACCTGCAGGAACCAGTGGAGCACCAACACTCTCCACCCAACATACCCAGCTTGCACATTCTCCTAAGGACCTCCCCCACCCACTATTCCCCTGGCCAGAGTCCATCCAAAGTGGCACCATAAGCCCGGCAGGGCACAAGTAGAACCCACAGGGGAGAGCACCACACTAAAGTGATTCCTGCCCCAGGAGAGTGGGAGATAACTATACATACCAGTCCCACTACTGCTGAGCAGTGGGCTGGAAGCAAACATCCGATCTACTGCAGGCCCCATCCACCAACAAAGGCTCCCTGAGGGACAACACAAGGAAATTGCCCTTAAGTTTGGTGCTATGGTATCTCTGGCAAATGCCTAGTCTGACTCAACTAAAGCCTAAGGCAACCCCAGACCCACTAGCAACACAGGGACCAAACCCTGCCCTCAGGTAACACACACAGGAGACAGTCCTGAAAACCTAGTTTCTGGTGAGTAGAGGACATTGCACTATTATGCTACAGGACCTTTTTCTTCATAAGTCCACCACTTTTAAGACCATTAGTGTTACTAATATACAGAAATGGACATAGAAAGTTAGACAAAATGAGACAAGGAATATGTCCCAAAATTAAAGAACAGTACAAAAATCACGACAAGAATGCTAAATGAAACACAGATAAGTAATATGCCCAATAGAGAAACTAGAGTAATGGTCCTAAAAATGCTCACTGGACTTGAGAAAATAGTAGAGGACCTCAGTGAGACCTTAAATAAAGAGATAGAAAATATAAAAAGAACCAATCAAACAGGGGAAACTCAGTAACTGAAATAAAAAATATACTAGAAGAAATAAATAATAGTCTACAGAAAATAGAACAGATTAGTGACCGAGAGGACAGAGTAATGGAAAGTAATCAAGCTAAATAGGAGAGAGAAAAAAGACTAATTAAAAATGAAAATAGATTTAAAAAACTAAAGGATAACATCAAGTATAATAATATTTGCCTAATAGGGATCCCAGAAGGAAGACAGGAAAAGGGATAGAAAACTTGTTTGAAGCAATAATATCTGACAATTCCTAAATGTGGAGAAGCAAACAGAAATCCAGATGCAGGAGACACAGAGAGTCCACAACAAAATCAACCCAAGAAGGTCCACACCAAGATACCATGATACCAAGATATGTGGTAATTAAAATGGCATAAAGTAGTGATAAAGAGGGAATTCTGAAAGTAGCAAGGGAAAAAAAAAAAAAAGAAACAGTAACATACAAGGAAAACTTCAAAAATCTATCAGCTGATTTCTCAATAGAAACTTTGTAGGCCAGAAGAGACTGGCATGATACATTCAAAATGCTGGTTGGGGGGATCCCTGGGTGGCGCAGCGGTTTAGCGCCTGCCTTTGGCCCAGGGCGCGATCCTGGAGACCCGGGATCAAATCCCACATCAGGCTCCCGGTGCATGGAGCCTGCTTCTCCCTCTGCCTATGTCTCTGCCTCTCTCTCTCTCTCTCTCTCTCTCTCACTGTGTGCCTATCATAAATAAATAAAATTTAAAAAAAAAAAACACAAAATGCTGGCTGGTGTGTGTGTGGGGGGAGTAGCAGGGGAGGAATCTGCAATGAATAATATCCTATCCATCAAGCCTATAATTCAGGATAGAAGGAGATATAAAGAGGTTTCCAAAAAACACAAGTTAAAAAGTCTATGATCACTAAACCAAGCCGTACAGGACATGTTAAAGAGAACTTTTTGACTGGAAAAGAAAAACTGTAAGTAGATGAAAAGTAGCAAGAATGGCAGTGAAATTAAGTATATATATAAAAAGTAGTCAAGGGATTCACAAGATATAAGGATGTAAAACATGACTCCATATATCGGAGTGCCTGGATGGCTCTCAGGGTACCTGTGTGGCTCAGTGATTGAGTGCCTGCTTTGGCTCAGGTAGTGATCCTGGGATCCTGGGATTGAGTCCTGCATCAGGCTCCCACAGAGAGCCTGCCTCTCCCTCTGCCTATGTCTTTGCCTCTCTCTCTTTCTGTTTCTCCCATGAATAAATAAATAATTTTTAAAGAATTACACCATATATCAAGTATGCAAGAGGTAAAGAATGAGTTCAAATGTAAGTGATCATCAACTTAATATAGACTACTATATACATGTGATGTTATATTCAAACCTAATGATAACCACAAATCAAAATTCAGGAACAGATATGAAAAAAAGAAGGAAGGAAGGAAGGAAGGAAGGAAGGAAGGAAGGAAGGAAGGAAGGAAGGAAGGAAGGAAGGAAGAAAGAAAGAAAGAAAGAAAGAAAGAAAGAAAGAAAGAAAGAAAAAGTAATCCAAGTATATCACTAAAAAAGCCAGCAAATCATGAGAGAAGAGAGCAAGAGAAGAAAGGAACTGAGAACTACAAAAACAACCATAAAACAAGTACCAAAATGACAATAAGCATACACCTATCAGTAATTACTTTAAATGTGAATAAACTAAATACTATAATAAAAAGACAAAAGGTGACAGAATGAATAAATAAGGAAGACCCTATTGCATGCACCTTACAAAGAACTCATTTCATACCTAGAAACATGCAGACTGAAAGTAAAGGAATTAAGATGCATTTGTCATGCAAATGCAACTGAAAAGAAAGCATGGTACCAAACTTACATAGGACAAAATAGACATTAAAACAAAGTCTGTAAAAAAAGACAAGAATACTATATAATCATAAAGGGAACAATTCGACAAGATATAACAATTATAAATATGTCTGCATCTGACATAGAAGCACCCAAATATATAAAGCAGTTAATAACAAACATAAACAAAGTAACCAATAGTAATATAATAAGAGTAGATTTCTTTTTTTTTTAATTTTTTTAATTTTTTTTTATTTTTTTTTTTAATTTTTATGTATTTATGATAGTCACAGAGAGAGAGAGAAAGGCAGAGACACAGGCAGGGAGAGAAGCAGGCTCCATGCACCGGGAGCCCGACGTGGGATTCGATCCCGGGTCTCCAGGATCGCGCCCTGGGCCAAAGGCAGGCGCCAAACCACTGCGCCACCCAGGGATCCCTTTTTTTTAATTTTTATTTATTTATTTATTTTTTTAATAAGAGTAGATTTCAATACTCCATTTCAATGTATACATCATCCAAACAGAAAATCAACAAGGAAACACTGGCTTTGAATGACACATGGGACCAGAAGGATCTAACAAATATTCAGAATATTCCATCCTAAAACAGTGGAATACACATTCTTTTGAAGTGCATATAGAACACTCTCCATAATATATCACATATTAGGCACAAAACAAGTCTCAACAAATTAAGAAAGACTGAGATCATGCATCTTTTTTACCACAACGCTATTAAAGCAAAAAAAATCAACCACAAGAAAGAATCTGGAAAGACGATGAGTACATGAAGATTAAATAATGCTACTATACAATGAATGAGCTCACCAGGGAATCAAAGAGGAAATAAAAAAAATACATGGAGACAAATGAAAATAAAAATCACAGTTTCAAATTTTTGGGATGCAGCAAAAGTTGTTCTAAGAGGGAATTTTATAGCAATCCAGGCCTACTTCAAGAAGAACAATTTCGAATGAACAGCTTAACTTTACATTTAAAGGAGCTATAAAAAATACAGACAAAACTCCAATCCAGAAGTAAGGTGATAATAAAGGTTAGAAACTAAATTAACAAAATAGAAAATGAAGAAACAATAAAACAGATCATGAACCCAGGAGCTGATTTTTTTAAAAGATCAGTAAAATTCATATGATGGAATGAGCACTGGGTGTAATACTATATATTAGCAAACTGGATTTAAAATGTAAAAAAATAGTAAAAATAAACAAAAAAAAAGATCTGTAACATTGATAATCCTGTCATCAGACTCATCAAAAAAGAAAAAGAGAGAGAGAGGAAGGGAGACAACTCAAACAAAATCATAAATGAAAGTGGAGAAATAATCATCAATACCACAGAATACTAAGGATTTTAAGAGAATATTGTGAAAAATTATATACCAACAAATTGGACAACTGCGGAAAAAATGGATACATTTCTAGGAACATATAACCTCCCAAAACTGAATCAGGAAGAAATTGAAAATTTGAACAGACATATTACCAGCAATGAAATCGAGTCCGTAATCGAAAACCTCCCAGCAAACAAAAGCCCAAGATAAATAACCGTCGCAGGTGAATTCTACCAAACATTTAAATAAGAACTAATATCTTTCTTTCTCAAAGTATTCCAAAAAATGAGAAGGAACATTTTCAAATTCATTCCAAATCTAGCGTTACCCTGATACCAAAATCAGATAAAGACAATATAAAAAAAAAGAGAATTATAGGTCAAAATCTCTGATAAACATAGATTCAAAAATGCTCAACAAAATCTTAGCAAATTGAATTCAACAATACATTTTAAAAAATCATTCACAACAATCAAGTGGGATTTATTCCTGGGATCCAAGAGTGTTTTAATATTCACAGAATAATGAATGTGAATGTGACGCATCGCAACAACAAAAGAAAGGATAAAAACCATATGATCATTTCAATAGATACAGCAAAAACATTTGCCAAAGTTCAATATCCTGTGCAAAGTAGGTCTTAGGGAGAACATGTCTCAATATAAGGTCATATATAACCCATGGCTAACATCATACTCAATGGTATATGGGCTTAGGGCTTTCCCTTAAGAAAATAAGACACAATTTCCTGTGACAATTACTTTGTCACAGTAAGACAAATATGTCCATTCTTAACACTTTTATTCAACATAGTACTGGAAGTCCTAGCTATGGCAGTCAGACAACAAAAAGAAATAAAAGGCATCAAATTGGTAAGGAAGAAGTAAAAGTCACACTGTTTGCAGATGACATGATACTCTATATAGAAAACCTGAAAGACTCCACCAAAAAACAACTTGAACTGGTAAAGGAGTTCGGTAAAGAAAGTCACAGGATAAAAAATCAATATAGAGAAATCAGTTGCACTTCTATACACTAATAATTAAGTAGCAGAAAGAAAAATAAAGAGAACAGTTTCATTTACAATTGCATCAAAATTAAGAAAATACCTCAGAATACATTTAGCCAAGGAGGTGAAAGACATATAATCTGAAAGCTATAATACACTGATGAAGGAAACTGAAGATGACAAAACAAATAGCAAGACAGTCAAAACAGTATGGTACTGGCACAAAAACAGACACATAGATCATTAGATCAGAATACAGAGCCTAGAAATAAACCCACAATTATATGGTTAATTAGTCTTTGACAAAGGAGGCAAAATATGCAATAGGAATAAGACAGTCTTTTCAACAACTGCTACAGGGAAAAACTGGATAGCAAAATGCAAAATATTGAAAATGGACCACTTTCTCATGCTACACACACACACACACACACACACACACACAAAAAAAAAAAAAAAAAAAAAAAAAAAACAACCTCAAAATGGATAAAGGATCTAAATGTGAAACCTGAAATCATGGGATGTCTGGGTGGCTCAGCGGTAGAGCATCTGCCTTTGGCCTAGGGTGTGATCCTGGAGTCCGGGGATTGAGTCCCACATCAGGCTTCCTGTATGGAGCCTGCTTCTCTCTCTGCCTGTATCTCTGCCTCTCTCTCTGTGTCTCTCATGAATAAATAAATAAATCTTAAAAAAAAAAAAAGAAACCTGAAATCGTCAAAAATCCTAGAAGAGAGCACAGGCATTGCTTTCACATTATAACAACATTTTTTCTGTATATGTCTCCTGAGACAAGGGAAGTAAAAGCAAAAATAAACCACTGGGACTTCATCAAAATAAAAAGCTTCTGCACAGCATTAAAAACAATCAACAAAATTAAAAGGCAACCTACAGAATGGGAGAAGATAAATGCAAATGATACATCCAATAAAGGGTTAGCATCCAAAATATATAAAGAACTCATGCAACACCAATTAAATAATAATCCAATTTAAAAAATGGGCAGAGAACATGTACAGATATTTCTTCAAAGATGACATACAGATGGTCAGCAGACATGAAAAAATGCTCAACATCGCTTATCATCAGGGAAATGCAAATCAAAACCACAATGAGACATCACCTCCCACCTGTCAGATTTTGCTAAAAGCAAAATCATCACAAAAACAAGTGTTGGTGAGGATGTGAAGAAAAAGGAACCCACTGTTGGTGGGAATGCAAACTGATAAAGCCACCGTGGAAGACAATACAGAAGCTCCTCAAAAAATTAAAAATTACTATGTGATCCAACAACTCCACTACTGGATATTTACTGAAAAAATATGAAAATGCAAAAAAAAAGAATATGAAAATGATAATTTTAAAAGATATATGCACCCCTATGCAGCATAGTTTACAATAGCCAGATTATGGAAGCAGCCCAAACGTCTATCAATAGATGAATGGCTAAAGAAGTAGTACACATATATGATGGAATTTTATTCCGCCATAAAAAATTATGGAATCTTGCCATTTATAACAACATGGATGGATCTAGATTGTATAATGCTAAGTGAAATGTCAGTTATAGAAAGACAATACCATATGATTTAAGAAACAAAACAAATGAAAAAAACAGGCAAACTGAAAAAATAGACTCAACTATAGAGAAAAAACTGATGGCTACCAGAAGGGAGGTTGGGGAGTAAGAGAATGGTTGAAATAGATTAAGGGAATTAAGAGCACTCTTATAATGATGAGCATAGAGTAATGTATAGAATTGTAGAATCACTAGATTGTACACCTGAAATATAACCCTGTATGTTAACTATACTGGAATTATTTAAAAAAAAAAAACACGGTTTTTATTTATTTATTTTTATTTTTTTAAACATGGTTTTTAATGACCAGCTATATAATATATTATCAGATACATACATACATAAAATTTTAGGTATGTACATATTTGTATATACAGATAGTTGGTATATGTGGATATTCTATATCACACACAGACCCACAGGTAATTGATAAGTAGGATGAGAAAATGAATCAATCAGTAATTTAGAGGCCTCTGCTGAGTGACCCTTCTGTGTTATATGCTCTGAAGGATATACAAAAAGGATCAGATGTCTTGATTGTCTTGCCCTTACAATTAGTTTTTAAACAGGAGGCTGCCCAGAACTTTGGTTGAACATCTAACAGTCCTGGCCTTAGAAGTACCCTCAGCAGTGCTATTGAGAATAGAAGGTAGAACCACGGAGTCAGGGATGTTCAAATGGACAGATAGGATGGCAAATACTATATTTGAATGGGGCCAGCTCTTGCATATGGGGAATAACCACTGAATGATTTGAGAAGACTCCACTCCTTTACCACTTAAAATTCTTTCTATAGAGTTACTACTTCAGTTAACATTAAAAAATCAGGGGATCCCTGGGTGGCGCAGCGGTTTGGCGCCTGCCTTTGGCCCAGGGTGCAGTCCTGGATACCCGGGATCGAATCCCACTTCTGGCTCCCGGTGCATGGAGCCTGCTTCTCCCTCTGCCTGTGTCTCTGCCTCTCTCTCTCTCTCTCACTCTCTCTCTCTCTCTCTCTCTCTCTCTCTGTGACTATCATAAAGAAAAAAAAACATTAAAAAATCAGTACTTTACAAAAGCCCTCTAATCGACTGTTTTCAGCCTCTTAAAGCCTATTTCCTTCAGGCAACACAAAGCATGCCCTCATTTAATGTTAAGTAACATCTTAAAATAAACATTATGACCAAAACATTTTACTTAAAAAGTAAAAAGAGCATAAAATATCATAAGATGTAGTATTGTTGTCTGAAACTAATACATCTTTCATACATATGTGAGAGTGTATGTGTAGTGAGAAGTGACACTAAACATATTTTCTACTTTGATCTGTGGTCAAAATATTTTAAAGGACATTTGTCAATTATATCTCTTAATTACTGAATCCACCCATTCCCTTCATTTAAATTTCTAATTTGTTATATATCAGCATCTCCTGAACTTTTCACATTCTTCCTAATTGTTCTCTTTGCCCCAAGACTGTCCATTTATAATCCATCTTCTATACTTCCAGAGCCCTGATTAGTTTTCAAGAAAAGCAAAAATCCTATAATGCTGCACTTTTCTGATTTTTTTTTCTCACTGGCCTTAAAATTGAGTACTTAATATGACATATATTTACCTCAAGTTCTAGGCACTTTTTACCTCTTCCTCATATATGATCTGGTAACATTGAGCTATTTTCAATTGACCAAAATACTCTTCCAATCTCTCTACTTTTTCAAAGACAATCTTGCTCATTACTAAGAAGTAGCAAATCTTTATTTGCTATCTTATATTTTTTTAAGATTTTATTTATTTATTCAAGAGAGAGAGAGGCAGAGACACAAGAAGAAGGAGAAACACACTCCATGCAGGGAGCCCAGTGTGGGACTTGATCCCAGGACTCCGGGACCACACCCTGAGCCAAAGGCAGCCGACCAACCGCTGAGCTCCCAGGTGTCCCCTATTTGCCATCTTATTATCTCACCTTCCTAGAACATTATCTTTATTCATAATCTCTTCCTCTTTTGATTACTACTCATGCTTCATATTCAGAGAATTTGTTACACCTTCCTGTATGTGTTTCCTGTGAATTTTTTTATTTGCGTCGCTTCTAGGGTTTAGTGGTCTTTAGAGTTACTTATGAGCTCATATGATACTTACATGAGATTTGAAAAGATGTTCCCTATGGATTCACACTCTTGTGAGCACATGACTTGGAGAGGGAACAACTTTCTTAGGAATGAATACCCTTCCCCTAAACCATTCTCTCTCTCTCTCTCTCTCTCTCTCATACACACACCCCTACCTGATGGAATATGATCAGATTTTATAACCCTTACATAATGACCAACAATTATTTGTTTATTTTTCTGCTTCACTAGATGATAAGACCCTTGAAGGGAAGAATTTTATTAGCCCTGTTCATTATTTTATCACCACTACCACAGTTCCTGCCACATAGTGTAGGGTCTCATTCCTTCATTTAGCAAGTATCAACTGAGTCAGTTCTGGGTGCTAGCCAATGTTCTAGGCACTATAAGAGTGAGGAAAATAGTCAATATTCCTACTTCTAGTGAATTTACATTCAGTGAACTTATATTTTAGTGGAGGTTGTGAAAAAAAAATACATAGTTTATGTTACTCAAATCAAGGTTAAAGTCTAATTGACCTGATCGTTTGTCAAGAAGCAGCTAAAGACCAGGTAATTTCTTGAGGCAAAGTATGTTTGGAGTTTTTGTAGGGCAAAGAAGAAAGTACGTTTCATTGCTGTTCAGATCGGGTTGCAGTTCCTTCGTGTATAAATGCTGGACAAATTCAGATTACTCCAGCTTTGTCTCCCTTATTTGGGATTATTACAATCCCAAAGCAGTTCCTTTGAGACCTTTGCAAGCCTTACAGTTTGTCTCTTCAACAAGGATTCAGGGGAGACACAAGTAGAAAAACGAGAGGGATTGGGTTGTGGGGAAAGGGAGAGGAGACATGTCTGAATCATGTCTGTTTTAATTATTTTACAAAGGATAATTAAACTATTTTCTGATTGTTTTACAAAATTTTTATTTCCATGCTAAATGTCTTATAAAGTCTATTCATTTAATATAACTATCACATTAGGAGTCTTCACATTACAGATGAGAAGACTAAGTCATACAGAGGTTAATTAACTTGTCCAGGGTTACATATCAAGACAATTACAGAAGCAGGTTTCTAGACAATCTGTGTTCAAATTCACTACAATTAACTACTCCTGAATAAATAATTATTGAATAAATTAACAGTGAGCATCTTTTCCTTAGAAGGTAGAAACAAATTTTCCTAAAATCCCACAATGCTAATCTGGTATTTTACTGCCAACCCAGTTTTAAGAAGCTAATCTGAGCACTGCTGCATTGATTCTACTTGGTATTCATGATTTGAGGACTGATTCTAATCTCCCTAGAATTCTTCTCTAAAAGCCTATCTAAGGAATACTAATATAAGTGAGAATTATTTTATATCTTACAGCTTAAAATGGAAAGCATAATACTATATAAATAAAATATAATAGATAGCACTTAATTAAACATAAAAGCAATTGTTCTTTTTTATTATGTCATTAATAGACATTGAAATTTCCTGCTTGAAGAAAAAAATGTTAAATGAAGTAGTGACATTTGAGTTTAACTGTAATGCAAAATATGCTTCCATATCAGTAAAATGTAAGTTAATGAGCCTAGTTCTTTCTTTTCTACTCTTAGGAGGTCTCTCTTGAGATGCTTTGAGGTTTTCTTAGGCTGATAAGGAGATTGAGAAGAAATCACATTTAAAGCTCAGGAGTCTGGTGGCATGATGCATCCCCTGTCCTTGTCACCCAATATAGCAGAAAATGAGGAAGAATAATCTGGAAACTTAAATTCTAGTTTTTATCCTATTTGCTTGATGTTACTTAGATTTAGATACTTGACTTTACTTACCTTTATAATAATGCTTTAGTTATCTCAGAATGTTGAAAAGTCTTCTATAAAATGTAAAAGAGTCATATACTCTCATAAGCTACATAATCATACATGCACAAATATACACATACATGTAAAACTACAAAATTACACCAATCTTCACTGTTAAGGCATGACTTAAGGAATGTCTCAAAAGCTCTCAATAACTAGTTTTTCTGAATTATAATGTAAATGTATCATCTAGTCACTACTAAGATCATATTTATTTATTTTTAAATATTTTATTTATTTGTTCATGAAAGACAGAGAGAGAGAGAGAGAGAGGCAGAGACACAGGCAGAGGGAGAAACAGGCTCCATGCAGGGAGCTCGATGTGGGACTCGATCCCAGGTCTCCAGGATCAGGCCTTGGGCTGAAGGCGGCGCTAAACCGCTGAGCCACCTGTGCTGACTGAAGATCATCTTTAATTCTAACTTTTAGGTATACAAGAAACAGGATCATGTGTCTTTGAGTATCAATATTAGGACAAGAGAATGGCTTGGTTCACTGGGCTTCTATAAGCTTCTACCCACCGGGACCCGCTGTTGTCCATCAGGATCCACAATAATTAATATCTCAATAATCTTTCATTTCCATAACTCTTCTCATGAGTGTCAGTTATTCAAAAAGGCAAATCTGACATTGTCATGTAAGTTCTTATACAACTATATTTTTAACTACAGAGAAAAGTTCAGATTCTTTAATAAGACATCAAACACTCCTTGCATTTGCCTTCATCTCCAGTATCTTCTATTACAATTTTCTAACAGTGTTTGGGAGAAACTTTGTAGGCACTTACAGGCCATAATGAAACGATTAGGTAGACAGATGGAAGCAACTGGAGGGTTTTATTTCTAAGAGTGGAGTAATTATTTAGTTAAAAAAATCCCTTTGTCTTATGACAATTATAGAGAAAGTAAGAAAAAAATATAGAAGCAATTTAATAATCAACTTAGAAAGACCATGGTTCATACTAAGATAGTGATAAAAGAAAGAGATGGAGGATGTGGACAGATCTGGGATATATTTTGGCAGAATACTTGATTTTACATAGAATGTAAGACAATAAATTGAGAATGTCTTGAGTATCTGGAAAGATGTCTGTGTCATTTAAAGAAAGAGGGAAATTAAGCAACTTCTAGATTGGCCATGTGGAATTTGACATGCTTGTCAGACATAAAACAGAACTTTTAAGTAGGCAGTTTAAGTTCAGTGTAAATATCAAGTGAGAGGTTGGGGATGGAAAGCCATCAGCATATAAAATGTATTTAAAGACACTGAAACACTATGCAATACAGATGACTAGATAAAACCTCAAAACCAAGCCCTGTGGTGCCCCAAGATTTATTTCAGGGGGAGGAGAAAGAACTGGTAAAGAAGACATAAAAATACTGACCAATGTGATAAGAAAAAATAAATCAGAATATTCAGTCTCATAACTGCATTTATTTTCAATGGTATTAAAAAATTACGGCAAATTTGGTGGCTTAAAATCACACAATTTTATATTTTTTACATTTCTGGAGGTCAGAAGTCTAAAATGGGTTGGCAGAGCTGCATTTTAGGGAAGATTCTTTTTCTTTGTCTTTTTAAGATTCCAGAGACTTCCTGCAGTCATTGATTCATGTCCTTGCATTACTCTGACCTCTTTTTCAGTTGTCACATCTTCTGATACTCTCCTTCATATCTCTTATAAATATTTTTATGACAACATTGGTCTTCCTCAACTAATCTAGGGTAACCTCCCCATTTTATGAACCTTATTCTAATCTCATTAGCAAAGTCATTTTTACTATTTAAGATTTAAGCATATTTATAAATCCTGACATTAAGATGTGCATATTTTAGGTTATTATTCAGCCTGTCACAGTAGCAAAGAGATTCAGGTGTACCAGAAGAGACACTGTGGTCAACTGTATTAAATATTGTAGAGATGTTGAATGAAATGAAGACAGAAGTGAATCTTGGGTTTGACAACTTACAGGTCATAGTAACTTCAACAATTACCCTTCCAGCACTCGGTTGTCATGGGTTAAAGAGTAACTGAGAAATGAGAAAGTGACAATGTATATAGAAAATTCTCTTCAGATGTTCTCTTAAGAAAGGTTATAGAGAAATAATAGCTGGAAGAAAAGGTGGAGTTAAAGCAAAGCCTGTTATAAGGATGAAAGTTACTAGATGGTCTTTGTATGCATATATACATAATTGGATAAATATGAAAAAATTGTTATGTGAAAGAAAAATAAATGCAAAAAAATGGCATCCATAATGAAAAGAAAGAAGTATATAAGTGGATAATTGGAGTGGTTAATTTCTTCTAGATGACAGATACTTCACTTATTTATCTATAAAAACAGGAAAAACAGAAAATCTTTACAGATAAATTTGGTGATTGGAAGATGAATGCATCTCATATTAAAGGCATCTTTTTTTTTTCCAATTTATTTGCAGGCAATATATTCAGCTGGGGTTTTCAAAGTGGCTTTAATTCTGAGGAAGAAGTACATATAATAGGACATTCTTCTCAGATACTGATTGGGAAAGAGTGCTCATTTAAGAACGTGATCATCACTTTAAAAAGAGTCAGCTTAGCTACAGGACTTTTCCCCTTTAGTATTTGGTTGCCTCTATACAGGTACTGATACATTTCATTTGATCAATGAATTCAAAGCAGACTTTCAAACTGGAGAGCACTGTAGGGGGAAAATGGAGAAAGTAAGTTAATTTTTGTGAATAAATTGTGTCTCTATCCATTTGTATTAAGCAAGTTTCACATCTAATTCACAGGAAAGCCCAATCACAATATCCCAAATAAATCAAACTCATCCTTTCTTATCTGCCTTCTATCTCTATAGGCTACTCCAACGTAGCAACACCTCTTGCTTGGATTATTTCAATATCAACTTAACCTAAATTTTCTCTAGTCCATTTTCCATTGCAGACAAAAAAGAAAATAACAATTGCATCCAACTTTCTCCTATCACTACTATAAAATGTCTCATGTCTCAAATTATTCCTCATTACAATTAGGATAAAAACAAAAACATTTACATATGACTTTAATGCACTGCATAGTTTGATCCCTTCCTTTGAATGGGTCATCCTTTTTTATCTCTTATTATCTCAGAATTCCAGCCACTCTGAATTCCATTTAGTTTCCCAAATACTCCAAGTTTCTTCAAGGCTTTCATTAGGTTGTCCTTCCATTAGAAATAAAAACTCATTTCTCTCTTTGCCTAATCAAATCTTAAGAAGCTCTCAGATCTCAGTTGTATTTTGCCCCACGGAAGCCATTTCTATTCTAGCATATAAATTCAGACCAGTGATCATTTACTTAACAGCACATATAAAGGTTTAAGTAAATACATTTTTATGGAATTATATAATTAATGGCTATCACATGACTAGGTTATAAATTGCATAAAAAGAGGACCAGTTTTTCAAATTGCATATATATGTAAATTATAACCATATTTATATATTATATATAACTCATATTTTATATTTATACATATTGTATATAATTTTCTATATGATTTTACAGATGTAAGTCTTACATACACATTTTTCCTCCTATTTCTTGATCCCTACAGATCTATTAAAAGACTGTATCCTGGAACTAAATAGGAAAAGTAAGGAAATATGAAAGCCTGGAAGGATGAAAAAGCTGTATATTTTTAAAAAGCCTATTTTTAAAATTTAACTGGTAATATAATATTATTTCACTTTTATATATTTGTAATACTTCAAATATATAGGACTATCTTCTCAACCAGTATTAGAATTTTGTCACTTTTCTTTGTACAAGAACAGTTTCTAAATTTAAGTGTTCTGTTAAACAGAATACAATGATGTTTTGAAATACAGAATATCTAAAAAAAATTTAAGAACAGATGTTGGTTAAGATTTTTAAGAAAAAAAAATGAGTTTGATTTCATACCTAAATTTAGAAGATTAATTTTCTTCCCATTTTAAACAGTTCCAAAACTATTTCAATTGAAAAAGGATAAACCTTAATATATTGTATATTGTTGATATCTAATATTAATGTAGATATATACACATATATACATATTTACATGCATGTATATGTATATATACATGCATGTAATCAGCAGGTATTTAGATATTCTTGGGAAGTATTATTTATTCTTAATAATAATACTTTATTTGTTTTGAAAAAAGCCTTGGAGGTGGAAGACATTTTGTGAATATTTATTCTAATTCTGCTTTTAAGCTTGTCCATTTATTCTAAGCAATATCAAACTTCTGATGTATTGAGAAAAGAAGCTTCCAGTACCTTCCAGAGTTGACACATTGTCATCCCACATCATGTTTCCAACCCTTTTTTTTTTTTTTTTGCCTCATGGATTTCTATGTAACTGCACATAGTCAACTGCAATACCCTCCAGCATTCTGGAATTCCCAATCAGTTAATAAGTTCATGTTTATAAACATATAACAGACTTCATGTCATATCACCAAATGTATTTGAAGTAATTAAGCCAAAATGAAATATGACTAAATGGCTGCTCAATTAAAAAAGTACATGTATATCCCTTTTAAATATTTGTTTTAAACCCTCAGCTTCAACTTTAATCACAATTAATGTGAAATCAGTTATATTTGTAAGAAAACTTGTCATAGTATTTCTTTTCTTTTTTCTTAGCTTAAGCCATTGTTCTTAATGATATTTTGATATTTGGTTTGGTTTAGTTTAACTGAAGCCTCATTGTCTAAGAGTAAGCATGCCTCATAGCATTATAAAGTGTTGACTTTCTTCCAGAACTAAGGACTATGGATGCTACTGAGAGGCTGCATTCTATTTAATACTTGACCTAGATAGCAAAAAGGCCTGAGGGAAAAAAGGATATGAAACTAAGGCAAGCAGGAAGGAAAGGATTAACAGGCACATATTTCTAGATTATAACTTGCAAAGCATTAATTGTTCAATTTTTATATTTAGTCTTTAACCCACGAGCACTTTGCCAAGAACTAACAGTCACTAAAGAAATGAATTGTTGACCTAAACAGGACAGATAGCCTTGGGGGCTAAAAGAAATCCACCCTTATCCTTCATACTATCAAGGGAGATTTTCTTTTCCCAGGAACTGTTTCTCATCTTATCACTGTCTGATTTCCCACTGTATGATTTCAATTTCTGTGTAACACATTACTCCAAAATTTAGTACCTGAGACAACAATTATTATCTTAAAGTTTCTGAGGTTCATGGCTTAGATGGGTGATTAGGCTTAGGATCTCTCCATGTTATAACCAAGCTGTTGACCAGAACTGAGGTTATGTGAGGATTCTCTGGGCTTGGAGAAACTGCTTCCAGTCTCACATCTGTTACTATTTGCAAGAAGTTTCTGTTCTGCTGTCTGTGTGTCTTTCCATGGCCATAATTCTTCCCTCCACATAACTAATCACACACAATATTACTAGAATAAAGTCTTCATCTGATCCAAAATACTCATATAGTCACCAAAAGCTGTACTGAAAAGACAGTGTATTATAAATAGGTATTGGTAGGGGCACCGTCAGGGTCTCAAGGCCATGAATAAGGAACTCCTCAAAAGCTGATTTTAAAAAGGATGATTTTTCTCAGGCTTGAACCCTCATGAAACTACCCCCCCCCCATAATCACTTATAGGGAATAACATTGATTCTAATCTTATTACAGGGTTGTTTTATTTTCTAAAGTGGTTAATTGAAGAAAATAATGAAATCTTATAGCTTGATTCCTACTTTCTTAAATCCAGAAGAAAATAACCAGAATATTTTAGTTCCAAGCTGTGGTATTTAATAAGAGGGAGAAAAAAATCTAAAACAAACAAAAATGAAAAAACTATCCAAATTCAAGATTTGGCTGTTTTTTTAGAATTAAATCAAATTAGGCCCTTATTGGGGCACCTGGGTGGCTCAGTGGTTGAGTGTCTGCCTTTGGCTCAGGTCCTGATCCCCAGATCCAGGGATCATGTCCCACATCAGGTTCTCCTCAGGGAGCCTGCTTCCCCCTCTACCTATGTCTCTGCCTATCTCTCATGAATAAATAAAATCTTAAAAAATTAAAAAATAAAAGTATATAAATTAGGCCCTTTAACAATATATATTAGCCATTTTTTTTTAAACATTACCTAAAGTTTCCTATTCCTTTACTCTCAAACTGGGGTTTCTAGTCTTTTATTTTCCCTTCAGCAAATATCTCTTTTTCTCTTTTAGATAGATGAATAGATTTCCCCATATCCCATATGCATATATATCACAGGAAGAGAAAATATAAATATACATCTAAATAACCCAGTTAACTATAATGCAACCATATACAATTAGAATGAACTATAATGGAATGGATTTTAAAAACTTGTGAAGTGGTTAAAGGAGGACTATAACAGGATACAGGTGGTGGATCAATCTCAAGCTCATTAATTTTTCTCATGTCTCATATCAGGAAAGCAATAAGATACTCTCTGTTCTAACATTAAATTTTTAAAGTGTTATATACATCATTCAAAAATGAACCTAGCCACCAGAAGAACTAAAAACAAATTATATACTTGAAATGTAACAGAGGAAGAATAAAAATAAAGAAATAGCATGCCAATTAGAGAAAAAAAAATAAGAGGACAGAATCATGTCAAACATACATTTGAAAAACTCAAACAAAATCAGCAACAGTCTGGCTTAAAGTTACATAAATGAAATATGTAAATCAAAGTTACACAGTAATCTTGAAAGCAAAAACATGGGCATGGAACACACCAACTCAACTCATTCAAAATAAAAACAAAATTAGGATATTAACATTAGGCAAAATGAAATAAAAGCTAATAGCACTAAAATAATGAAGTTAACATATGACTAAGATATTTAAAATGATAAAAGCGGAAATTTTCAGTAAACAAGATGCCAACTTGAGATACACAGTTTCTTTTACATCAACATTTGTAAACTGCAGAAAGATTTAAGGTTGATTTTCTAAAAATATAAGAAAGAATATACAGTGTTTTGTAGCTTAGAATGTAAAGTACTTTTTAAAGCACGACTCCAAGACCAGAAGACCAAAGGATATGTTTAACCTAATTGTGAAAAAATATTCTAAGTGGTTGCAATTTTTTTCAATGACAGTTTGCTAGTATTTGATTTAGGAATTTATCTTCTTAGAATTCATCATACAGCTATACTCACCTATCGCGAGTGAGTAATGATCCCCAAAATATATAATCTCTAAAGTCTGGAAACTGTGAAGTTCATTTATATGGAAAGAAGGAGCTTTGCAGATGTGATTACACTAAAGGAACTTGAGATGGGAGGTCAATCTGAAATAACTAGATGTGTCCTAAATTTAATCAGAAGTGTCCTAACAACAAGGAGACAGATGTGGCTAAAGAAGAGAAGGCAATGTGCCTGTGCAGGCAGAGACTGCAGGCCACTCGTCAAAGACCAGCAACCAACAAAAGCTGGAAAAATCACAAAACAAATTTTCCCCCAGAGCCTCTGAAAGGAGCAAAGCTCACTGGCTCCTCAATTTCAGCTCCATAAGACTCAAACTCCCTGCCTCCAGAAGCTCTAAGAGAATAAATTCCTGTTGTTTTAAGCTACTAAATGTGTGATTTTGTTACTGTAGCTGAGAAAATATTCTATCATCCCAAACCCTAAAGATATGCGAACAAAAATCCTTTTCTTAATGAAGATTTATTTTTATTATATTTTAAAAAGATTTTTATGTATTTATTTGAGAAAGAGAGAGAGACAGACGGTGATTGAGAGCACAAGAATGAGAGAGGGAGAGGAAGAAGCAGACTCCCTACTGAGCACAGAGCCTAAGATGGGGCTCGATCCCAGTACCCTCGGATCATGACCTAAGCTGAAAGCAGATGCTTAACAGGCTGAGCCACCCAGAAGCCCTTAATGAAGATTTTTTAAAATAAAAATTTCAAAACAAAATAAATATCAACTAAGAGAAAATCAAAATGAAGGCCAATGGATCATCACAACCAGCTCACCAAGTCTTAAAACTTTATAAAGAAGTTCTTCCTGGGTTCACTCAGGTATACTGTTCAGATGTTCTCAACACCACATCACCAGCATAAGGCTGTGTCTTCAGAGTAGCTTCGGGAGTGGGGAAAAGCAAGTGGAACTCATATTTCAAGGACAGGGGAGGGCGGAAGGAACTTCTGAGTCCTGGGTGCAGCTCATTGGTCATTCGACGGTCACTTTTTTTAATGACATTCTCCAAGAGTAGATCCAACAATTTAGGTGAAATGGGCCAATTACTTGGAAAACAATTATCAGAGCTTTCTCAGGAAGTAATAGGGTCCCCAAATAGCAAAACATCAAAATAACTGAAATTCTAATAAACAACAAAAGTCTTCCCTAAAATAAAACTCCAAGCAAGATCGCAGATGGTTTTACTGGTGAATTTTGCCAAACATTTAAGTATAATAGGAATTCTACACAAAATCTTATAATAAAATTTTAAAAAGTAAAAATAACACTCCAAGCATTGTATCTTTTCACTCTGGCGGATGCAGATGTAATTACATTACATACATGTAGTCTCACATTACAAACCATAAAAGAGCTTTGGGAATTTCCTGTCTTGTAGGTTCTTCTTGATTCTTTGCTAGCCTGTGGAGTTTCTCACCACAGATGTGCAGATGAGTATTTAGGCAGAAATTAAAAGGATCCCTCGGCTGATCTCCAAAGATCTCTTTGCAAGCTTCCTCTTGCCCAAACCAGGCATCTGGCCTCGCTGAACTTCAATTTCTGTCTCAATCATTCATCATCAGACTTCCAGTTGAATTCTTTCTCCCTGTACAGTGACCTGAAAACTATCTCCAGCCAGGATGCTATGGCAATCACAGAGCTAAACTAGCTTATGTCCCTTTTTTCACAGATCACAGCCATATTGGAGTCCATTTTGCAATGTCTAAAAGAGTGTTTATTTTCTCTCCTTTTCTACTTGTTTACAGCACGAGTTCAATTCTCATAGTAGTTAATTCTTTCTGAGTCAAGGCAGAAATCTCATTAAGTTTTAAGAAACAAAAAACATAACAAAAGATATGAGACCCTTTAAGTAGGTGTGACGTTAAGAACATAATTGAGTGAGGACCTAGTCTCAATGTGTTAGAAAATGACTAACACTGATATGATGGAAAGTCCACAGTAAAGCTGAACCTAATGAGGAAGGCTCTGTTGACAACTATCCAATTACCTTGACTAGCCTATATACTATCTGAATTTATTATTAACATTTACAATTAGGACCTTATTAAAGCAAGATGAATGAATCTTGTACCAAAAGAATATCTATTTGTATCACAGTAACATTACCTATTCAAAAATACTAATTTTAACAATATGTGTCAAACAAAAGTTTGATTAAAAGAATCAACATAACAGCTATCTTCAGATATTATGAGGAAAGGCTCCATGCAGTTGATTGCTCCCTGAGTTATAAGTACTCGAAAACGTAAAGGAGAAATAAAAACTCTTTAAGAATAGCATTCTCAGAGAGTCAGTTTTGTAAGCATTTTGTGTCTATTGTACTGGTTAAATGAGTTGCACTGTTTCAGTATTCTGGGTCATAAATTATATTCTATTTATCTTCCTAAGAATATCCTCTGGGCTAAAATGTTTTTTTTTTTTTGTTGTTGTTGTTGTTGTTGTTGTTGTTTGCTTGTTTTTATATATGGAGCTAAGTTAGAAAGAGTAGTTATAAACACTAGGTCTCAAGGAACATGATGATCTTTCATTTGTACAAGAATGCCATCTTGGGATCACTTGCTATTAGAAAATATTTTTCTTATGCATGACATTTGGAAATACCTAGCAACGTGACCTTAATTAAATTCATTCTTTTATATCTATGTATCTATGTATGCCTGTGTGTGTGTGTCTCCATTCACTTCCTCTGTTCCACGCAACCCTGTGCCCCTTTTAGGGCTTCAAATCAACTCATCTACATCCCTCAGCTTTAAGTACAGAAGGCCACTGCTCCTAATAAAATGACAATATGAAAAAAAAATGACAATATGAATTATCATAATATCATCTCTGATGCTAAAAACCCCATTCATCCTCACTTGACAACCTGGCAGTCATATGGACGGTAATAATAAAATTTGTGAAATTTACAATGTTATAGAAGTTTGAGAATATCAACGGGGATTGGTAGAAATAGTTAATGACATACAATCATATATCCAAAAATCAAATAGAAGTGAGAAATAAAATTCCTTCCCTTTGTCTCTATCTAATTGTTATTGCATATGAGTAGGCTGATTGATAATATTGTTTCAGACTATGAATTAAGGTGCATGCTTTTTATATAATTCAATTCCCCACTCTCTGTGAGGGTGCACCTAGTGAACTAGAGCAATAAAGCATCACCACTAAGATGATTTTCATCCCAGGAGATTGTTGTACAGCACAGAACATTAATTATAGCTACTAAGGAGGGAAAGACAGTGTCCATCAAACTCTCAGACTGGGAGTAATTATGAGGATTGGCAGGTAAGATCACATGGGGAAAGTTTCCTAGAATCTGTTTTCCCCCCCTTCTAAACATACTGAGGAGCCAAAGAAAATCTAATACCAGAGAAAACCTAATGATCCTGCTGTTGTTATATCTGGAATCTGTGTAACAGAAAGTTCAATTACATGTGCACTTATGCTAATACAATTTAACTTAGCATTTAGGAACCCAGAATTGGAAGGCTGATAAACCAAAGTTTGATGTGGCTCTATCACTTACTAGCTTTAAACAACGGGGTGGGCCTTTTGTTTGTCTATTGAACAAATACCTCCTCTTCTTCCTTGGTAAATAAACCTGAATTCTATTGACATAATTCAGTATTGTATTAGCACCAATCCTCTGAAGGCAGACCCTGAGACAAAGATTAAAATGCAATTATTGGAAAGGTGCTAATTAGAGATGCAAATGTAAAAATGAGAGAGTAAGGCAAGTGAAAGATCAAAACAAATTCAATATTGTGGCAATGGTGATGGTTGCTTTAGAGGAAGCTAGGAAGGACTCTGATAGTTACTCAGAAAGTGTACTGCTTCCATGTTAGGACTTTGGTAGGGGAAAATCATCTCAGAGGAGTCCAATGAAAGCAGGAGGAAGTTCTGATTCTCTCCTACCTCCCTTCCCTCATTTCTCACTGATTTAAGTATACCTGAGAGTTAAATTCTCCATGCTTTTATATTTTATCATTGGGCTCCACAGCAGCCAGGCTCCATACTTCATCACAAACTGCAAGTGAAGGAGAGAACAGAGAGCTTACCAAGAGAAAGAAATAAAGGAGGTAGATGGAAGAATCTGAGAAGGTTGCACAAGGTGTTTGTCTAATACTGTGACATTTACCAAGCCCTAGTTAAATGATTTCTGGAGGAATTGGGGTTGGTAGAAGTCATTCACAATGTTCCTTTTACATTTGTTAGTGACTGATTGAAAAGTGGGCAAAGCTTTCATGCTGGATTGTTTTAAGAGTGTCCTGGAAAACATTTTCTTTTCCAATTTATAAAGAGATAAGACCAAGGAGAATCCCATTGTTCTTGAATGCCTAGATTTGACGTAATCTAGAATGGATGAGGAGGAGAGCAGTGTTATGGTTAAGGACATGAGATTTGGAGATTTAGTTCAGATCCTGGCTTTGCACAATAGGGACAATCACAGCAATCTCAGATCATAAAGGCTCAATGAGTTAAGATATGAAAATATCTTGTAATGCAGTAAGTGGGAAACAAAATTTACCTTATTATACTGATAGGTTCTCAATAATGTGAATGTTGATAAGTACAACTTGTCTCCTTGAATACTGTGTAAATTATTCAACTTCAGACAATCTCAGGTTTCCTCAATGTAAGGCAGTAATGAGTGACATGATTTCAAATACTTGGGAAAGACTAATTTACCTGTAAAAGTAAGTACTTTATCAGCTATTATTTGAAAAGAAGGGCAGCGATACATAAAGTATTTTGAATCCCACAGAAGAGCCCTTATAAATCCAAGTTTTTACTGTTTTTTCTCATAGTGCTTTTACCAACTTATTGGTTGATTTGAAGCCTTTTGAAAAGTAATCTGCTCCTTTCTGAACTTACATTTCCTCAGTAAAATTCATATCCTAATGAAAAATATTGCTAAATATTACCTCTCTGAATCATCCCGTCATCCTTAATGTTAGTGTCCTATTTATCCACATTAGGCATTTCAGTATTTCAGTTGATTTATGTCTTGGGGAAAGTTCTTAGGAAATAAGTTCTTTTATTCATCTATTTATTCTCCTTCTATCTTTCTGCCTTTTGTTCTGTGGCCTCAATGTTATCTAGGATATAGCTTATTCGTATTTCAGCATTTTCACTTAAACTCTTATATTCAACTTCATTCCATACTATAAAAGTGGAATTTAATAGTTTCCTACTACATATTTTGTTCTTTAATAAAAAAATTTCACACATCCTCTTTTAAGGGCACAGATGAATATCAGTCTACCCGCCATTGTCTCCTTTCATTATCTTTTAATCCTAGGTGAAATGTACTCTGATAGCAACTATCATTGTTATCTTTAAAAAAAAATAATTCTCCACTTATTCTGAGAAGAATCTTTTTTAAAAGAACGCTTTGACTATTGCTTTCTCCCAAGGCAGTTTGAGTCACATACTTCCTAATGGCTTTGCTATTCTGATAAAATATTTTCAAGAGGCCACTTCAATCTTTTAATAAAAGAAAGACTTCATCTGTAGAGTCAAGATGTTTAAGGTAATGGTAACATGAGTAACATAATTTCTGAAGATCATGGTGACTATATGATTGCACTTTTTATGAAGAAAGTGAAGTTTTAAATACATTTGACCTTTTGTTTTATATTAATAGAAATTATTGTTTTGATTTCAAAGGAAGATGCAGAAGATTTGCTTGTCTTGTTCATAAAATGACCAATCACTAACTTCTGTGCATTATGATTCTAGAGCTTTTGTGCCTAAGTATGAAACATGAACAACCAATGCTGAATACTGAATAGACTTCAGGAAAATAATGAGTAGACATTGAATAGTGCATTATTATATTAAAGTAGTAAGTTCAGGGAGTGAATAGGGCTTCTTAGGACGATTTCAGTTATATCAGTGAACTTTTTTTGTTATGTAATTTTTATTTCTATAAATTTTGTACTCTACATTGAGGCTTTTTAGAGATCTTTAGGTTTCATTTTAGAGATTTTTTTTTCCGGTCTCATCAACTTAGTTATTCTATTAATTTTTGACAATTTATTCCAGAGCAGTTAATTATCCTCCCTGATAATTAATCTTTCCAATTGCTGTAGGTTTCCTACAAAAGCTGTATTCTTCCCCATAGACACTTGCAAATACTCTTATTCCAGCAGGCATTACATTGTTCTTTTTTAAAAAACCTGCCCTTTCTACTGCTCAAAAGCAAAAACTCCTTATATTCATCCATCTTTATAGCAATTGCTCTTATTGTGAAATTTTAAAATGTTTTTTTAAAAATGGCACAACACCAGAGCAAAAGCATTTAAACAAAATAGAAATATATCGATTTTCATGTTTTCATAAACATTCTAGGGTATGTCTGATTTGAGATAAACTATGATCCAAAATGTCAGATGAGGGTTGCCTGGGTGGCTCAGTGGTTGAGCGTCTGCCTTTGTCTCAGGGCATGATCCTGGAGTCCTAGGATTGAGTCCTGTATCAGGCTCCCTGCATGGAGTTGCTTCTCCCTCTGCCTATGTCCCTGCCTCTCTCTCTCTCTCTCTCTCTCTCTCTCTGTCTCTCGTGAATAAATAAATAAAATCTTAAAAAATAAAACACAAAAGGTCAGATGATTTTAAATAAGGTATTATCTTATCCCCCCCCCCCCCGCGCCCATTTCATTCTCAAGCAGACATGACCCTCAGGCTGACAATATTCCAGGTTAAATCTGATCTGTGCAAGCTAATTCAGTGGCAATGAGTGTCTTGTGTCTCAGCTATTCAAACAAAATTCTGAGAATTGCAAATCATTGTCTCTAATTAGGTTAAATACTTATAATGTGGCCAAGGGCATAAAAAACATTAATTTTAGCATAGGTACAACAACCTCTCTTGAAACATTTAGTTGAGTCACTTTAGATCTATTGGGGTTCCTAATTGTAGGTAAAATAGCATTCTTGTTGTAGTAAGAGACAAGTTTTGCTGTTGTTCTATTAGCAAGAAGTTTAAAATACTTTGACCAAGCTCTACAGTGAGCTTCCAGAAATGACCTGAAGAACTACAATCCAAAATTATCTTAGCAGGAGTAATGACACTATCAGCAATACTGAAATTAAGCTCCCTCTGCTTCAGTAAGGAGCTGCCACCTCTCTCAACTAGAACTTCACCAGTACCACAGGTCTCACACACTCTTCCATCTACTCACTTTGCTCATTTCTGAATACCTCAAGCATGTCCATTGGACTGATGGTAATTAAGGCACATCTCTGCTCAGTAGCATGAAAAAGTAAGGATAAAAATAGTTGTTTGACTCTAAAATAGGAAAGCAGAGTGAACACTGAAGAAATCCCAAATGTTCAGAGGTGTTAAGAGATGTAGGGTAATTAGAAATTGTGCATATATATCTCCACTCAAACAGATGGACTAAAATTGAAGAATGCTTTATACCCATGGAAAGTGATATTCTTTTTCTTTCTTTTTTTTTTGTAACCAGTCAATAAATAATAAGAATTGTAAGCAGTAATAGTAGTAATAATAATAATAATAATAATAATAATAATAATAATAATAGTATATTTCATTATTTTAATGTGTCCAGAAGTAAACATTCAACACAGTATCTGTTAGTGGAATGAATCATTCTTAAAATAAAATTGAATCTAGTATATATGTGAAACAAAACCAGATGTTCTTATATCTTGTTTTAGAGCACAGAATAAGCAATGACATCAACATAATCAATATAGCACCAACAATATCAATATAGCACAAATAGAACTTTTAAAAACTATTACCAGCATATGTAAAGATAAAGGATATTACAAAGTATATGAAAATAGAAATTTGTCATGATTCCAAAATGACAAATTTAAAATGAAATTCTTCCAAGGGTCATTGAATAGAGATAATAGCATATTTTGTGGTTTTAGGGGAAATCAGGAAACTTATTTAATTTAGACAATTAAAACTATATACAATATTCTTAATGTTGTACAGTCACCAATTAATGATTCACCTTAAAGTAGGGAGCTGACATTTTGGCCGCTTTCAGACTCTTTGTCCTAAGAAATTACAGCCAATTTCAAGACTCAGCCTCTCATTTTCCCCTATGATGCGGAAAAACTAGTAAGTCCAGAGACAAAAATGATATCGTCAGAGGCAAAAATATGTTGGTAGAAACTGGCATTTAGTTCTATTCATGCCATGAGAATTTTTTTTTTTGCATTAAGTCTGAGTAGTCACATTACGGACCTATGAGAAAGGGAATATTAATAAAAGTTAAAACAGTTATGTGGAAAGAGATTCCACATTCATGGATTGGAAGAATATTATTAAAATGTCTATACAACCAAAGATTCAGTGCAATCCCAATCAAAATCTTAATGGCAGAAACAAACTCTAAAACTCATATGGAACTACAAAATTTCCAAATAGTCAAAGGAACATTCAGTAAGAACAACTTTGGAGGCATCATACTCCCTGATTTCAAGACATACTATAAAGCTACAGTAATCAAAAAGGAATGGTACTAGCATAAAAATAGACATGAGAACCAGTGCAACAGAACAGAGACAATGAAACAAATCCATGCATCTTCAATTAACTTAACTTCAACAAGAGTACCAAAAACAAAAAAAAAAAAAATGGGGAAAGAACAGTCTCTACAATAAATATTGCTAGGCAAACTGATCCTTGTCTCACACCACATACAAAAATCAAATCAAAATGGATTAAAGACTTAAATATAAAACCTGAAGCCATAAACTTCTAGAAAAAAAAAAAACACAGGAGAAAAACTTCCACACATTGGCCTGGACAATATTTATTTTACATAGGACATCAAAAAAAAAAAAAAAAAAAAAGAAAGAAAGAAAGAAAGAAAAGACAACAAAAGCAAAAATAGACAAATCTAATTGCATCAAAGTAAACAGCTTCTGCACAACAGACTGAAAAGGCAAACTACAAAATAGAAGAAATATCTGTAAACTATATATCTGATAAAGAGTTAATAATACCCAAAATATCTAAGGGGGGGGTCATATAATTCAATAGGGAAAAAACTCCTTAATTTTAAAATGGTTCAGTGGTTTAGCGCCACCTTCAGCCCAGGGCATGATCCTGGAGTCCTGGGATCAAGTCCCATGTCGGGCCCCCTGAATGGAGCCTGCTTCTCCCTCTGCCTGTGTCTCTGCCTCTCTCTCTCACTCTCTCTCTCTCTCTCTCTCTCTCTCTCTCTCTTTCTCTCTCTGAGTCTTTCATGAATAAATAAATAAAATATTTAAAAAATAAAATGGGTAAAGGACCATTTTCCTAAGAGTATATACAAATAACCAACAGGTATATGAAAAAATACTCAATTTCACTAATTGTCAAAGATTGAAATGACAAAGAAATATCATCCCCTATATATCAGAAGGGCTATCATCAAGAAAAAATAAGAAAACAAGTGTTGGCAGAAGAGCGAGGCAAAACTTATTCCGTTAGTGGGAACAGAAATTGGTTGAGCCATTACACAAAAAAGCATGAGTGTTCCTCAAAAAATTAAAACTATCAGATGTTCCAGCAATTCTATTGCTGGGTATATACCCAGAGGAAATGAAAACAGTACCTCAAAGGAATTATCTGCATTCCAGTGTTCATTTTAACACTATTCACAATAGCTAAGAAAACAACTTAAATATCATTAACAGATGAGTAAATAAATAAAATGTGGTAGATACATAAAATGGAATATTACTCAGTATTTAGAAAATGAAGGTAATCCTGCCATTTGCAAAAACACGGATGAATCTGGAGGCTATTTAAGCAAAATAAGCGAGATGCAGAAAAACAAATTTTGTACAACCTCACTTATATGTGGAACCTAAAACCATTAAACTCATAGGAACAGAGATTTAAAAAGTAGTTATCAGAGGCTTTGAAGAGGTGGAAATGTGGAGATATTGGTTAAGAGCTACAAAGTTTCAACTATCCAAGACAATTAAGTTCCAGAGAACTGGTATACAGCAATGTGGCTATAGTTGACAATATTACATCATGTACTTGAAATTTGCTAAGAGGATAGATCTTGAGTAATTCTCACCACAGAAGGAGAAGCATAAGGGGGAGAGGGAGAAGAAAGAAGGGGATGAAAAGAAAATGGTAAAGGTATGAAGTAATGAATGTGCTGATTAGCTTGGTTGTGGTGAATACTTTACCTGATTGGGTCATCAGGTTATAAACCTTAAATACATACAAGATTTGATTGTCAGTTATACCTCAATAAAGCTGGGGGAGGAAAAGAGACATGATGGATGATTTTGCTTAAGCATGGATCTTGGGGCTTAAGAGAAAATCGAAGTATTTGGAGGAATATCCTTCTAGATGTTCCTAACCTTAATAGGCCAAGCAAGGTCAGGTAGAGACCACATAAGGTTAGGAGTACTCTGGTGGTTTTAGGGGATTTGAAATAGTTCACTTATGCCATTTTTGCTTTAGGTGATAGGAGAGAAAGCAGCTTTTCTTCCTACTTTTTTTTTTCTCTTAGTTTTATTATCTATGTAGCAAGACACTTGTTTTGAAACTCCAATGAGCAAAACTAAGCACTTATCTTTTGAGGGAAAAAAAAAATATAGATAGTTGCAGTAGGTGTTAGGAGAGGTATTTAGGTCCTAACCTTGGATGGAAGATTTGGGCAGAGGCCATTCAAAATACACATCAGGCAAATGTATTCCTTTTAAAAATGTTACATTTGCTTCTAAGCAAGAAAAACAGTAGGTGATGAGCTTGAATAAGAAAAATACTTATTCATTTCATAACTAATTTAAGAAAGACTTTTGTTTTACTTTCACTTAATAAGTAGTGTTTAAGATTTTTTATTGTTTTTAAATAATCCCAACACCCAATATGGTGCTCAAACTTAAAACCCTGATATCAAGGGTCACATACTCTACTGACTGAGCCAGTCAGGTGTCCCAGTGGTCAGTGTTTCTTTCTTTCTTTTTTTTTTTTTAAAGATTTTATTTATTTACCCATGAGAGACACAGAGAGAGAGAGGCGAGACACAGGCAGAGGGAGAAGCAAGCTCCATGCAGGGAGCCCTATGTGGGACTCAATCCTGGGTCTCCAGGATCACACCCTAGACTGAAGGTGGCACCAACCTCTGAGCCACCCGGGCTGCCCTGGTCAGTGTTTCTGAAAGGGCGATCCACATTATCATCACAGAATGGTCTACAAATAAAGTGCTCCATGCTCAATTAGGACTGTGGAAAAGGCATATAACATAATCCTCCTGTATAGATACAACATAATCCATACATTAAATCCAGCATGAATTCCTGACAAAAAACATATTATATTTAGACAAATCATGAGGTTTTATTTCTCTCACGTAAAAGTCCAGGTAAATCTCTACTTAGCTTTACAAAATTCATTCATTCAACCTAATTTATTATGCAACCATAATGTGAAAGCTCAGTGACACAGTTAACCAAAATACCATAATTGTTCCATATATTGTATACATTAAGAAAAGCCACCTATAGCTAAATATATTAAAATTTGCTCACTATTAATCATTGTTTCTATATCTTACTATGCTTATATCTTTGGATAAAGGATTACTTATATGTCTTTTATCTTTTAAAATATTTTATTAAATATTTTATTTATTTATTCATGAGAGACAAAGAGAGGCAGAGACATAGGCAGAGGGAGAAACAGGATCCCTGTGGGTAGCCTGATGTGGGACTCGATCCCAGGACCCTGGGATCACAACCTCGGTCAAAGGCAGAGACTCAACCACTGAACCACCCAGGTGCCCCCATATGTATTTGTTTTATGAAAGCTACTAGCAGTGGGAAATTATTAGGATTCCATAATTTAAACTCTTAAATTCTCCTAACTATGTTTTGTTTTCAACAGTAGACTTTGATGCAATCAAATAAAGGTATAGAATCCTTTTAATGATTCTCAAAGAAACCATTTAAAGTATTTCCACTTGACAAAATAAATTTCAGTAGAAAGAAACCAATTAACCAAAACATTTTTTTTTTACTCTTTAAAAGTCATTAGTGATTTTTCTCCCCAACAAGAACATCTCTCTTGAAATTAATTTTTGATTAAGTGATTCAAATCAAAATATTAAACACTCTGGTGGATATAGAAGCAGTGATACTGGATAGTAGCACTTTTTGAATTTAAATATAGAATAATAAGATTTAAATTAAAGTTTCCAATGATGCATTTAATTTAGCCCTAATAAGATTTTGGTAATGTTAAATAAATGCCAATGAATTCCCAAAAATCATATTTTAATATACAATGACAGCTATGTGTATTAGTTAAATGCATTTAAACCTCTTAATGACTATTACAAAAATCAGAATCCTATGAGTGTTGCAATCAATATGATGTAGAACAAAGAACAGAGAAATGAGATTGAAGGTGACTAACTTCTAGCTGATTTGACTAGATCAGATGCTATGTTATTCGGAAGGATATGAAATCCTTCAAATAACTACCACATTTCTGCATTAAAAGGACAACACTATCATACTTAAAGACAAATACTGAAAACAGCTACTGATTTCTGTTGACTACGGAACTTCTGAAATCCATTCTCATTCTTCTTAAGGTTGTCTCAAAACTCCAGACCCTAGCAAAACAGAGGCACTGAAGATAGCAATCCTTGTGCATGACTGGCTGGGCATGTTTTGTAGCATCAAATGTGCTTCTACTTTTGAAATATGCTCCTATCCTAAATTAAACAGGATCCACGGTTTAATATTCAGCAGCAAATATAATCCAGTAAGATGGTTCCATTGTAAAATACACTAAATGCTAAAAGGCATGTCTACATTTCTCTTGAAATGTAAATATAACAGTTTAATTTTCAGGAGCTCCATACGACTACAGAAAACACCAAACTAATTGATTAGGTGTTGCTACATCCAAATAGAAAGATTAATAAAAAACCTGATCCTCATTCCTGAGGAACTCACATCTGTATAAAAATTAAGGAAACTGCACCCCTTCCTCACTACCCACCCATACATACACACAGTTTATCTAGACAGTAATGATGGAATAAGGCCATGGTGGGGCACGAGGGGGAGGGGGGTGTTTCAGGCTTACCAAGCTTCTTTCCACTCCTCCAAGAAGAAATACTTGCTTGTATAATGCTCTTTAACTGTAATATTTCCTCTGCTGGGCACATTTTCATTAGCTCTCATTATTCTAAAACTCCCCAAATATGCCGGTTTTCACTTAGAAAGCTCCAGTTTCTCTTTAAGGCTTCAGGTTGGACATCAATGGTTCCAGAAAGTCTTTAAAATTCCCTGAAATCTCCTCTGTGTTCACAGACTACTATACACTCCTCCAACAGAGGAGTTACTGATTTACATTTTAACCTACTGCTTGAACACTAGCTTGTACACCCTGGAAATGATGGAGTCTTTTTTTTTTTTTTTTTTTTTTTTTAAGTAAACTCTCCTTCCAACATGTGGCTCAAACTCATGTCCTTGAGATCAAGAGTGGCATGCTCTACCAAATTAGCCAGCCAGGCAACCCAAAGGTTGGAGTTCATGTTATGTTCATGGTATATAAATGATACCTGATTTTTTGCCAAATGAATGAATACATGAATGTTCAAATGAAAAGACTAGGAAGTCTGAGACCAAAATAACAGAAGTACTATGCTGAGAGAGACCAAAGTCAATCCAATGCTGTTAATTTGAGGACTAAAGTTTCTCATAAGGCTTATAAAAGTAATTTAAAAAAAAATTGAGTATAATTTGGGTACTTTTAAAAGGCTCATTAACAGGGAGCCTGGGTGACTTAGATGCCGTGGTGCTGTTATCAAGCCCCTCATCTGACTCTCTACTCAGTGGTGAGTGTGCTTCTCTCTCTCCTTCTATACTTTCTTCCTCTCCCTCTGTGTTCTCTCAAATAAATAAAATATTTTAAAAAATAAAAGAATCATTAACTTTTGCACACAAAGATTCTGAATTACATTGTATAAGAAAAATTCATGTTTAAAGAGTAGTCAATAACACTATACTCATTTGTGATGAAAATTTATGTGTGCTGTTTCTTCAGTGGGCCACCAGAAAGCCAAATACTTTATAGAAAGCAATTCACAATAAATTTTTTAAAAGGTCTAGGAAGACTACAAATCTACCTAAAACGAATGAAAATTAATAGATGCGTGTGTATACACATAAATGCATATATATTCCTTGGATGCATTTAATTAAATCAAAGTATAGGTAATATTGAAAGACTGTGTAGAAAAGCTAATATAGACAATTTTAGGTCTCTTGCAAGTATGTTGACCATTGTTCTGGATATAAATCCATAGTAATATTTGCCCTGTTTGAGAAATTATTTAATTGTGGGAATCTACTGATTCTGGCTGCTGTCTACCTCCCTTCCATTTTGCAAATCAGTTTGATTTTAATTTTTATAATATAATTTACTATTAATTTTCATTTCTCCTTTTCAATTGGTTTTCCCTTTTTCATTTTGAACATTTTTTTCTTCATTAATATTATAGAATAGTTTTTACAAAGAGGGGCTAAACAGCAGTAGAAATTATTTTAAAAGAGCTTATTGAAACTTAAACAAGGGATCCCTGGATAGCTCAGCAGTTTAGCACTGGCCTTCAGCCCAGGGAGTGATCCTGGAGTTCTGGCATGGAGTCCCAAGGCGGGCTCCTTCCGTGGAGCCTACTTCTCCTTCTGCCTGTGTCTCTGCCTCTCTCCCTCTCCCTCTGTGTCTCTCATGAATAAATAAATAAAATCTTAAAAAAATAAAAGAAACTTAAACAATTGAGTGTTAGCTCCCCAAAGTCACATGAGATGCAATACATATATTTATATATATTGACATTGATAAAATAAATTTTAGAAGTTACTTTAGAATATTTTAGATCTTCCCACTTTATTTATATTTTAGATTTTTATTTATATTTCAATTAGTTAACATGTAGTTTAATATTGGTTTCAGGAGCACTTACATATAACAGTGCTCATCACAAGTACCCTACAAGTACCCTCCTTAATCCCCATTACCCATTTAGCTCATCCCCCCCCAACTACCTCCTTTCCAGCAGCCCTCAGTTTGTTCTCTATAGTTAAGAGTTTCTTTTATGCTTTGCCTCTTTTGTTTCCCCTATATTCATTTGTTTCATTTTTTAAATTCTAGTTATAAGTGAAATCATACAGTATTTGTCTTTCTTTGACTGACATTTCACTTAGCATAATACACTCTAGCTCCATCCACATCACTGAAAATGGAAAAATTTCATTATTTTGCATGACTGAGTAATATTCTGTTGTGTATACATATTCATCAGTCAATGGACACTTGGGCTTTTTCCATGTTTTGGCTATTGTAGATAAAGCTGTAACAAACATCATGATGCATATATTCCTTTGAATAAGTATTTTTGTATCCTTTGGGTAAATAACTAGTAGTATAATTGCTGGATCATAGAATAGTTCTATTTTTAACCTTTTGAGGAACCTCCATACTGTTTTCCAGTTTGCATTTCCATGAACAGTGCAAGAGGGTTCCCCTTTCTCCACATCCTTAGCAACATCTGTTGTTTCCTGTGCTGTTCATTTTAACCATTCTGATAGGTATGAGGTGATACCTCCTTATAGTTTTGATTTGTATTTCCCTGATGATGAGTGATGTTCAACATCTTTTCATATGTTCATTAGCCATCTGTATGTCTTCTTTGGAAAAATGTCTATTCAGGTCTTCAACCCATTCTTAACTGGATTTTTTTTTTTGTGTTTTGGGGGGTTGAGGTTGTACTTTTTAAAAGATTTTAAGTGATACATCTAGCTATGGAAATATCTAGCTATGGAAATTACTCAATTTTTTAAAGAAAATCACGTGAATATGACAATAGCATGGCAATTTAAAATCCCTTCCTCAATTCTGTCTAAATCACACATAAGCACACAATCAGCCAATAATAAAAAAAATAGGTTATGATTATAAGGAATTAAATTTGATTTTGAGCAGACATCAAACTAAACTAAAAGCAATATTAAAATAAATATTATCAAAAATGTAAGCCAATGTAGTACCACATAACTATACTTCTTATGGTAATTACTTTTCATGCTAATACATATGATTTTTTTCATCTACAAAATAAAAACAAATAATTTATTTTACCATACCTTATACTGAATTAGTTTCCCTGGACATTTATAAATAGTCTACCTAAGTTCATTTTAATTATTTAATTCATTTAATTATTATCTTAGGTAAACTGACCTTTGTTCCACAATCTCAATCATAGCTAGCTAAGCTCAATTGGCTAACATTTAGTCTAACATCAAACATTAAATAAGATATTTTCAAGACACTTCAGTGGCACAACTGACTGTCCCTTTGTATTAACATGCTCTGATTTCAAGTTTGTTCTTTTAAAATATACATAGTAAACAAGAGTTGATTTCAATTAATTCAGTGGTGTCTTAAGGAGAGTTGCCTGGTGTTTATTCTAAAAAGAGAGAGAGAGAGAGAGAGAATAACTGAGGAAAGTATGAAATACCTAGAACACTTTCAGATTATAGAAGTCCTTAATTCAAATTATACACAATCTTATTTATTTATTTATTTATTTATTTATTTTATTCACATTCTGATTTAAAACACTTGCTGGTAGAGTAATTTAAGATAACAAGCTTTTTAATTTTTCTAGTAGGATGTTAGATTTGGATACAGATCCTTTGTTTCTTCCTTCTTCTATAGTAATATCACAAGCAACAGGCAAAATATTCCTAAACTACTCAAAAGAGATTTCTATTAAATAACATCAACTTGGAATTTTATGCAAGGTAAAATTAAATTAAATTTTAACATATTAAAAGGACTCTAAAACTATAAAGCTTCATACTATGTCATGCCCAAAGGCCTTGTGAAATAAAAGTGGACATAAAGACTTCATTAAAAAGACAAATCCTTTGAACATCATATCAGAAAGTAGGGTAGTCTGTTTCCCTAAGTCCTCAAGGCTTAAATTTAAACATAACTACTATTAAATGGCTCTAGCAATTATGACCAAGAATTACAAAGACACTAGACATTGCCAAAAAAGTAATAAAATTGCTCTCCCTCCCAAGAGAACAAGCAAATTGTATGTAAAATTATTCTTAAGAGATCATTACTTAAGTTAATTTAGTATCTAATACATGTTAGGGATTGGGCCAAACACTGAAGAGACAGAGATGAACAAGGCAATCAAAGAATTTTAAAAGAACCAGAAAGAGAAACAAGTTAATTATATGACAGGAAGCCTTTTGGAATATATACATATATAAATGATGGACAGCCCTCAATTGGTTTGCAAATGAGGTGTGAAGAAATAATGAATGAATGCAAAGATTCTTTTGAGAAAAAAAAATGGTTCTTTTCAAGAAATGAAGTATAGTAAATGATCAAACTAAGCAGAAAAGGGAAAAGTTATATAAAAAGAGATTTTAGAATTATGTGGTGGTCAGATCATGTACAGCTTATGAGAGTTTGGTAGGGGGTTTTGTCTTTTATTCTAAGGGTGAAGACAAATCACTGTTTCAGCAGAGCATGACAAGATTTATCTCTAATGTAGAGCTCACTGTGGCTTGGGATTGAGGTAAAAGTGGATGACCAAAGATCATCTAGAGTGTACTTATTTTATAGTAATGTAGGGAATTAATAATGGTATTATGGGAGTATCAAAAACACAAAAGGTAGAATTGTCAGGATTAATGATGTGAATTGATTGGACTTAAATGACTACAAAGAGGGAAGTTTTAAAGATGATTCACAGGTTTCTGATAAAAGTAACTGGAGGTAATTACTAATGTAGTTAAATCATGAAATGATAAAATGATAAAAGGATAAAATCTCACTTTTTGGTTTTCTTCACAACAAAGTTATTATAGATTCATCTCAACCAACAAGCATGACAGATTAGCCAAAATATATACATATTATCCAGGAACTAATAAAAGGCTTTGCTTTTTCTGTAGTTAAACCTTAAGATATTCTCATAATTTTAATGTAGAAATCTTTTGGGCAAATTGTACATTAAAAAGGAGAGGGACACCTGTGTAGCTCAGTGGTTCTATGTCTGCCTTTGGCTCAGTTCATGACCCCAGGGTCCCGGGATAGATTCCTGCATCAGGCTCCTCACAGGGAACCTGCTTCTCCCTCTGCCTATGTTTCTGCCTCTCTCTGTGTGTCGCTTATGAATAAATAAATAAAATCTTTATAAATAAATAAATAAATAAATAATAACAATTTGAAGATTTTTATTTTAAAAGATTTAATCAGGTCAGTCCAGGTGGCTCAGCAGTTTAGCGCCTGCCTTCAGCGTAGGGTGTGATCCTTGAGACCGGGATCGAGTCCCATGTTGGGCTCCCCGCATGGAGCCTGCTTCTCCCTCTGCCTGTGTCTGTCTCTCTCTCTGTGTGTCTCTCATGAGTAAATAAATAAAATCTAAAAAAACAAAAAATAAAAAATAAATAAATAAATAAAATCTTAAAAAAACAAATAAATAAAAGATTTAATCATTAACAAAAAGAATGTACCAAAGCTATTAAGAAAAATTTTTATAAATTTATATTTTACACATCCTATAATAGCCAAGTGAAAATGTTGAGTCTCAAGTATGATATACATTTTAGAGCCTGCAGGATAGCTTTAATTGCATCTCCTTTTAGGTGGTTATCAAGAGCATGGATGTGGATGATAAAACCCATAAGGAGAATATAGTATGAGAACAAAGGATAAAGATGGAAATACCCTAAAACAAACAAACAAACAAACACCACCACCAAAAATGAAGAAATAAGCAAAATAAGAGGAGTCCCAAGAAGAAAAGCCCTAGAGTTTGAAAGAGAAAATAAGTTAACAATATCTTCATATACAGGGAAGAGGAATTCCAGAAAGCAGCAGAGACATGGACACAAATTCATGTAAATATAAATTTGACTTGACTATAGACAAAAAAAAAAACATAAAACAGTTAACATAAAAAGATTGTGACAAATAATAATCATTGTCCTATAATTTGATTGATACAGTATACATTTCACTAAGCTTAAGTAAGATGAGAAAGAAAATTAACCATTTAAATCACAATGTTTATCATTTTGTGTAATGGTGGTATAAACAGAAGTCAGACTTTACTAGTTCAGAAAGAAATGGAGGTTGGAGAAATGAATATAGGGTAGAACTAGGGCTCCTGAACATTCTTTAGATAATGAACTTCAATCAGTGGAGACTTGGAGAGGGTTTCCCAGTAATACTAAGTGTTCTCCAAGCTATTTGCAGTGACTCCAGACTTGCCACTACTGATGAGTGGCAGATGCTCAGATGGATGTGACAAACATGGTTTTTATCTGGCTGAAGGATGAAAATGTAATCTTCAAACACAAGATGAAAAATTAGTGATTCAGAGATGGATTCAAAAGAATTTAGCTTAAATGACAAAATGGAAGTGGATGACTTGGATATCAATATAGTTAAGAAATGAAAAAATAAACAATAAATAGTGTAAAAGAATTAGTGTAAATCAGCTAAATACTTGTGAAAATATTCTGAATCTGGTAATCACATAATTCTCTTAAATAGAGGAGGAAGCTGAGGATAAATTACATTATTATATTTCCAAAGTTTATGCAGCTAAGCCAAAAATAGGACTACATCCCACAAGGTTGTTTTCACCTATTCCCATTTCTATCTAAGAGTCATATCACTGATGTATGGTCTTATAAAACATTTCCTGAAAATCTACATAACTGAGTTCACAAATCAATGTTTCTTCTCTGAAGTTTTTGTATTAAGAAATATTTTTAAGTACATCCCCCTATTTGTAACAAGTAGGGCTGAATAGTATTAATGAAAAGTATATTGATGTTTATGTGTGTTCTTAATAGCCACGATACTCAGATCCATTGCCAACATAGTTACATTAAATTCCAACTCAATTTAAAACTACATTTGATGGATTAATATTTCAATTCAGAAGAAACCTGTTTATTAACATTAATTTTTCTCAAAACAAACTTCACTTCTTCATCAGAAATTTCAGCTCTCATTATCTTGACAGAACTATACCACCGCATGAGTTTATCATCCTGAAGAGACGTGAAGTGACAATTGTGATTAGGGAAGAGATGATACTGATGATCCCCCTTTATTTGCATTTGACTCAGAAAACCTCAGGAGAGAAAAAAGACAACTCTGGTTTACGCAAGAGTTCAGACTGATTGAATTGTTAGAATTAGTTTGTTCAACACATCCTCCAGAGACATAAGTTATGTCATGAACCTGATTCATAGAGTAACAAAGAGTACCCACTGTGCACTTCTAATGTGCAAGTTCAATGGTTGTTTATCTTAATAATGAGTCTCTGGTTTGCTAAAAGAGGCATATGTTAGGCAACATGATGTATCATCCACTCCTCAAATGCAACTGTGTAGAGAATAATGGGTATAGAATTTGCAAATCTTATCCTAATGTGAAAACAGAATGAAATTGGTTTTTAGTGAAAATATTTCAGGCCAAAGTACAGAATATTTCATAGCAAATACAAATATTAAATAATTAAATAAGAAAAAATATTCTAAGAGAAATTAACGTGTATATTACAAGGTCTTTTCCAACTCTAATCATCAGATTACCTGGCATATAAATCTTATAGAATTATTATGCAACATCCACATTTATTCTCTTCCATATGAACATTCTCATAGCAAGTGACACTTTTTAAAGTCACTAGTATTTCCTAATTGTTGTATTATACGTTTAATGTCTGGTATTTTCATACAATTTTCTTGTTGACATTTAGCAATATTTTGTCTCATTTAATTCCTTCAATCTCCCTGATGTATATAAATAACTAACAATAGATTACAGGCAAATTTTTAAAAATGTTTTTGTATTTTTAGGAATTAGTAGTGGATGTTTTATGAAAAACCCAATGTACACATTAAACCTCTATCTAGGTGATATATAATACATAATAGCTCTGAGAATGATTTCATTAAAGAAATTGTTTAATTTGCTTAATGAACTTTTTTCTCAAATTATGTAGTCATGAAATACTATACCTCCATCCCCTTCTCCTTGCACAATCACAAATTAATATCTTGCTGAAGGATATTTGTCAGATTTTTGTGAGAAAACCTATTTGAACGTATTATCACTCTTATAATTAATAGCTTCAAATGGGAATAATACTTCTAAATTAAGTAAATGGAAAAGGAATTTATAATTACTGAGACCCTGTTATGTTCCAGATGCTACGATGACCACATTTTTTGCTATCATCATTAAAGGAATGGTGCTTTAAAAAATTCTGTCTTGGAGATACTGCAAGCAGAAAAGGGTGCTATTTCCACACTTAAATAAGAAAAAAAATAAAACTGGAAAACCTGAAAACTGAAAACTTTTATTACACTCAACAGAGAATGAAGTTGTAAGGCAAACAACTGACCCAAAACATTTTGTGAGGCTTTCACCTGCAGGTAAGAAACAGGACCAGGACATTTACTCACCTGGCATCATGGGCTAGGGTAAAAAAGTGAAGCATCTGGGACTATAGAGAGGAAAAGGGAAGTTTCACACTCTGGAAGGATTTTCCTACAAGAGCTCTACTAGATGACTAGTAAGAAAAATGAGAGAGATTTCTGAAAATAATTTGTGATACAGGCTGGAGGAGAGGAATAGCAGCCACTGCCATAATCCTCTAAGAACTTTCTCTATAGAACAAAAGCTTTAATCTAAAAGGGAAAAGACAATGAAACTACCTTGAAAGCTCTAGTAGAAACTCCCCATATCTAGTAGAGAAATTCAATAAATAAATAATAGATAGACAGCTGGATGGACACATAAATGTTCTGTGGGAGAGGAGGAGAATCTCCACCTCTGGGGGGAAACAGATTCAGCATTTTATCTGTAGCAGATGCAGAACACTGAGAAGGCCATCCTCCCCCCCCCCCCACCCCAGGATTCAGCCAAAGAGTAAGGCTTTTTCAGATCAACAGAGAAACTTCCACCTACGCCTCCACCACCACACTAGCAAGCCTCAAGGAAAAGAACAAAGGAATTCCACTGAGGGCTCCAAAGGACATTTTCTTAGGAAACAGTACAAAGGGAAGACCAGAAGTCAAGTAGGCAGACTCAAAGCCAACAGCAATTTGCCTTAAACAAATCCCTGAAAAACTAGCCCATACTGTAAACCCAACGTATAGCTGGGGAAATTTGAAGCTTCTTAGGCACTTACAATGACCAGAGCTATAACAAATATCAAACCCAAAACAACTTCTAACTAGATTAACACAAATCTCTACATAAAGGCCTTGCAGAACCAAAAGAATCTGTGAATGTGCAAATAGGTGCATAAAAATGTGGAAGAAAAAACTGAAATGCAAATAGAAAAAGTAAAGCAGACAAACATGCACACAGAAATACCATTATTCATGTAGTAACCTTACCAACCTGATTTCAATACTGATAAAAAGGAAATCTAGAACATGGAGTATTCTACAAGAAAACTAATTTAGACTCTTCTAAAATGTCAAAGTCACAAAACAGGAAAAATGGTTGGGGAACCCTTCTAGGTAAACAAATGAAATCAACAAAGCAGTAAATAAACCTTGATGATTAGAGCCTGCTAAAAACACGTGTGGGAGAGACTGAAAAAGAGAAAAAGGAAAAAGAAAAAGCAACAGCGCCACCACCATCACTGGTGTCAAATATTTATATGGATGTTATTACATTATTCTTTTGACTTCTTTGTAGGGTTAATTTTTTTTAACATAAAGAGAAAAAAATGTTTTTCTTTTGCCTGGCCTTTTTATAGAATTTTGAAGACCATGTTAGTCTCATAGGAGGAGATCAAATTAAAAATTGCTGAATGAATGAATAATATAAAACAGTGTTTTTTAGCCTCCTCTGTTATAGAAAAAAAGTTATATTGGATCAATCTTTCTCTGTTATTAAGGAAATATTTTTGAGAATCCTTTTAAATCCATGCCCAGATGTCTCAAAATTCCAAAAGAAAGTCATTTTAAATAACACAAATATATACTTGATGAGTTCAAGTCAGATCAGAATTATTAGGTTTTTTTTCTTTTTTAGAATTATTAGTTTCTATATTGCTTTTCAAGTTTTCAGGTGGACTAATATTCAGGATATGTTTATACACACAAATTATATTGAATGTAAATCCATAGGAATTGAACAATGGTTTAATAAATCAAGATTAGACCTAAGAAAAATTATTTCCAGTAAAATTTATACAACAAATAAAGATTTTGAGAAATAGTTATATAAATTTATTCTCTGGAAATGTAAACCAGTATTTCAGCAGAATCTGGATAGTTTTAAGTATTGGCTGGAAGCAAGCACGAACCAGAAGTCAAGAGGGAGGAAGGATAAATTTGACATTGGTGAGTAGGGGATGAAGGAGAAGGAAGGAAATCGTAAATTGAGAAGTTGAAAGTACTGTCAAAAGAGGAAAACAGTTTTGTAGTCCTCAAATATTCCTGTCCAAAGAAAACACCTTCTAACATAATTATACTAAGAATTTTAGTACTTTCTAGAAGATTACAGGAATTTTCAAAATGGGTATGTAACTTCACTGAACAAAGGAGACAATTGGAAGAAAGTTAGATGGACTCAACACATTACATACAAATTATTGAAAGTTCGGCTTTTTACATATGTTTTTGTACATAAGAGAAACAATCCAACATTGTTACTCTTTATTCTTTTCTTCCCTATTTACAGAGCCTTTGTCATGTAACTTTTTGGGTTGGATTTTTTTTTTCTTACCTGATTATGTTCACTGATGGTAGATCTTCATATAATTAATTAGTTCTGATATCAATAAATGATTTATGCAATGATGTGTCATTCCATACTATGTGCATAACTGACTGAAATGTTAGGATGTTGCAATCAAAATTTTCAATGTACTGTAAAGAAATGGCCTGGAATATAATTTATATTTTCATATTCATTCTGAAAAATTTCATTCATTTTGAAATATTCTTATTATACCAGTATCAACACAGTAAGCATATTTATTTTACTGGTTTTTGTTTTCTTTTGACCATTTAGAAGCTACTGATTTTGAGTTATCATTTGTGCCAACATTCTCATAACACTTTATAAATACATGCACTCTACCTGCAGCTTTTAATGAGGAATGATTCCATTCACAGCAGCTACCTCAAAATATCAGTCCAAAGGATTGTGTTTGGCATACCATGCTGTTAAATTTTCCTATCATTTATGTGATTTTTTTAAGCATTGCCTGTGGCTTTACTGATCATGATTAAAAGCAAAGTACCCTTAGAATTTCAATTGCTTTCTTCTGCCTGAATACCAATTAAAACCTGTTTAATACTATAGTGGAAACACATTCTAATTCATTACTTTGTTTGTAACAGAATATCTTGGTTCTAACAAGTCCTGTTTTCATAAATGAAAATATGTTATAGAGTATTACTCAATTCTGTAGAATTATATCTGATTAGGAAAAAAAATCAAGCTATAGATATTACTTGTGTAACCATGAAAGAAGGAAGCTATCATTAAGTCCATCCTTTGTCTCAATTAGAATTGTGTGAGAAAGCAGGGAGTCATGAACTCCAGTCTGAAGACACTGGGAAAATCCATCAGCATGTATTCAATTAGGATGGTAACAGGAAAGGCCTAATAACAGAATTCCATGAAAACACACACAAAAATGCAACAATTATCTATGAAAAGTAATATGGAGAATCCTCAAAAAAATAAAATAGAACCATCATATGATCTAGCAATAGCACTTCTGGGGATATGTTCAAAGAAAATAAACACTAAGTTGAAAAGATATCTGCATCCCTATGTTCATACTACATTATTTATAATACTCAAGGTATGGAAACAACAAATTATCAAATGATGGATGAATGGATAAAAAGTTGTGGTATATATAAACAACAGAATATTATTTGACCATTAAAGAAATGAGGAAATTCAACCAGTTCCAACAACATGAATGGATCTTGAAGGCATTTTTCAAGTAAAATAAGTATGACACAGAAAGACTTTTTCTGTATTATTTTACTTATATGAGGTATCTAAAAAAAAACAATAAATAAATAAATAAATCAGAAAAACCTCAGAAGAAGAGATCAGACTTTCCTTAATAGAGGAAGAGGGTAGGGGAAGAGGGATAAAGTTAGTCAAAAGATACAAACCAAATCTATATCTACCTGTCTACCTATCTACATACACAGACACAAACCTTTCATATAACAATTGCAAATATTTATGTACCCACCATGGGAACACTCAAATATATAAAGCAATAACAAACCCAGAGATGCCTCGATGGTTGTGTTGGTTGAGCATTTGCCTTTTGTTCAGGGCATGATATCGGAGTCCTGGGATTGAGTCCCATGTCAGGCTCCCTAGAGGAAGCCTGCTTCTCCCTCTGCCTATGCCTCTGCCTCTCTCGCTATTTTTCTAGTGAATAAATAAATAAATAAAATCTTTAAAAAAGATCTGTCCCAAAGAAACTAATAGATAATACAATAATAGTGAGAAACTTTTACAACTCATTTACATCAATGGATAGATCATCTATACAGAAAATCAACAAGGAAATAATGGCTTTGAAGGACATATTGGACCACTTGGATTTAACAAATATATTCACAACATTCAGTCCTAAAACATCAGAATACACATTCTTTCCAAGTATATATATAGAACAGTCTCTCCAGAATGGATTACATATTAGGTCACAAAACAGTCCTCAACAAATTCAAGAAGATCAAAGTCATACCATGCACCTTTTCTGACCACAATGCTAATTAGATGTTAAACACAAGACAACATCTGGAAAAGACACAAATACATGGACTTCAAATAACATGTTACTAAACAATGAATAGGTCAATAAGGAAATAAAGAGGAAACTTTTTAAAAAATACATGGAAGCAAATGAAAATGAACACACAATGATCCAAACCTTTGAATGCAATAAAAGCAGACCTAAAGAGGAAATTATATAGCAATACAGGTCTACCTCAAGAAGTAAGAAAAATCTCAAATATACAACTAACCTTATTCCAAAAGGTGCTAAAAAATAAGCAAATAAAGCCTAAAGCCAGTAGGCAGAGGGAAATAATAAAGATTAGAGCAGAAACAAATGATACAGAAACTAAAAATACAATAGAACAGATAACTGAAAATAGGAGCTAATTCTTTGAAAAAAATGAATAAAATTGATAAACCTCTCGTCAGACTTAACAAAGAGAAAGGATCCAAATAAATCATAAATAACAACCAACACCACAGAAATGCAAATTATAAGATAATATTATGAAAATGTACATGCCAAAATATTGAACAACCTAGAAGAAATGAATAAATTCCTGGAAACATACAAACTACCAAAATTTAAAGAGGAAGAAATAGAAAACTTGAACAGATCTATAAACAGCAAAGAAACTGAATCAGTAATCAAAAGTCTCCCAACAAACAGAAGTCCAGGGCCATATGTCCTCACAGGTTAATTCTACCAAAAATTTAAAGAAGAATTAATACCTATTCTTCTCAAACTGCTCCAAAAAATAGAAAAGGAAAGAAAACTTCCAAATTCATTCTATGAGAACAGCATTACAGTGATACAAAAAACAGATAAAGACACTGCTAGAAAAGGCTAATATTCCTGATGAACATAGATGCAAAAATGCTCAATAAAACACTAGCAAAATGAATCCAACAATAGAGTAAAGAAAACATTCACCACAATCAAGTGGGATTTATTCCTAAGTTACAAGTTTTGTTCAATATTCATAAATCAATCAACATAATACATCATATTGATAAGAGAAAGGATAGGAAACTGATGATCATTTCAACAAATACAGAAATTGGATAAACTGCAACATCCATTCATGATATAAACCCTTAACAAAGTAAGTTTAGAAGGAACACATCTCAACATAATACAGGCCATATATGAAAAAATTCACCACTAATATCATCCTCAATGGGGAAAAACTGTGAACTTTTCCTCCACAGTCAGAAATACAACAGGGATGCCCACTCTCACCACCATTATTCAACATAGTACTGGAAGTCCTAGTGTCAGCAATCAGACAAGAAAAAGAAGAAGAAAGAAAAAAAAAAGGCATCCAAACCAACAAGGAAAAGTCAAACTTCCACTATCTGCAGATGACATGATTCTATATACAGAAAACAATACCACAATAAAAAAACTACTAAAACTGATAAATTCACTAAAGTCACAGAATACAAAATCAACATACAGAAATCTGTTGTATTTCTATACACTAAAATGGAGCAGCAGAAAGAGAAATCAAGGAATCAATCTCATTTATAATTGCACCAAAAGTAAGATGATACCTAGAATTAAACCTACCTAAAAACGTGACTTTCACTCTGAAAACTATAAAACTACCGATGAAAGAAATTAAAGAGGAAGCAAAGAAATGGAAAGATATCCCATGCCCATGGACTGGAAGAACAAATACTGTCAAAATGTCTATACTACCCAACTTTCACTATTTGCAGATGACATGATACTCTATATAGAAAACTGGAAAGACTCTATTAAAGAATACTAGAACTGATAAATGAGTTCAGTAAGGTCACAGGATATAAAATAAATATATAGAAATCAGTTGCATTTCTATACACTAAGATTGAAGTATCAGAAAGAGAAATAAACTGTCTCATTTACAAATGCACCAGAAGGAATAAAATACCTAGGAATAAATTTAATAGGAGATGAAAGACCTATACTCTGAAAACTAAAATATTCCGATGAAAGAAACAGAAGATGACTCAAACAAAAGGCAAGATATCCATGCTCATGGATTGGTAGATTATGTCGAAATTTCTATACCACCCAAAGCAATCTATACAGTTAATGCAATTCCTAACAAAATATCACCAGCATTTTTTATAGACCTAGAAAAAAACTATCCTAACATTTTATGAAACTGCAAAAGACTTCAAATAGCCAAAAGGCAACCCTAAAAAAGAAAAACAAATCTGCAGACATCACTAGTCCAATTTCAAGTTATATTACAAAGCTGTTGTCATCAAAATAGAATGGTATTGGCACAAAAATAGACATGCAGATCAATAGAACATAAAAGAAAATCCAGAAATGAATATATGGTCAATTCATCTTCAACAAACCAGGAAAGAATATCCAATGGGAAAAAAAAGATGGTGTCTTCAACAAATGGTATTGGGAAACCTGAACAGCTATATGCAAAAGAATGAAACTGGACCACTTCCTTACACAATACACAAGAATAACGTTAATTAAGGACTTGAAACCATAAAAACCTTGAAAGAGAATAAAGGCAGGAACTACTTTGACATTGGTGGTAGTAACTTCTTACTAGATAGGTCTCCTGAGGCAAGGGCAGCAAAATAAAAATAAACTATTGTGACTATATCAAAATGATAAGTTTCTGAACAGTGAAAGAAACGATCAGTAAAACTAAAAGGCAAACTCCAGAATGGGAGAGAATATTTGCAAATGACATATGTGTAAAAGGGTTAGTATCCAAAATCTATAAATAACTTAAAAACTGAACACTCAAAAACTGAATAATCCAATTCAAAAAAGGGCAGAAGACATGGATAGACATTTTTCCAAAGATGACATACAAATTGTTAACAGACACATAAAAGATGTTCAATATCACTTATCACCAGGGAAATACAAATCAAAACTACAATGAGATATCACTTCACACCTGTCAGAGTAGCTAAAATCAACAATATAAGAAACAACAGCTGTTGGAGAGGATATGGAGAAAGAGGAACCGTTTTGTACTGTTGGAGGGAATGCCAACTGGAAAGTTGTATGGAGATTCCTCATGATGAAGTTTTGGAATATAGGTGAGGTCTGGAGCCAACGACCAATAAAGAATTCTTGAGATGTCTTTGGTGCAAAATGGTGGTTTTATTAAAGCACTGGGACAGGACCGTGGGCAGGAAGAACTGCTGCCCTGGGCCTGTGAGGGGTGGCTGATTATATACTTGGGAGTTGGGAGGGGTTTAGTGATATCGTACTCTCTAAGGAATTTTGGAAGCAGGGTTCAGGACCTAGAGGGGGCTGGCTATTGTTGGGAAAAGGACACTTATTACCGTCTAATATAACCTGAATCATGAGACCCTTCAGATGTATATTGGTGGGCCATATGCTTGGGGGATGATTGCCAACATGTATCGTGGGGGTTGAGAGATAAAGGGAAATTTCTAAAGAAATTTTATTTTTAAAAATGTTTTTAAGACTTATTTTTTTATTCATGAGAGACACACAGAGAGAGGCAGAGACACAGGCAGAGGGAGAAGCAGGCTCCTCGCAGGGAGTCCAATGCGGGACTTGATCCCAGAGCCTGGGATCACACCCTGAGCCGAAGGCAGATGCTCAACCGCTGAGCCACCCGGGCATCGCAGGAATTTTTATATGTTAAAGTAGACTTACATGCTCTTGGGGGTCAAGCTAAGATTGCCTTCTGCCCTTAGCAAAGTATGAACATCGAGGCAGTTGAGTCTGTAGAGGAATGTCCCTCTACCTGTTTCAAGGACTTGTCAATGTGCTGCCCCAGGCTCATGCCTTGTCCTCAGCTAGCCCTCTGTTCCCCCATCACTCAAAAGTTTAAAAATAGATTCACTTTATGATCCAATAATTCACACTACTGGGTATTTACCCAAAGAATATGAAACACTAATTCCAAAAGATACATGCATTTCTATGTTTTATAGCAGATTTATCTATAATAGCCAATTATGGAAACAGTGCAAGTGTCCAATGATTGATGAATGGATAAAGAAGGGGTTATATGTATGTGTGTATGCCCATATATACACGGACATACATACACTCAAGCACAATGGAATATTATCCATAAAAAAGAATGAAATCCTGCCATTTGCAAGAACATGGATGGAGCTAGAATATTATGCTAAGCAAAATAAGTCAGTCAGAGAAAGACAAATACCATGATTTCATTCATGTGTGGAATTTAAAAATGAAACATAGGAGGGGCACCTGGGTGACACAGGTCATGATCCTAGGGTCTTGGGATGGAGACCTGCACCTGCTCAGCAGGGAGCCTGCTTCTGCCTCTTCCTCCACCTACCCCCCTTCCCCGTGCTCTATTTCACACTCCCTGTCAAATAAATAAAATATTTTTTTAAAGAAATGAAACAAATGAGCAAAGGGGAAAAAGAGAGAGACAAACCAAGAAAGAAACTATTAACTGTAGAGAACAAACTGATGGTAACCAGAAGGGAGGTGGGTGGGGGGATGGGTTAAATAGGTGAAGGGGATTGAGGAGTATACTTTCTGTGAAGAGCATCAGGTGATGTATGGAAGTGTTCAATCACTGTATTGTACACCTGAAACTAATATTACATTGTATGTTACCTAAATGGAATTTTAAAACAAAAAAGATATGAACTTCCAGTTATAATTACTAGTGATACAATGTACAGCCTAAGGACTATACCTAACACTACTATATAATACACAGGGAAGTTGTTAAGAGTAAATTCTAAGATTCTCTTCACAAGGAGAAATTATGTTTTCCTTTTTAAAATTTTTATTTATATGATTGATAGCTGAACCTATTGTGGTACTCATTTCACAATATATGTTAACTAAACCATCATGCTCTATGCCTTAAATTATAGAGTAACATACGACAATCTTTTTTAATAAAACTGGAAAATGGGACAATTAAAAGACAAAATAATAAAAAGCAACTAAATTTCAGAAAAATAACTATCTTTGCTTTTAAGAGATAGATCAGTATGCTTTCAGAACTATGAAAGAAAATTAACACCTGGCTTTTAATAAGATAACTCAAAAACTTTACTGAAAACCTTACTAGTTAACACAGTAGGAAAAATGAAAACCATATCAAAGTGTAATAAATATATCTATCAACAAGGGTGATACACCAGATAGATATGGAAAAGATAAAAACAAGTTTTAAATTCTTGAATATAAAAGCTTCAAAAACTGTAATGTAAGGCACTTCTAGCTTTTCTGGATTCTTTTTAAAAACTCCTAAAATTGGTACATATAAAGGTTAAATTATCTTTAAAAAAATCTAAAAGTGATTTTGGAATTCATATGTAAATGAGCATAACTTGCTAAACAGCAAAGTCCATCCACGTACTAAGCAAAAGCATTTACTCAGCAACTATAACTCTTGGACTTTTAGAGAAAAACAGATGTTGCAGATACGTATATGTATATGCAAAAGAGCTAATATATTTATAATATATAAGTATAAATATATCATGATCACTGTAGAGATATAGATAAAATTCTGAATTAACTGAGAAAAATCTTTTAAGCACTGCTATATCTGGATTTTGACTTAAGTAAATAATACTGGTTGCTGTGATCAGAAAACTGGGAGAGAAAGGGTTTTAAGAACGGGCTGTGTGGATGAGGGGGGGTGATTCTCACAGAATTAAAAAATAGACTGCCTGACCGCAAATTGCATGTTAGGGATTTAACCCGAAGATTCAGATGCAATGAAACGCCGGGCACTGCACCGAGTTTTCTAGCAGCATGTCACAATAGCCAAACTGTGGAAGGAGCTCGGTGCCCATCGGAAAGATGATGGATAAAGAGATGTGTTTTATGTATACAATGGAATATTCCTAGCCATTAGACAGGACAAATAACCCACCATTGCTTCAACGAGGATGGGATGGAGGGTATTTTGTGAGTGAAGTAAGTCCATCGGAGACGGACAAACAGTGTATGTTCTCACTCATTTGGGGAATTTGAATTAATAGTGAAGGGGAATATAAGGGACGGGAGTGGAAATGTGTGGGAGATATCAGAAGGGCACAGAACATAAAGACTTCTAACTCTGGGGAAATGAATAGGGGTGGTGGAAGGGAGGAGGAGAGGCGGGGGTTGGGGGGTGAACTGGTTTGACCGGGCACGGAGGGGGACATTGACGGATGTGTGACGCACTTGGGGTGATATTCTGTATGTTGGTAAAGTGACACAATAATAATTAATTTATAAAAAAAAATATATAAAAAAATAAATTCATATCTTAGGGCAGCCTGGGTGGCTCAGTGGAAAAAAAAAAAAAAAAAGAAGGGATTGAGGGGAAAAAAAAAAACAACGGCTTAGGGTAATGAAAATTATGTTTTAGCCATATCAAATTTGCCCTTTAAACATGAAACTGGAGAGGTCCAACAGGCCACTGGATAAACAGAGTCCTGGGGAATGTTGAGCTTTGAAGATGTGTATGTGGAACTTAATAGGTAGTTGGGATTGAACGTTATGAGACCGCACAAAATCTCCTAGGATGGAGAGAACAGGAATAGACAGAAACAAGAGGTGGCAGCCAAGGAGTGAGCTCAGGGCTTTGCCATCATTTGTTAGGAAGCAGAGGAAGCATCAGAAATGATGCAGAACAAACTAGGGAGGAGTAGAGAAACAAACAAAATGAAACATAAAAAGGTTTTAAGAAAAAAAAAAGGTTATATTTGTTAGACACTTACAAGACTTTTCAGGGATGACTATATATTTAGTGATTATATATTCAGTCATGACTGTATGTATAGTCATGACTAAATAATAGAACATAACAGATATGGGAACATGATGTGGTATTGACCTGACAGAAAGAGACTGCAGTTATGGGTACTGAAGTCAAACTGGAATGACGTGGAGATAGAATCATTAGAAAATGGAGACTGTGGGTATAGAAAGCTCATTTGAATCACTTGTTTTGACAGAAAAAAAAAAGGCACAATAGCTGGATGGTGTAAGATAAATTGAGGATTATTAAGAGATGAAGCCCTAGAGGAGGATTTTGTGCCAACAAGAATGTCAGAAGTCCAAAGACAACAAGTGAGGACATAAAAGCAAATGGGAGAATGAATAAACACAGAAAAAACTCATTTATTAAATATTCAGAGCCTGGTAAAAATAGTATTATCTTTATAAAATGTCACCTAACAGATGGTTAACCCTTGCAACTAGCTTTGATACAAAACTAACCAACCTTAATTGCAATCCTATAGACAGGCTATTAGATTCAAAAGCAAATTCTGACAATTCAAGGGCATAATAATCTGTAACTAGAATGGGGAAAGAAAATGATTATCTAACATGACCAAGATAGGTGACACTCTGGCCAACGGTTTTATCAAAACTTCAGGGAGAATTTCTAATCAACTGTATTTTGTACTGTCGTTTGCATTATGTATATGCTACTTAGTAGAGTATGTATATTTAATCCTGAGCATATGCACAAGGAGGGCATCTCTATTATTTCCTTTTCTTCCTAAGTGAATGATGATAAAAAAAAATTTCTTCAGGAATTTCTAAGAAAAGATAAATGAATTGGTAATCACTCTTTTTTAAAAAAGTCATCTGTCTCCTGTTTTTCTGGGTTTCTAGAGTCCAGAGTACATTTGTTACCTCATAAAGAGTTTATCTTAGAGTGTGTTAAAATAGGCCCACAAAGCTTGCTGCGTAGCCCAGTAACTCCCTTTAGAAATATTTAAAACATGCTCCTATTACAGTCCAGAAATACAATAGAAAATGTGCCCGGATACTTGAATCTTGATACAGGAATCATTTCAGAGAATTGTCCCAATAACTTTCATTCATTAATCCTTTTGTGTTCCATAGTGTTTATCTTTTGCAACTTTAGTTCTTTTTGCCTATTCCTCCTCCATATAGCAACATGAACCCATACATCTCTCTGATGGCTAACAGGTACTTCTTCTTTTTTTTTTTTTTAACAGGTATTTTCTTAGGGCATTCAAAGGAGATAACTTTGAACAAACAGGAAAAAAAAACACAAAAAGTGAAAAGATGTTATTTTTTATCTTCAATAAATCATGCTTTCCTGTTCCCTCCTTTTTTAAAAATTCTTACATTTTGGTATGATATCATGACTTCTCCATTTGCCTTCAAATATTAAGAAACTTACTTTGCACTTATTAAATATTCAAGTCCAGTTTAATAAAAATCCAAGCCTTATTGACAACATCAAATGCTGGCAAAGATGGGAGCAACAGGAACTCTCATCCATTGCTGATAGGAATGCAAAATGGTATAGCCACTTTAGAAGACACTGTTGCAGTTTCTTACAAAACTAGACATACTCTCACTACAGGAGCAATCATGCTTCCTGATATTTACCAAATGAACTGAAATCTTATGTCCACAGAAAAACCTGTGCCCAGATGTTTACAGCAGCTTTATTCATAACCAAGGATTGAAGGCATCCAGACTGTCCTTTGGTAAGTAAATGCATAAACAAACTGTGGTGCATTCAGACAACAAATTTTATTCAGAACTTAGGAGAAAATGGGCTATACAGCCATGAAAATACATGAAGAGTCTTAAACGTATCTACTAAGTTAAAGAGGACTGTCTGAAGAGTCGACATACTATGTATGTTTCCAACTCTGACGTTCTAAAAAAGGCAAAACTATGGAAACTGTAAAAAGGATTAGTGGTTTCCAGCAGTCAAGAGCAATTGACAGATCACAGGATTATTAGGACAGTGAAACTTTCTGTGTGCTACTCTAATGATGAATGTATGTCATTATAATTGGTCAGTTGCCAAGAGTGAACCCTAATGTCAAATATGGACTTGGTGATAATTATGATATGTCAATGTAGTTCATCAATTATAACAAATATGCCACTCAGGTGGGGGATGTTGATGGTGGGGGAAGCAGTGCATAGTGGGGACAGGAGTATATAGGAATTCTCTGTGATTCCTGCTCAACTCATATATATATATATTATATATATATATATATATATATAAAATCAGGTAATATATATGCATATATCAGGAAAGCTCATGTTTTGATGTTTTGTAGGTATTATACACTGGTAACATGAAACATTTTTTATTGAACTTTTGAGGTAATTATAAATTTACATGCGGGTGTTAACAATGACACAAAAAGATCCCATATAGCCCCTATCCAATTTCTTCCAAAGGTAACATATTGTAAAACTACAGTTCAGTATCACAACCAGGATATTGACATTGTTACAATAAATACACACAATATTTCTATCATCAAAAAGATTCCTCACAGATTTGGAACATTTGGAACTTTGTTCTTAGATTAGATGGAGGTTCTTTCCATACTCTTCGAGGATACCAGCTGTCTTTTTAGAGTTACATCATCTCTCTAGCTGCTTGCGACTACTAATCTAATCCCTATTTCTATAAGTTTTTCATTTCAAGAATGTTATACAGATGGAATCATACAGTATGTAGCCTTTTGAGATGATTTTTTTTTACTCAGCCCTTTAGAGCTATCCAAGTTGTTATGTGTAAGAATCATCTGTTTCTTTTTATTGCTGAGTAGTAGTAAGTATAAGTGTTCCACAGTCTGTGTAGTTACTCATCTGTTGAAGGATAACTGAGTCATTTGCACTTTGGGACTATTAAGAATAAAGCTGCTATTATTTTTTAATCAAGTTTTTATTCAATTTAAAGATTTATGTCTTACAGCTCGAGTCTGACCCAGGTACAGAAACCTGCAGTGCACAGAGTGCCAAGGTCATTTTTTACTCACTTTCCAGCTTCACTTCCTCTTCCATTTATTAGCCAGGATTCCTGGGTAGGAGCAATTGGAGAGGGAGTAATAGAGATTTTAGGATACATTCTACTAGTTCACATCTTCTTGATTTGGCTTTGTATATCCTGTGCTGGGTTTCCCTAGTGTGGTGGGAACTATTGGAAGTTCTTCAGAAACCCTCTGAGAGTAGACTTGAATTTTACCAACTCTTCAAATGCTTGCCTTTAAACATCATATCCTACACAGATCATCTGTGCGAGGACCACAGTCTCAAAGCATGTTGCTTCATAAGCAGTGTCAAAATGATTCAAGGCCAACTAAATTATCAGATATTTGCTGTGGGACCTACAAAAGAACGTTTTTTTTTTTTCTCCAGGAGACTGAAAATACAATTGTTTATATGGTGAACCTCTCTTCCCTCTGTTAACAAAAGCAGTTGCAACCAGTCTGGTTTTTGGTTTGTTTGTTTGGTTGGTTGGTTGGTTTTGTTTGGTTTTGTGAGGAATGCCACAAAACAACATGCATCCCTAACTCCATGGACACGTGCTAGGTTCTTCAAGTGATTTTCTGGAAGTCTACTGATCATCACTCTGCAGAGTTGGTCAGAAGAACTCCTGCTCTAGGAAAACAGAATTCTAACAACTCCTTCAAAGGAATTCTCAAAGATTTATTATTTTGTTCCCCTGCTTATCTCACATATAAGATGATTTCAATGATAGACTGGTATTTGCAGGAATAGATTTGGAAAACCCAATTTAGAAATCCTGAATAGATCACCCAACATCTCAGTTTTGCAGGATGCAGTGGGTAAAAACTATTATCCTCAGTTTGAGGCTTCAGGTAACGGTTTCGAGAGGTTAAAATTCCATTTAATAACCAACTCCATTAAAATGTTTTATTTTGCTTCTTTACCATATATACTAAAAATTATAGACAAATGTCATTACTCAGAATAAAGCATCTTAAAGAGAAATTCAACATTTGCTATCTTATATACTAAATTACATATACAGCTAGTTCAGTTTTTGAAAATATGTTTCACTGATTTCCCATTTATACAATTGATTAGTAAAGTATTATTTTGTTCGTGTTTTCCCTTGAAGTCATAATCCAAAATTAGTAATTATATACATTTTGTCATACCAAAAATTCTGGGTAAAATACCTCAAACTTACAAAAGGGTGTATTAGAAAATTGACTCGATGTGCACATAAAGTAAATATGACTATTTATAAATATATTTACATATTGACATGTTTACATAGCCAAATAATATATGTGTGCACATGCAAATCATTCCATTTTAATTTTGAATACTTACTTGGTGATCGTTTATTTTAAAATATGAAAAATTAAGTGACCTACTACCTCCACTTGCTGCCTTAAAATTTGAACTACCTGAATTACTGGTATAGGAAATATGAAAATTTAGGAACAGGCACTGAAATGTCAACAGATGTGTGAAAAATTATATAAGTAAAGCCATTTTTAAAGTAGAGCTAAACCAACCATTGCAAAGGAAGTGCATTGCACCAGACCTGTTTTCTAAACCTTCAAATAGGATCAAACTGTCAACATCCCAAGAAGTCAGCAACAATGAAAAAACTCTTTGAAAAGACAGAAAAGTAAAATTCTGCCTAATGACTGCTTCACCTGACCAATCAATAACATACAAGTCTAGCCCTGCTTGCTAGCACCAATGAACTCCTCTGAAAAACAATTTATGCAATATTCCCCCTTTTTCATAAAAATTCTAAGTCTAATCCTATAAACAGGACACTAATAGGTTTCTATATTAATATATATACCTCAAAGTGCATTTGTTTTGTCCCAAATAAATTCATTGTCTCTTGAACTAGTTTTTTATTTTTAGATTGACATTTCTGCTATCACAGGTGGCACCAAATTTTTCCTAATAGAGACTTTCTGAATTTAATGAAATACCAAATGCAGTGCAGTAGCTTCTTTTCTGAGTTACAGTCATACTATAATATATTTTTGGTGTATGATAAAGTAAACAGAATTTAACTATTGTCTCCAACCATATAATTAATGAACTATTAATTATGAACTATTAATTAATGAACTTTGCTAATTATGAAGCTTGCTTAAAAAATGATAAAGGAATTTTCTCAGCCTATTAGATATTCTAGAAAAAAAAAGTATATTTTTGTAAATGGAAACACACTTGTTTAGACCATAGATAACCTCGGACTTAAGATAGAGTGATAGTTCCCTGCGGTATTGTGTTATAATGTTATGCTTGTCAAATCACCTGTGTTGATAGTGATATGGAAATAACAGAGGTCGTGGGCTATAATTTTATTGTTACGTTTACTAAAGTAGTTCATCTGTTGGAAAATCAACAATTCTTTTTCTATTATTGTTTGTTCTATTCTTGTAAAAATCTTATACTGACAGACATCTTCCTTACATTTTTCAGTTGATTTGAAAACCTCTTCATCTTGTCTCTCTTATTTAATGGCTCAGTGCTTGAAAACAATATAAGATTGAAAATCCTGCACTAAGTGTGGAAGTTGCACACTGTATGAGGTTTTGTTATCACAGAAGGCAAAATTTTGACTGACTACATAACTAGCAATTGTAGTCCTTAGAGAATATGATTTTTCTATTTAGCAATTTATTTACTATTTTAATCATCAGGCAATATTTATTTCTAGAAATATTTCTTGAAAATATAGTATGGATACCTATAACTATATCTTACAAAATGTTTAACAGTAACATAAATCAATATATATATATTTTAAAAGCCTGAAGGCATACACACACACACACACACACATACACACACACACACAGACATACATATTAAATTGTGACATTTTAAATGACACATAGAAATTTTTGTATAAGTTTAAATAATAAATCCAACCATGGATGAGTTCTCTAAAATGGCAAATGCATCATAAATTTGCAGTTGAGGGGGCACCTGGGTGGTTCACTCAGTGAAGCAACTGTCTTCGTCTCAGGTCATGATCCCAGGACCCTGGGTTCAAGCCCCATATCAGATGCCCGGCTTAGCTGGGAGTCTGATTCTCTCTCTCCTTCAGCTCCTGCCCCAGGTCATGTTCTCTCTTTCTTTCTCTCTTGAATGAATGAATGAATGAATGAATGAATGAATGAATGAATAAATAAATAAATAAAATCTTTCAAAAATAATAAATATATATATAAAATATATAAATATATAAATTATATAAATATATCCATTTATACATATATATAATGCAGCTGAAAGGAAGAATTTGCCACTGCAAAATATATCTCTTTGGCATGGAGCTTACTTTAAAATGAGTATTTTGTAATAGCAAACAGGTGAAGCTCTGAAACCTGACTATAGGTTACCATTTTGTAAGGGACATTTACATTTAATAAGGGAAATATCCATTTGTAAGGGTGTCTCCCTCATGGTACCAGGAAGAGGGGGATGATTCAATCTCTAGAAACATCATAAATATAAAGGCAGAGACAAATCTACAGAACAACCTGACTCTTGTGTTGTATGTTGAATTGATAGGATTTTAAATGCACTTGTTTATGACTTAAGTTATTTCAATTCATTTGCTTATGGATTGTCATATAAAGACTAGAAAAAAGATTTTTTTTTTATGTAAAAATGAAGGTGCTTTAGGATGTAATTTATTTGTTCTCACCCATAAGAACTCAGTAGTTGAAGTGCTAAGAGGCCCCGCTGGGGGCTTATCAATAAAACAGATGAAGAAGCAACTATGACAAGGAGGAAACATGTTGACTATAAATACCAAAGTTTGTGAAGACAATCTGAATATGTTCATTCTGGGCAAGGTGACACTTGGCAGACCTAAATAGTTGTCTAAAGACCTCAGGGCCAATTACCTCCTGCTAAGGTAAAGGCTACTCTTACTGGTAGTTGAGAAAGCCATGCAGTCATCCCACTAAGATCATCCTACCCACCAACACCTGCTCCACTGTTCCCTAGCAATGTGCTCCACCAACAGAGGACTTCTATTTTTGTACTGGCAGCTGGACATCAGCTCTCAGTTGGCTAAGCCATCTTTCCTAAGTACTAAAATTCTATAAAGGTACACCTCAACTAATTTGGACTTTATTCCTTTCATCTCCCCTTGCCTGGAGCAATATGTGATTAATCTATCATTGATTTGGAATATGTATTTCTTTATTGGCTTATTAAGAGACATCATCCTGTAGGGTTTTAGCTTGTGAAATTCTCACAGCAAACCTGTGTTAAATTGTTGGCAAAGACAAACACAGTCTCTATTAATTTGCCCTCCAAAAACAAAACAATTGGCATAGTTGGCAACCTGACCCAAAGTAATAATAATCAAAATTAGTTGGTGCTATGGGATATATCATATTCCACATGCCAAATTTGAAATACATGCTGATAAATTATACTAAATTTATAATTGACCCGAATTTGGCAAAGCCCATTATTGGATTAACAAACTTCAAACTTAATATACTACTTATCATCTATGGCATCCTACTGAAATTATAAATAGCCTATGAATAGACAATATTGATTATAGTCAACTATAGAGCCATTATAGTTTGGATTCTAACACTGGCCACAATAATTATCTTAATATCGCTCTACCACATTATAAACATTTTGGAACACTCTATTAAATGTCTCTATAATGAAACATTTTGAACACTGTTGTGAAAGACAGGAAGACAACAGCCAATATACCTTGCCCATTAACCGTACCCGTATTACTCAAGCAATGGTTTAAGGGTAGAATGGATTACATATTAACTTTTGAGGATCCCTGGAGACCTACTGAAGATTCTGTCCTAACAAAACTGAAAATTAAGGACACTCCAGATGTTGGCCTTGTCACTTATACCAGTAATATCCTATATTTAAAAAGAGTAAATAAGAAAGAAATTCTTGTACTCTTGCACTTATTAAAAGCATTAAGCAGTATAGATGCTAATAAGCAGAAGGGAAAAGTGCTAGTACAGAAAATAACCTCCAGAGTAGGAAGAAATTCAGATCTTTTTGTTCCACCAATCTACAACCTGAGGATGACAATTATTTTTAACCCATTTGACCCTAGAAATTTTAACTTACTAGAAGGTAGGCCCATGAAAATGGACAATATGGACCCAATCAGAGTTAATGAAGAGAGCTTATATTAAATAAGATATGACAAAAATTAGAACAAGATCCTAACAAACTGATTTCGACTCACATACCCAGTGGCTGTTAGATTTATGGGCCAAAAGAAGACATAACCTGATCCTCATAGAAGCACAGGTTATAGAAGTTAGACCCATTACCACTGATGCTAAATTTAATCAACACCTTAGAGCATCTGGAAAAATATTAATAAAAAAGATCTTTGTTTGACTGTGTACCACCAACATAGAGATTCAGATGGCCTATAATTATTATTTCTTAAAGCATCTCCATGAAAAACAACAGAAGCTACTAATAATGAAATTAAGACTATTAATTGTGATTTATGAGAACAGATAAACATCCTCAGTGCTTCATGTAGAAGTAGCAGAACAAATTCACAAGATCTAAAAGCTGTGCCCCACAGGACAGAATAGTATTATTTACAGTATTTACAGACACCAGAAACACAGGAGAGTCGTTGACTTGAGAAGAGGAGCTAAGGAATAAGATAAAAAAAAAAAAAAACTACAGCTTTAGTACTCATTTATTTGGACAAAACACACCTTAATCTAACGTAAAGACCCAGTCAACATTGACTCCATGGACAAAATCTATAAAACCCTTTCCATTGCTTAAACCACTTAGACCACTAACCTTTATTCCATATTATAAAAATAGAAACTCAAATAGGAAGCCCAGAAACTACTTACAGTGGAAAATAGAAACAACCAATCTTTTAGAGGAAAGAGACCTACAGAAAATAAACCTACATACAGACCCACTGACCCAGTCTCTGTAAATACTAACCTCTTATAAAGTGTAATCGCATTAATGGACAAGCCCCTGATAGGCAAAGAAGAGAGAGCCCCATGAGCCCTCTATTGGGACTCACAGTTTCTGTTTCTTGGCTCAAGCCAGAGACCATTGCTCATATGTGATCCACTGGCCATCATTAGAAACCCCTTTTCAATAAAAATACTACATACAATAATGTGTTGTTAGATGCAAGGTTCTAAGTAACAATGATACAAACATTTATATTTATTACTTTACTAATTTAGAAAGCTTTTTTTTAAAGATTTTATTTATTTATTCATGAGAGACAGAGAGAGAGAGAGAAAGAGAGAGAGAGAGAGAGGCAGAGACATAGGCAGAGGGAGAAGCAGGCTCCATGCAGGGAGCCTGACAAGGTACTCGATGCCGGGTCTCCAGGATCAGGCCCTGGGCTGAAGATGGCACTAAACCACTGAGCCACCCGGGCTGCCCATTAGAAAACTTTAATAATAAAAAGGGACTAATCAAAGGATTAGGAAGAAATTAGCCCAGAGAAATGTAGTACATAGATTTCAAAAAAAATGATAGGTCATCAATTCAGGCTAAACGTCTTATATATCCCAACTTAGAAAACATTGTTGGAATAGATATAGTAAGATGTCATGTAACAAATAAGGATGTAACAATCCCTAATATTAATTTAGCTATGGAAAAATGGACTGCAAATTAAACTGCCTGTCCCATCTAAAATAACAAACATACCCCCAATATAATATAAAGAGAGAACATACTTACACTAAAGAAGAAACTCAGTAATTCGTAAAGGAACAAATTATTGTGCCTACTCTTTCACCATGTAATAACTAAACCATATGGCTTTTCAACAGATTATAGGAATATAAACATATATTCTCTGATAATCGAGGGAGCATTCTCAAACATAGGTACTATCATAATATCACCACTGGATATGAAACTTATTATATGGCGATAAACTTAAAATACACATTCTTTGCTATTCCAGTTGATGAGGAGAGCCAACCGATGACTAAATTCACATGGCAAGGTCAACAGTATTCACTTACTAGGATACCACAAGGATATTTTAACAGCCCAGTGATAGCCCAATCCTTCTAACACAAGACAGCCAGGCCTTTCAGAAAAATACAATATACATATAAACTATTATTTCCTATATTGATGATATCCTTATTTATGGTAATAACTTAGATGAACAAACTAGGATTAAAATGAGTTAAGTGAATTCCTTACCTCAGAGTACAGTCAACCCAAGCAAGGACCAAGAATCCAAGACTACAGTAAAATTTCTAGACATAATTTGATCCTCTCGTGGAGGAAAAATACCAAATCCAATCATAAACAAGATAGATGGCATGCTATTCTTCCCACAAAAGCAGCAGCTCATTAAGTGATTAAAATGTTTGATATTGGTTATAGTTTATGCCACATATGGGGATTATATTAATAACTAGAAAGAAAAGGAAATTTAGAAGGATAAAGACTCAAGAGGCAAACTTTGCTTACTTAAAAAGTGCTGTCAGAACTCTTAATACATTGGCATCAGCTAATGAGGTATTTAGAGGGCTCTAAATACAAACTAGAGTGTTTATACTCACAAGGGTTTGCAACATTGTCACTGTGGACTTCAATACCTCAGGACCCCAAATTCTACCCAATTGGGTTCTGGCATAATAATTTCTTGTGGCCTAAAAACAAACAAACAAAAAAAGTAAAGAAAAAAAAAAGAATTTCCTATGGTCTGAGAACAGATACCAACCAACTGAAAGGCTCATTTGGTCACTTTTTGAGGACCTCTGAAATATAGCCATGAACAGAAAATAAACCAATTAAACTTAAATTCTAGTAACCTATTCTGAAGTGGCTAAAACAGACAGACCTCTGACAAACAGGGTAACTATTCTGACCATAAAGGCTTAATAAGGAAATTGTATATTTCCTAGTGGGACATGGATAGATGGTTGACCCTCAAAATGAACTAAGGAATTTCAGCAATGTCAACAGTGAATATGCCAGGATTGCCAAGGGGTGAGTCTATACAAGGGGTTAGTTTGAGCAGTTGGGCAATAAGAACCACTCTGGTACACCTCATACAACCATGTGTGGTTTATAGATGGATCAAACTTCATTACATCATCCAAAGGGCACTGGCAGGCTGCAGCCTTGAAGACAAATGATTTTCCAATCCTGACAGGATCTGGTTCAGGAAAACTAATACAATATGCTGATCTGATAGCTAGAAAAAAAATTTTAAAAATTGGCAATTGAACAATCTATTAAGAAAAATAACAATGAGGTATAACTTTTCTCAGACTCATGGACATAGCTGATGGAATAGCTTTTTAGTCAATAACATGGTAGGAAAGTGACTGGAAAATAGGAAATATGGACATATGGAATAAGGACATATAGCAGAAAACAGCACACTTGCCTGTCATCTCCATATTCACCACATATGTCTCTGCATATCAGAAGGACAACTGTGAAGTATCTGAATTTAAAGATGAGGTAGACAAACTCACTAGGAAAACTTAAAGGGCAGTGATTCCTAAAATCTAACTTAAATACAAAGCTTCATGGCTAAAGAGGAAACCAATTTGAAACACAACCATACAATAAACAAGAAGGAAAATGGTACATAAAACCTGAATAAACAATTATGCCAATTGATATGATCATTGCATAGGTATATCACCAAACACATTATGTTGGCACTAGAGCATGGTTAAAGAAAAAAAATGTAAAAAGAAGCGTGTATATATTTACCAAACACCTTCTATTTCAAATTAAAATGTGATAATTACCAAACGTTTAAAGCTTGGAATTATGGAATACTCCAGATTAGGTCAAAGTTGACCTTTGTCTATATCACAGAATCAACTATATGAATACATGACTGTAAATACATGGTCAAGAATAGTATTACCCATCCTTTCAGAAAAGATCACCCAAATGCACCGTCAAAGCATTAGGAATCTAAATTGCTTGCTATGGTATCCCAAGTACCACAGATCAAATCAGGACATCCACATCACAGAAGAACAGAAAGAATGGTCTAAGAAACAAGGCATACTGTAGAACTTCCACTTACCCTAAAACCCAACTACCTCTGGATCTACTAAAAGGTTATAATGGCTTGCTCAAGCAAAAGCATAAGTTGTGTACTAAGAATCCAGATATAAAAGTTTAGAATAAAGCCATCTGGTAGACAGCAAGATCTCTAAAACATGGATATAGAAAGGAAGGAAAATCTATTGAATTAGTATGATACACACCCATTGAGATAAGAATTAGCACTAAAACATTCCATAATCTAAATTTAAAAGGGAGGGATGCCTGGGTGGCTCAGCGGTTGAGCGCCTGCCTGCAGCTCAGGGTCTGATCCCAGAATCCAGGATCGAGTCCCACATCAGGCTCCCTGCAGGGAGCCTGCTTCTCCTTCCACCTATGTCTCTGCCTCTCTCTCTGTCTCTGTCTCTCATGAATAAATCTTCAGAAACATTTCAAAAATTAATTAAAAAGGGAAATGTTAAGAATCAATTATATATATTATGTATATATATATTATATGTATAATTTATTCTTATATAAAATATTAAATATAATAATATATAGTAAACATATAATAACTATAACAATAGTACTGGTGAATTTATAGCACCTGCCACTAATAAAACTGGGTGACCAAAGTTGACAAGGGTCAACTTTGACCTAGTCTGGAGTATTCAAAGGAAAAGGCATATAACATCGAATTAAAGCTATAAAAATTACAGTCATGAAGAGCACCTTATTTTATTGTTAACAACAGATGCCTAATATTTAGTATAACATGATGCAGGGCAATTATGCTTAGAACAATACTGGCAGTATTGGCCATAAAACTATAGATTTTCTTGAGTGGTAAGAACAATAGGGAAAACTAGAAATTTATAGAACACTATCTTTATTTTAAAGGTATAGATAAATTATGCATCTTGAACCCAATAAATATTGCTAAATAGGTCGATGTGGCATGCTGCCTACTGGCCATACTGTTCCTTATTGCTCACTACTGAGTACTATACTCATTTAAAGCTATGGATACTCCATTGATATCATCTGCAGTAGTAGATATGCAACCACTGCAAGTAGAACACCTAGCTCTGCTTCAAACACTACTCCATTGTCAATGACACCTTCTACTTACTCCACAAATCACCATTCTGGTCATTTTCTTGCAAATGAGGACTCAGCAGCATCACCAAGCCCAAGCTCTCCATCCTACTCTATCAGCATGATCTACTCCCTGGGAAAACCTTTGATCAATGGAGAAAGAGAGTACTGATGTAAACTGACAAAGCGGTGGAAACCTCCATTTTAATCTCCACAAAATATAACAAGGATCCTGAACGCTCCCCATTAGACATTAACCAAGAGAATAAAGATTGGTTTGAAATATTACCTGGATCTTGGTATCATAACCTACCATATATACCAAAACAACCAGGTATTGACTTTCCTTTCCCTTATTTTACTGAATTAAGTGCAGCATTAGACACATGCTGGGGACTCTATGAAAACACCACCAATTTAATTCTTGATTTACCTTGTATGTCAGCATTTTATTGTAAAAGGGCACCTACTGAATATGCAGAAGACAATTTTATCTTTAAATATAAATAGACCCAAAACTTGATCATTTACCTTACTCTCAACTTATACTACTTAATCCATATTCATGTGTTAGAAAATTAACAATAAACATATAGACATTATGTCTAAAAGAAGAAGGACACTTTGTCAGGTATATAGAGGACACCTAGGATGCTTAATATATAACACACATCACTATCCCTAGTGGTAAACATCAGGCTCTTATAAAACCTCTTGTGGTCATTTGGAACCTACTATAAAACCTCTTGTGGTCATTTGGAACCTACTATAACAGTCTATCCATGAAACTTTCAAGGCAGATATAGATGCCCAAATTGTGCTCAGTTTTATCCATCTTTGTTTATGTCAAATCTATAACCTATGCCAAAAACAGACTGGCTAAAAGGAAGGAAACCCTTACAGTTCCACGTTGGAATGGGAGGTTGTTTAACTGGAAGAGGATTGGTAGCCATTTTTTTCTCAATACCAAATTGGTCAAATCACATTAAACTTTTAAAAATTTGAAACCAAATCAATCTTAATTTAACACACAAACAATGGCAGCTTTTTGGGTATACAGATGAATAAAATTAACAATACACTACAGAGCATGAATGAATTTCATACAGAAGTAAATACACCAACGGAAATTCTATGTAAAGCAATTGGAGAAAATGCTAAAATAACAAAATACTAAAAAAATGACTTAAAAATGTTTCTTCAGCATATCTTGTCAATTGTTGCAGTTACAACTGGTATGTGGAATAGTCTTAGAGTAGCTCTAATCTTGGGGGCAATATTGATCACCTAAGATAACAGCCCAATCAGAAGTAAAGTAGGTAACACACATCCTAATGACCATGATTCTTTGAGTAAGTGTGAAATTAGAACAACAGCACTTAAAGGACACATGACATTGGTTACCATACTTTTGTGGTTCCTCAAAATCGTAAGGGAAAATGGAGCCTACGGGCCACGGAAAGGCTCCTTATGTTGCAAAGAAAACATGTTCTTAAGAATATATTAGTGGAATGGAAAATACTAGTATTACTCTTAGGTCTTTGGATATAGCTATGGTACAGGTAGCAACGACTATGGCCTTGATACCTCCTCAACCAGTAATATATATAGTAGGGAAACTGGACCATGATATTATGCTCTAAGCTAAACCTCACTCTAACCTATTAGAGAACAGGGGGAAATAAAGAACACAATATGATGAGATGTGTACAAATAGAACAGGTAATGAATGTGACAACAAAAGGAAAAAAAGATACTACTCAAGGTCAATAGAATATAGAGGAACTATAAAATAAATGAGGAAATACTTCATATTTAGCCTCCGAAAATTAATTTAATAAATGTAAATCATACATTAGAAAACTCAAGTAAAAGAACATCTGGAAGATGAGACTAATAAAGTCAAAATAACTTTGCAAAATCAAGACACATGTATTCTCTAAAATAATGACAGCCTTGCATTCTGATGTTATGTCAACTGAAAGCATGCTTAATAGTGCTATGCAGCCTTGTACCCCCCTTGTACAAAAAGGGGGCTGTGGATTGTACAAAAATAGCTTTTACATGGAAATATAATTGTCAAAGAAGCTTAACTGAATGGTGTAAAAAGCTTAACTTCCAGATGCCTGGGTGGCTCAGCAGTTAAGCGTCTGCCTTTGGCCCAGGGTATGATCCCAGGTCCTGGGATTGAGTCCCACTTTGGGCTCTCTGCATGGAGCCTGCTTCTCCCTCTGCCTGTGTCTCTGCCTATCCCATGAATAAATAAATAAAATCTTAAAAAAAAAAAAAGCTTAACTTCTGGTGGTTTTGTGATTAGATATGGTTCTGCAGAAGGGTTCTTTAATATTCTTTTGTTAACATTAGAAATACAGTTCCTTAAACTGATCATTAAACTCTGATGTAAAAGAATGTGTGGCAAAAAAAAAAATGAAAATAAAATAAACCCCTCCTAAAATAGAATTGTGTTTAAGACTGTAGATAATGTAGGATCACAGGGTAGACTGATATTTGTGAACTTAGATCTGTACAAGGAATTAGGACCTTGGGATTAATTAGTGTGTGAGTGATTTGAAATTACAAGGTCAATGATTGTGTATTCATTTGATAGTATCTCAAATCCACTGTTATGACTTAAACAATGGATTAATTGAAATTCAATCAATGGATTGAAGTGTTTCAATCCATTTGCTTATGACAAAGACAAGAAGCTGTTCTGATGTAAAATTGAAGCTGTGTCAGGATGTCATCATGTCACCTGTTCTCACCCATAAGAACTCAAGAGTTCACCTATCGAGGGGCCCCCACTGGGGGCTTATCACTAAAATAAATGAAGAAGCAACTGTGACAAGGGGACACTTGGACTATAAATACGAGAAGTTTGTGAAGACAATCTGAATATGTTCAGTCTGGGCAAGGTGACACTTGGCAGACCTAAATAGTTGTCCAAAGGCCTTGGGGGCAATTACTTCCTGCTAAGGTAAAGGCTACTCTTACTGGTAGTTGAGAAAGCCATGCAGTCATCCCACTAAGATCATCCTACCCACCAACACCTGCTCCACTGTTCCCTAGCAATGTGCTCCACCAACAGAGGACCTCTATTTTTGTACTGGCAGCTGGACATCAGCTCTCAGTTGGCTAAGCCATCTCTCTTGAGTACCAACCCTTACAAAGGTACATCTCAAGTAAGTTGGACTTTATTCCTTTCATCTCTCCTTGTCTAGAACAATAGTGTGATTAATCTACTATTGATTTGGAATATGCTATTTATTTTTTGGCTAATTAAGAGACATCTTCCCATATGATTATAGCCTGTGAAATTCTCACAGCAAACCAGTGTTAAGTAAGTTGTTGGCAAAGATAAACTCAGTCTCTGACTATTAATTTGCCCTCCCAAAATAAAATGAAGTAGCTTGTTTAGCTATTTGTGCTTTTCCTGGTAACCTCCTGTAACTGATTCCCCACCCCTAACATTTTTTTTTTTGTCTTTAGTTGAAAATGGTATTTAAGGAGATGGGTTCTATCAAAAATATATTGAGCCTTTTAGTTCTTTTTTTCCTCAATTATAACTTGGAACAGTTATCTGTCCTCTACCCTTTTTGCTTCCTACCTACAGAAGTGAATTTTATGAACTCGTATTACGTGGTCTTCCTTTCCCTCTGTTTTTTTTAGTCAGGTTTAATCAATGACAGGTGAAAGGTATTTTTTTTCTTATTCTGTATTTTTTTCTCTCTGCAACCTTATTTCCTCAGCCAGGTCTATCTCTCCATGGCCACAGCTACTGTTGGCTGAATGCTTTATTCTGGCGAACACCATATTTCTTCATATTTAAGGATGGCAAAAACATCACAAAAAAAGGCTAAAATTTGTAAGCCTAACCATTTCCTTTTTTTCTTTAACTCTCTTAACACCTCTGTAACAAGTCTTTTAATTCATCTTTTGCCAAATCCAAACTGACTATAACTTTTGTCCCTGCCATTTATTTCTCTGACACAGAAATATAATGTGCAACCTGACTCCAGTTTGATACTTGACTGCTGACAGCTTTCAAGCCTCATGTCTCCCTCTTGTTCCACATCTAGGAAAGCCAGCAAGAAAGCCTAAATGTTCCCTTCTTTTAAGATGACAGGTATTTAAACCATGCAAGCCCTGCCTCTGCCCACATGTGGGAACTCTTATTCCAGCCCCATCCCCTAACCACAATAAAACCCCAATCCAGTTTTCTTTCTCTGGAGTCCCACAGAGAGCTCCCTGTGAGGAGCCTGCTTCTCCCTCTGCCTGTGTCTCTGCCCCTCCTCTCTCTCTCTGTCTCTCATAAATAAATAAATAAAATCTTAAAAAAAAAGAAGAAGGAAGCAAAGAAAGGAAGGGAAGGGAAATTACTTCTCAATATCCGAAATAGCAACAGAAGAATTAAAAACTGTTTAACAGTTTTTTTCTCTGTTATTCTATAGTCTATGAATTAAAAAAGAAAATACTGTAGAAACTAAGTAAAAGGACTTGCACTACTTATTATAAACATCCAGTGATGATATAAATTTGAGAATAGGAAGTTTATGCTCAATGAGACACTGTAAATGGACAGGCCACCCAGCATTTGGGAATTGTCTGCTACCTGTTAATAAATAAATGAATCTAGTGATGAATTCATATTATCTTTTACTTCCTAAATACCAGTAAAGAACCTATTAATCTGTCTCTAGATTGTTGCTGTTTTTATCTGTTACATGTTCCCTATGTTTAGCCTGCTTATGAAAGACTCTTGAAAATAGTAACATTTAATTAAAATGTTTAGCATCTCAAGGTAGCCATATCTTTTTAATATGTGACAATACTATAGAAAGTATTGTTTTAGAAAGCATTTTTAAAGTTTTCAGCATAGTGCACATTTTAAAAATGTTATTCTTTCCCTCCAAATATCTTGACTTCATTCCATGTTTATAGAACTAAACTACCTTAAAGTTCACCTGAGAAATTCACTTGCCTAAAATTCAACAGATAACATTGCAACCAAGTAAATATTATATGATGAAATAAGACGAATATATTAGAAACAGTAGTGCCAAGTCAAAATGCCTGGTTTGATCTTACTAGCACTAAAGGTAGAACTGCCCAAGTTTTCTACTCAGCTCTCCCAGACTGGGCAGGAGAAAAAAATAGGAGTACTGTGGCTCAAAAGTTGTCAACAAACACCAAAAATGGCATTACACACTTCAATTTTTCCATCCACCAGATAAAAATATTTTATCGGTCTAAGTAGTCTGCATAGTCTACAACTACTGAGTCTTTGGTGTGTCCTACCCTACCACATTTATAGGTATTAATTGATTTGGGGGTATTTTTTTATTTTTTTTCCTTTTTTTTCAAATTAAACCCAACTATTCCAACAGCATTGGAATTTCTTTAAATCTTGACTTTTCTTAAAATCAATCGTCATTCTTTTCTAATGGGAAAACATCCTATGCTATGCTTTTCTTAGTAGCAGCTTTATTAGTTCAAAAATATGCACTTAACATTCAACTTCTGAGAAAAATTCTATAGGGCAATGCATGCATACATTTTCCTAGGAAAATAACATTCTGATGGAAAAGAAATTAAGGTTAAAAAAATGAAATCTGAAGCAGTACCCTAGAATCCAATAGTTCAAAATAAATAACCTAAAGATTTATCTGACTTCAACACATTCATGCAAGAGAATGTCAGGGAATATCAGATTCAAAGAAGGTATATTTCTGGTAATTGATAGAGGATGATGAGTTTTACCTTCAAGACATTAATTTTTTGTTTGTGAATCTATACAGATGTGCCTAACCCAATTTAAAGTTCGACACACACAGCATGCAATTACCTTCTGGGAATCAGATTCCAACTAACTTGAATTTCATACCTGCAGCACCCTAACCTGACACTCTGAGACACATTAGGATTTTACATTTGAAAAGTTCCTCACATAAATGATTTTGAACATGTTTTTATTTTGCAGTAAATACAGAAACTTCCTGTTTAGAACTTTTGGAAGAGGTAATTTTTGATTTATGATAGAGAGTAATGTTTATCTCTCCAATTAAATTAACCCTGTATGACTAACAATAGTATCATTAATGAAACTTAATTTGATAGCATATGTCTACATGTTGTGAATTAAGGATAATATCTTTCTATAAATTATGACCCAAAGCATGTATCTTAGTGAAATGAAACAATCCATTTCAAAGCTAAGTGACTGATCTTAGTAAGATTTCTTTGAAAGCCAGGGAAAGAGAATGTTAAACTCCCCAAAAGAATGTAAACTTCATGCAGAAATTTTTAACTTTCCTTCTCTTACTCAGTACCTACAGTATTGTCTAAATATAGTTGGTGTTCAATAAATATTTATTAATTGGGAAATTGTTTCCCAACCAATGGGAAATGTAGATTTAAAAAATAAAATCATAATTTCCATTACTTGAGCTTGCAGAGGAATTAAGTAGTATCAACATGAAGTAAGAGAAGATAATATTTGATGTTGCTTCATATTCAGAAATTAGCCTTCAGTTATGATTTGGTTCAGAAGATAGGTCTAAATAGGTTTAGTGGACGGGGGCTTAACAGAGTAAGGATTAAAATTGTTCCATTTAGTATTTAAGAATGGTATACTCAATTTGTGAATTAAACTACCTAGTATCATGTAAAACTCAGGGGAGGGCAAGCTGGCAGTAGGAGACACACAGTAACTTCACTGAACAGCCCAGTCTTCTGGATATTCCTATATTATCCTATCATCTAACTTGTACTGAGAATCCTGACCATCTCCCAAGTCTGAGACCTTAAACTATAAGCTCCAGTAAAGAAACACAAAAGAAGGAAACTGGGTAAAGCTCCAGTAAAGAAACACAAAAGAAGGAAACTGGGTAAACTCACATTCACTGGCTTAATCTAGTTTGCAATAAAATATGTGGATGATAATAATGAAATGCTGAAAAAAAGTTCTCCCTGTAGTAGGAAATCAGGGGGGGTCCAAAATAAGTGTAGATCTATACTGAAAAATTATTCATTTCAACAATAATCGAAATCAAATAAAATTGTCTAAGTTTTAAAATGGGATGTTTTCCCAATATACCGTTGTAATTCATATTTATAAAAAAATGCTTCCCCATAAAAGAATCCTATTAATAGTATTTATTTATTTATTTATTTATTTATTTATTTATTTATTTATTTTTTTATTCACTGCAGTTTATTGGGTCAATTGAGAGACAATCAGAAAAGCATAAAAAGCAGAAAAAGCATAAAAGAAATAGTATTTAATTTCTTGAATTTACACTTTAGATAGCTGAAGTACTTTATAACATAAAAAATAGAAGTCTTAATAGTATTTGAAAAAAAATAGGAAAAGGATATGTTTGTCATCATTCATTGTGAATATTAAATTTTAATAATATGAGTTTAATCACAAATCTTGGGAATTTACTTATCGAAAAATAAATATTGCCTAGGTGGCTCAGTTGGTTAAGCATCTGCCTTTGGCTCAGGCCATGATCCCAGGATCCTGGGATGGAGGCCCACATTGCACTTCCTGCTCACTGGGGAGCCTGTTTCTCCCTCTCCCTCTGCCTACTTCTCCCCATGCTTGTACTTGCATTCTCTCTCTCTAATAAATAAAAATCTTAAAAAAAATTAAAAGATAAAAAATAAAAATATTAATGGTATCATCAATATATATCCTCTTGGTATAATACTGTGTCAGGAGGTCAGCTGAGCTGGGAGAAATTGCTGAGTTGTCAGGTATTACAGTAGGTGACTAAAGCAAGAAGGTAAAAATGAAAGAGTTAAATATTTAACCACTTCTTGAGAGGGGAATAAGCAAGAGTTTCAACTGGAGAAAACACCAATTCCCTTTGTTTCATTTTCCACCAAGTAAGGGCACACTGGTCAAAGGTCAAGTGGATCAGGGAAGATGTGGGGTTTGTCCCACTGCTGAAGGATCCCCAAACATGTCTGTCAGTTTTATAGACTATGAGATCAAGCAGAGTGTGACAGAGGAGGGTTTGGTGCAGAAAAGCACTGAGTCATGAGAAAAGTGCCTTCAGATTTCCCCTTTGTTCTCACTGCTCCCAATAAGGAGACCTCTGAAATAGTCCTCTGCCCAATGCCCCAAAAAAACCCTAGAAATGAAGGCACTCCAACTCCCTTCGAAGACCACAGTGCACCGGCTGTACAGCAAGTCTGATGCGGGGAGCATGGCTTTCGCCCAGGAGTCCTGCCAGCTAAGCCTTTATAACTACCTAACATGCCTAAAAAATCATGCATAGGATTTTAACCAGGAGCCAAACTCCTCATACTGTTGTTACAGCCTCACGGCAATGCCCACGGTGACACCAGAGATTTTCAGCTTTCCAAATGTGTCATGCATTTCAAAAAATGTCTTGTAAAGATTTTATTTATTCATGAGAGACACAGAGAGAGGCAGAGATATAGGCAGAGGGAGAAGCAGGCTTTCTGTGGGGAGCTTGATGTGGGACTCGATTCCAGGACCCCGAGATCACAACCTGAGCCAAGGCAGATGCTCAACCACTGAGCCACCCAGGTGTCCTTCAAACAATATTTTTTAAGAGAATGACAATATTAAGTGTTGATGAGAATATATATCAATAGGAATTCATACACTACTGGCAGGAATACAAATGTTGACCATTTTGGAAAACTTTGACACTATTTATGATTTGAAGGTAGAAAAAGAGCACACCTTGTAACAAAGTGACTTCTGGCCTGTCACAGAACTGCATGCACCTGGGCATCCAAAGTTAGGAATCAAGGTTTATGGTGTAATTATTCAGAACTGCTCAAAACAAACAAACAAACAAGTCCAGATGTTTATAATAGTGAGATGCATAAATTATAGGCATACAGGGGTGCCTGGATGGCTCAGCGGTCAGCCCAGGGCGTGATCCTGGAGTCCCGGATCGAGTCCCACATTGGGCTTCCTGCATGGAGCCTGCTTCTCTCTCTGCCTGTGTCTCTGCCTCTCTCTCTCTCTCTCTCTCTCTCTCTCTCTCTCTCTGTATCTCTCATGAATAAATAAATAAAATCTTTAAAAAATAGTCATGTAATGGAATATTTTACAGTAATATAAATTAATGACCTACTATGACACATAAAGTTATGTTTATAGATTAACCTCAAAGTATTGATTCAAAGAAGCAAAACAAAAAAATAATTTCATGTAAAGTCCATTCATAAAAAGTTTTTAAAGTTAAAACACTGGTATGAGGTGTTTAGCTTGGGCAGAGGAATGATAATAATTGATAGGGGTCCAGAAAAGGTCCTGTGGTGCATTTACCTGAGTGGTGACTGCACAGATGTGTTCACTATTTCATCATCCATTGACTTCTAAATATGGGTTCTGTACATTTTTTTCTGCATATGCTATATATACTTGAGTGGAAAAAATGTTTTAAAGCATACAATAAATTTCATCATGATCCTGATTATTTTCCTTGCCACTACAGAAAAAAGACTGAACTATACAGGCAAGAGACCTACAATTTAAAGGTAATGTAATAGTAAGAGTACTCTGGTGAAAATGATATTCTGTGAGAAGAAACTTAGAAAGTAATATACAATAAAGAATAGCATAAGTAGCTACAGGAGAGGAAATTCAGGGTGAGATCAGAGATGACAATCACAGATAATTACCTTTGTTAGGAATGGGAAATATTGATTAGAGTAAAAAGAAAAGGGATCTTATAATTGATCATTTACATTTATACAACAATAGCATATGGGGTTTTATATCACAGAAGTATCATTTCAAAAATCACTTTTCCAGAATTAACAAAAATCATCTGATAAAAATGTCTTAAAATTACAGTTACATGTATTGAAATATATAATTATAATTTAGGCATACATATTATTTTGGCATGAGAAATATAAAGTTTTAAAGAACCTAGATGAATATCTGCTAAATATTAAAAAATTAAAACATGTTTTTTAGAGATAGATGATTTTTAACATAATACTGTACAGTTGATGTTGATGAAATAGTGCCTTATGCTTAACCTGCTACTGTTCAGGCTGATTTAGGCATCATGTGATGGAAAAGAAGAGATCAGAAACTAAAATTTATATACTACTTGCTGTGATTTCTTGCAGACACTTCCCACAAATCCCAAAAGTAGAAAGACAACTTTCACTGTGAAGACTAAAAGCAAATTCTATCTTCTATCACAGAAATGTGTGTTCCGCTCCAATATGGGCTGACTGTCCACTGAGAAAGGAATGAAAATTGCTCTGTGAAATAATAACCTAATGGCAGGCAGGTGCACTGATGGGCCTAAGTTTTCCAAGACAGAGATGCTTTGACTCCAAAGGCCTTGTCCTGGTCCCTTACCTTGACTGCAAGTATGTAAAGTGTAATTCCTTCAGCAACAACTACATTTCAACAGAGGGATTGACCTCATGACTCATTCAAGTAAGGGATCATAAAATAGCAGTGAAAGGATCAAAAACCTTCAATTGTTTCTGAAATGTCTCATCCCACATCTCCTCATTAGCCATAAGGCCAGTAAGGAAAGGCTATTAAATAGTGCAATGTGGCTCTTCTCCCATGGGTGAACTGGTAGAGAAATCAAGCTGAAGTTTGGAGGTTCATAATGTGTTGGGGAAGAGGTATGGGAATAGTTATTTGTCACACATTTGTCATGGAAGAGTTATTCCTTTAAGAACCATTTAGTTTATAATTGCAACCACATTCAGCTAAATTCCTTCAGAGCTATCACTGATCACTGGAACTAAGTCAGCACTTCTGGAGTAGCATTAACTCTTCGGTCATCATGGCTACATAATGCATGAATATTAAGAGTCCCCTAAATAGGACCCTAGTGTTCCAAAAATCTAAAGTGGAATGCACTGGAAGGAAGCAGCTAGTTATAAATAACTTCTCTCCTTTAAAAAAAAAATATTCGTCAATTTGTGAAACAAAAATATTTCTCTGAAGGAACAAAATGTAATTAAAAGTAGCATATTGTCACAATTTTATGAATATATTTGCTTGATTCTTACAAATTATTTTAGGTACAACATTTTAGTAATTTTTATTTTCTACTTGCTTCATTAAAATAAAATGTACATTAAATTTGAACACAAATGAAAACCTTAAACCACTAAATACATGGAATCTGCATTAATTAACAGATTTTTTTGAATATGTGATAACCAAATACTTCATATACTTAATCCCACATTTTCATTGAAAGCCCTAATGTATGGGAGTACTCTGCTTAAGCAGAGATAGCAGGATTCCCAGGGCCAGTGCTTTAAATTTTTCTTGGCTCTCCAGAGAGAAATTCAATCCTAAAGACCTTGTGGTGAATTCCTACCCAATGAGGACAAGGACCATGAGCGCCTGTGGATTATCAACTTAATTTTTTTCATTTCTTTCTCAGTTTAGCAACTTTTAGATTTTGAACTGTTGTCTGTGCTTAACATTTCTACCCTTTATCTTTCAATACAAATCTGAGCTGATAATAAACATTATTGTTTTTCTTTAAACACTTGACCCTGCCTTCTTTTTTTTTTTTAAAGATTTTAAATTTTTTGAGACAGAGAGAGAGAGAGAGTGAGAGAGAACAAGAACAAGCAAGAGGGGGAGGGGAGCAGAAGGCAGAAGCAGAGGGAGTAGCAGGCTCCCTGCTGAGCTGAGCTGGAAGCCCAAGTGTGGCTCAGTCCCAGAGCCCTGGGATCATGACCTGAGCCTAAGGCAGATGCTTAACCAACTGAGCCACCCAGGCACCCCTTATCCTGCCTTATTTCTTTTTTTTTTCCTGCCTTATTTCTTAAAAGTACCTTTAGTTTTGTGTTTTTGTCTTATCATACCTCTTAACATTTTCATTTTTCTATTATTTCATCTTAATTTTTATATTTTTGAAATATTGTATCTTGCCTAAGATTAAATAGTTAAGAAAGGCAGCAAATATTTTATTCCTATTTGTATATTTCTCATGTTATTTGGAATAAAATTAACTTTTCTCGGGGTCCCTGGGTGGCGCAGCGATTTAGCGCCTGCCTTTGGCCCAGGGCGCGATCCTGGAGACCCGGGATCGAATCCCACATCGGGCTCCCGGTGCATGGAGCCTGCTTCTCCCTCTGCCTATGTCTCTGCCTCTCTCTCTCTCTGTGTGACTATCATGAATAAATAAATAATAAAAAAAAAACTTTTCTCTTTTTTCCTTTGTATTAGGCATCCTTTCCCCATTTTTAAGCCTGTGGCTTATATTAACTTTATTTTGTATTACTCTATAATCTATTCAAACTTTTCTTCTAAACCAATTTCGTTTCTCTATTTTATAGTTTTAATTGCATATTTATTCACTGTTAAAGGTGTTTTTGTGAAATGTTTAGCTTTTTCTTATTCTAAAATGAGAACAAAATATAGGCATTTGAGAATAGATATAGTAATGGCTCTCACCTAAGGTAGAAGGGAGAGTTTTATTCTCCTTTTATTTGATTCTGTATAGGACTTTTGGTATCCTATTCACATGGTAACAAAATCTTTGAGATAATATAATAAATTAATAGGGCAGTATTTCTCCACAAGTATTTTTCAGGACTTTCATTTTCCAATTCTAGATTTTTTTTTTCTGGAGCAAATTCATTTTTTGTGATCTAAAATTCATCATTATTATCATATGCAGTTAAACAATAAGCTAAATCATACAAATGATATTTTATAAAAGAATGGGAATGGGTATAAGGATACCAGACAGAAACCCTCATTTCAATTTCCTATCTTTATAATCTTAAAAAAGTAAGAAATTATGGAAATCCATGCTTAGCAGATCTTCCCTGCAAGAACTATGTTTTAAAGTTCCTCAGAGTTGTTATTATTAATCAAAAATATACCTCTTTTTAGTGATAATGTATTAGATGATTAGAGCACATGGATAAGTAAAATGAATGACTTCAATGTCGAAAGAGGCAGGAAGGTGATACTGGGAAAACAGTTTTAAGATGCCTGCTCTATACTTGAAGAAAAAAAAAGTTCTTTAAAGATAAATTATCAAAATAAATATACTTCAAACTCCATGGCAACCTCTAACGATTTTTAAAAGATAAGTAGACAAACAGTGTATGTTCTCATTCATTTGGGGAATATGAATAATAGTGAAAGGGAATATAAGGGAAGGGAGAAGAAATGTGTGGGAAATATCAGAAAGGGAGACAGAACATAAAGACTCCTAACTCTGGGAAATGAACTAGGGGTGGGGGGGGGGAGGAGGGCGGGGGGTGGGGGTGAATGGGTGACAGGCACTGAGGGGGACACTTGACGGGATGAGCACTGGGTGTTATTCTGTATGTTGGTAAATTGAACACCAATAAAAATTAACTTATTAAAAAATAAAAATAAATAAAAAATAAAAGATAAGTAGAAGTAATATGCTAAAGGAGGACATAAAATGGTCATTTTATGAATACTCAAACTGGAGAAGACATAGAGAGGGAGAATTAACAACAAATGGAGCCAGATAAAAACACAGTAGAAACTCTTCAATAAATAATACTGGCAAAACTAGATATCCACATGTTAAAGACTAAAGTTGATCTCTTTACACTATGTATAAAAAAATTATTCAAAATGGATCAAAGGTCTAAATTTAAGACCTAAAGCAATAAAACTCTTAAAAGAGAACATAGGGAAAATCCCTTAATTTAGGCAATGATTTCTTGAATGTGACAACAAAGGCATAAGGAACAAAAGAAATAAACTGAATATCAAACCGAAATTTTTTGGATCAGGGGCACTCTAAAGTAAAAGGAGAATGCACAGAATGGGAGGAAATATTTTCAAATCAGTTATCTGCAAAAGGGTTAATATCCAGAATATATAGAAAATTCCTAAAATTCAACAAAACACAACTCAATTCAAAAAAGGGCAAAGGACTTGAATAGACATTCTCTACAGATACACAAACAGCCAAAAAACGCAAACAAATGTTCAACATCACTAATCATCTGGGAAATACAAATCTAGAATCAAAACTATCAAGTGGGGCCTCACATCCAGTAGGATAGCTACTATCAAAAAGTAACAAATGTTTGTGAGGTTGTACAGAAATTGGAACCTTGTGCACTGTTGGTGGAAATGTAAAATTGTGAAGCCACTGTGGGAAACAGTACTGACAGTTCCTCAAAAAATTAAAAATAGGATATATCCAGAGATTCCACTTGTAGGACATCACCATAGATCATGCAGCCTTTCAAACTATCCTCTGTATATTTATGATAGGATATAATTCATTTTTATTTTTTAAGATTTATTTATTTTAGAGAGTGTGTGTGCATGCAAGAGGGGAAAGGATAGTGGGGGGAGAATCTCAAGCAGACTCCCTCCTGACAGGGAGCTTGATATGGAGCTCAACTGATTGAGATTAAACATAATTTTGTTTAAAAATAATTGAATTATGTTTTAATTTGTTTAAAATTAAAGATAAACTTGACACTGCAAACCCTCCAGATAGTTTGGAAATCTGCAAACGCCTCTCAATAATGTTTGGGGTGCCACTGGCCTAAAAATGTGCCAGATGCATACTGTCACTAAATAAGCATTTGTTGGATAACTGAAGTAATGAATATTCCTCTTTATAAATTGTAATTATTAATATATATATAGTTATCATAAATGTATTCACCAAAGTGTTTAATAAACCTTAACTTTAACTGTATTCACTAATGGCTTATAAACCTTTTCTTAAGATGTAACTAAGAATCTAAATGTATTTTTGCACATATCTTCAATATGATACTGTTTCCTTTTGTATAAAAGCAGTCATTAGGATACAGATTCATTGTCATTTTTCAAGTTTAAAGTAATGATATAGGAGAAAGTAAGAAGTAGATATTAACAAATCACTTAAATCTTTTAAATTCTTAACTAATCTTATAATAATGAGTAATTTATATATTTGGATTTTGAAAGCATTTGGACAAATCTCATAAATGTGGTAGTATGAACTCTTACAGTCAAGTCATTTGCTCGATGATTTAATTATCTTAACTCCTAGTAAGAGGCTTCATATTCTAATTTACCATTCTTCTGTGACAAGATAATAACAATGCATCTGTCTACATGGTCCAGCTCAACTGCCTTAACTACGGTAAAGGGTCTATTCCTTCCAATCATAAGTTCATGAGACCAAAGCCTTCTCTACCTAATTCATCATTATTCCTGCACTGAGCAGTTGTAAGACATAGCACCCACAACGAGGTGTTTCTTTTTTTTTTTTAATGAATAAATTTTCAAATTTGTTAAATAACAAAGTAGTTGCTTTTCCATAGGATGAGGCAAAACAAGGTATTATTTTCCTTTCGTGTATCCAACTCTTTTGATACAGCATCTTTGAGCTTCAGAAGTCGTTTAATAAAAATAAAAGGATATCATAGATTAATTACACACAACATTTTTATTCAACACATTTAAACCAAAATGTTTTATGCCATCTTACTCAGGAAAAGAATGCATATTTTTCAGAAAGATAAAAATTTTTTGTAACATTTAATTGTGGGAAAAAGAAATCATTTAGTATTAAAACATAAAATCTATTGATATAAAGACTATTTTTGCTTTTTTTTTATTATATAAAAGTGATGATAGCCATGACAGTCACTAAACTAGAAGGAAGTTAAAATAAAGTAGCATTAGTCAGATATGAAATTAGAGATCTAGGATACAGACCATCTGGGCTTATCTTTTTGTGTATCAATAACTGTCTCTCTCACCTTGCATATGTTATTTGCCACAAGTAATCTTCTAATCAGTGACATTTCTGAGAGATAAGAAATATTTGTTTCCTCTCCACACAGATAATTGAATTTTACTTAATGAAATTGCACAGCTCCAGAAATACCAGGTATGTAAACATCAGACAGGGATTTAACTAAAAGTGAGGTTTTAATTCTTTATTGAATAACAAAACTGCTTTTAAAGAGTTCTTCTAATACTCAAAATTTGCTTTTAAAAGCTTTATCTCAAAAAATAAATAAATAAAAGCTTTATCTCTTGGGTCGCCTGGGTGGCTCAGCGGTTTAGCGCTGCCTTCAGCCCAGGGCCTGATCCTGGAGACCGGGGATCGAGTCCCACATTGAGGTTCCTTGCATGGAGCCTGCTTCTCCCTCTGCCTGTGCCTCTGCCTCTCTCTGTGTCTCTCATGAATAAATAAATAAAATATTTAAAAAATAAAAGAAACAAAAGCTTAATCTCTCTTAAATATTTTAACATGACACAAATTATCTAGACAATAGATATAGAACTATAATGTATCATTCACATGACCAAATTCCTGACTATGAAACATTTCAGACCCCAGGTATCAGCTAATCTATTTGAAATATTCAGTTGAAGAAAAATCATTGATAATTTCACATAAGTCTCTGCTAAGAGCTGAATATAAAGCATGTGAAATTATTACCCTGTAGTCATTTATCCTTTGCAGAAAAACAAAGCACTTCTATTTAAAATGACATAGTTAGACCTATATATGGATTTTTTTTAAAGTAAAATCTAACCTGGAAACAAGGGAAAAATTATTCAGGAGGTAATAAATTTTGCTAAAAAGAAGGATCACAATTCCACAATAGCCACAGAGAGCAGATGTCACTTAAGATTTTTAATAATATTCCATTCAGATTATAAAGATATTTGATATCTAGAAATCCCTGGAGCTCATGATCTACATAGAGCAATTGTGTGAATATCTTCTGAAGTAGGATGTAAGTCTGTCAGTCACCCAGGATAATCAGCAGTCTCTACTGACATGAAATACTAGTTAATTTCCTTTGCTTAGAATAGTCTTCCAGATCCAGACAGTGTATGGAATTGTTTCTTTTTTATTTTTCATATTCGATGAAAATATGGGATCATTTCTGCTTAATATAGGACACTGGGAAACCATACAGTTCTAAACAATAAGGTCAAAGTTACATTTGAACTGGCATTTTACACACACACCATATAATAAACTGCAAAAATATATCCAAAATCTATACTGATTGCTTCCTATTTTAAGACCTGTTTATTAATGTACAGGAAAAATGATTGCTATTATTTGCAACTGGCTAACAAAGAGTTGCAAGAAAAAAATGTCAAGCCTGTTCCACATCTTACCCAACACTTAGAAGTGCCAATTCATTTTAATTTCAGTCATTCTAGTGGGTGTTAATAGTATATAATCACGGATTAAATTTGTATTTCCCTATTGAATAATATTATGACTTTCTTTTCATGTGTATACTAGAATTTTTTTATACTAGAATTTATATAGCTCATTTAGTGAAGTATCTATTCAAATACTTTGTCTATGATTATGATATTTGACTTATTGAGTTGTAAATGTTTTATACTCCAGACAAAAGTCCTTTGTCAAATATTTATGTCAGATATGGGTGTTCTGCTTTATCCTTTTCTTACCAGAAAAAATAAATTTTACCTTATGAATTCTAAGTTATATAATTTTTTATGATTAATCTTTTTGTGCCCTAGCACAAGGTCACAAATAAGATATCCAATTTATAATCTGATTTGAATGAATTTTGTATATAATTTTATATTTTCTTCTAACAACTTGATGCTATAGGTTTGCATCAAAACAGTTAACCATATCACCACATGTTAATATATTGTATATTCATTTTCATTCAGTTTAAAATACTTTCTGACTTTCTTACCTATTTTTATATTTCCTTAAAAATACAGTTTTCAGTTACCTACTTCCACTTTACTTCTGTCGTATGGGAAAATACTTTCATATTTTGCTCTTTTTAAATTTACTGAAATGTATATATGATATATCATATGGTATATCTTATTATATATTTCATCAGCACTTGGAATTAATTAGTATTCTGCTGTTACTGGGAACAGTGCCCTATAATTTACTATTAGGTAATGCTTTGGATAGTGTTATTTAAATAGTCTATCCTTACTTAGAAGGTAAACCTACAACTATAATTTTGGATTTAGCCATGTTTCTTCAATTGAACAGGATTTTTTTTTTTTGAACAGGATTTTTACTTCATGTAAAGCTACTTATCTTTATCAGATCTCATATTTTTAAATATAAAGATTCATGGCTTTTATTAATTTATTTCTGGGTCTCCTCTATTAAATAAAAGTTGGTTTTTCACATTTTAAAAAGAATTATCCTTTATTTTTAAATCTCTTCATCACTTTATTACTGTTTGCCATTTGAGGATAATTTCCTCAAATATTTCAATTCATAAGAAATTTTTTGCTTTATTTAACCTCATTTTAACATATAAAAACTCCCATGATTATTTCTCTCTTAAAATTTTATTTTCACAGCTACTCATTATTTTCAACTACTGTGCTCCTTTTAGAGATTCATCCGTATTTGAATATTTTGATAATTAAAACATTTTTTATCTACTTTCTAAATATATAGGCATCTGGGGTGACTGGCTGGTTCAGTGGATGGAGTGTGTGCTCCTAATCTGGGGATTGTGAGTTAGAGGCCCATGTTGGATGTAGAGATTACTTAAAAATGAAATCTTTAAACTGATTAATAAACAAGTAAATAGGCAACTATTTTCAATGTGTTTGCTAAATTTCACTGAAAAATTTGTGTATTTTGCTGTGTTGTTTATTTTGACATCACCTCAAGAGTGTCTTTGAGAACCTTGTGGCTTCACCTACTGAAACGTTAATTGAAGGATTTGTTTTACATTTATTTGCCCATAGCAATTCAGAGCAATTACCACCTGAGACCAATTTTATGGTAATTTGACAAGGTGATTTCTATTTCACACAAAATTAACAGGATGTTAAAATTACAGTGACATTTTGTATTTTATAACTTGTGGCTTTTTTTTTTTTCTTACCCAGAACTATAGTTTTCCCATCCAGAACTATTTAGGTCTCATCATCTCTCCTTGGCCACATCTGCACTTATGAGTCTATTTTATTCTGGAATTACATTTTAGTAGTATTTTGGATTTATAAAAATTTATTGTTTACCTCCCACCTTGTTTTGGCCTGAGGCTTCTATCTACTTTGGGATAAAACCAAGATGTTCATAGTTGCCATGCCAATAGTCCCAGGTGCTGCCATAAGGAAAGATTCTAGTGCTCTTTCTTCCATCTTCTTTTTTCCTTAGAGAAACTGGCTATTCCCTTTTCTTACCAGTTCAATAATGCCTTTAAAACATCTGTGCCCCAGTTTATAAAATACTTTTTGTTTTTATGGAAGTGTTTCATATTAATAAAACTAAATATTCAAATAGCCTTTCATTATTGACTTTTCTTCCTAGACATGGATACAGCATTTGAGTAGATTCTCAAATAATAAAATATCAGTTAGTAGAGGTGAAGAAAGTACATCTCGAGTTTAGAACGACTTTAAAATATGGGTTCAGTGAAGTGCAGTGTGTTCACTACACAGACATATTTGCTGGAGAAGTGATAACTTGAAAATATTTTGATGGTAGATATAAAGGTGGAAATTAAGCCAAAATTGACAAGAAAACATATTTTTCAAACAATAAACGAAACTGCCATGTTGTTCATGTTTTGTTGTAGTGGTGGTGGAGGTTGTTGTTTTTTTTTTTTCAACAGGGGAATGCCACTGTTCAGTTTGTGATTAAACCAAACCTAAAAACCAGTAAAAAAAAAAAAAAATCACTTTATAGCAGTGTGCATGATGACTGGCTGTCTGGGCATGGATTTGAGGCTAGTTACTGGATACTTACAACATTCTCAATATAATTGAGGTAAACAATTATACCATCTATACAACACGAGAAAAATCCAATTTGGCCTTTTTTTTTATTTCAAAGTATAAGATTATCCTGAAAATGTATGTGTCTTTATTTTAAACTTGTACCTTGAAGTAAGTATTCAATTATACTGTAGAACAAATAATGTGTTTTTAGAAGTAAACATACACTTAGTTCAGAAAACAAATGCAAAATCACAAATTGTTTGGTCTTATTTATGATAAATTATACTATTGTCCTACTAAAATATGGGGAGTCTACTTCAATTTGAAAATCAAAGGACATATATATACATATATATATATATTTATAATAATATAAGCACACTCTCTGATACTAAACCTAGAGCAAATTTCCCTAGATAATCTGAAGCTCAAACTTCTATCACCAAGCTAAAATTCTAACATAATTTTGTCTTAAAATTGACAATAAAGACAGCTTAATATTTTAAGTATTTTCCTTATGACTTATTACTAACACAAACTTAGTTCATTTGTCTAAGTACAAATAAGTACTAATAAGTACTAACTGAAATTTAATCAGTTAATTTAAAAGTAATTAATCATCACACACCAGGAATAATCTCTCCAAGCTGGGGTGAGAAACATTTTGATTTCATTTGGGGGACAAGCAGAAACAAAAAATTTGCATGAAGCTCAAGAGTATAAAAGTTTGGGAAGAAATTTTCAAACCAAACCATACCAAACAGTAAGAAATAACTCAATGATTATTCTAAGGTCAGATCCAGGTATTTGTGGAACAAGAAATCATAGTGGTTGGAGGTGTACAGGATTGATTTAGACCCAAAGTTCAGAAACAGAAAGACATTAAAAAAAAAATAAAAAGCATGAAAATTTTAAGTGTTTGATAGTAATTTCTTTTCATCAAAAATTTCTATGGGTCAATCTATTTCATAAATTTATAAGCGAACTTTTCCCTATTGCCCTAATATTCATTACAAGGGCCCAGATTCGAGGAAGACTATCGCTGCTCCTTTTTCGCCCTCGTCCTCCATCAATGTATAAAACCCAAACTTCTTGGAATTGCTAGAGAAAGACAGCTTGACCTCTTCCAAATCTTGACTCCTTATGAATCTGAATTTTTAGAAATGTTTTGAGTAACTTGAAGTTCCCTTAACTCAAGTCACCCATCAACTAACGAACGTGAAAATAAACTTCACCCAGTGGAGATTTAAACAAAACCAGAAATTATGGGAGATACCAGTTTAAGACGCTGACCTAGCAGGATCCTGACCCCAGCTGCTCCCAGACCCCGACCCTACAGCTACAGATGAAACCGTATCCTCGTCCAAAGAAGCCTCCACCCTCCGGGGCCGGGGCCCGCGGGGCCTGCATCGTGCGCTCTGCGCGCTGGACAGCGCCGGGGCCCCCCGAGCCCGCTGCCGTGGGTGCGCCGCGACCCGGGTGGCCTCTAGGACGTGCCTCCCGCTCTCAAGACCAGGGGAGCCTCTGCTCCGTCTGTACCGTCCCTGAGAAGTCGGTGCTCCGGCTTTTGCAACTTCTGTTGGGACAGCACCACATCCCCCGGCTCTCCTAGCCAGTGGGGCTTGCGCTTGTGGGTCCCCCAGGTCTCTCCCCAGTGGAAGAGAGATTCTTAGACACCCACCATCCCCAGGGCACAGCAAGACTCTACGGGCCCGTACACACCCCCTGTCTGTGAACGAGACCTAGTCACGAATCATCATGACTGTGGCTGAAGGGCAGTCCTCTAAACAGACCAGCCCCTGAGACCTGACTGCAATCCTTTCCCGAGAACTTGCAAGGCAAGTGTTGCCTTGTTGCCTAAACTCTGGGTTTAGCCTGCTAGTGATTCCTGGAAGGCAGCCATAAACATGGCCGGTAAGCTGTTTGGTTGTTTTAGTTTTTTATTTTATTATTTTTTTAAATGTCTGGAGCCTCGGGGTTTTGTTTTGTTTTATTTTGTTTTGTTTTGTTTTGTTTTGTTTTTTGGGGGGGGTCTGCTGCCCAGGATACAGACCTAGACCACTGTGTGCTTTGGTGCCCAGGGCTAGGTGGAGGGGTGGGGGGAAGGAACTGCATTATTTCCTTCCCTGATTGTTTTTACCATTTTATTAATTATGTGCTAAGCCACAAAAAGGCTACAAAACTATTCCAACTTACCTGCCTAGTAAGGTGCATGACTAAGACTTAAACCCGTAAGGCTTAACTCCAAAACTTGCCCACTTCCCCACTAGACTAGAAAGAACATCGATTTTGCCTCTAGCAACATGGGAACCCACCTGATATAAAAGCCTCTAAAGAGCTTTGATAAGAAACTCTAAAGAGAGCTTTACCAACAACTACAGGTAATCAATGTTATATATCCATCCATTCCTTTTTTTTTTTTACCATTACAAGTATATTGCATTTATATTATGTAGCAGTGATTTAGTCTTTTATTCATCCTCATAAATTTTAGCACAGTACTAGTCACACAGTTGACACTCAAATCGTATCTGTTGAATGGACTTCCCAAGATGTTGGCATACACGATGGAGGCAATATGTGTATTGATTATCCTAAGCACAGATCTGGGACCTGGGATGCAGAGGCTTAATTCCAGGTCTATCAATTACTGGCTGTGTAAACCTGAGCAAATTACTCTTCCTTTTTGATGTCTTAAGATATCACTTGTATAATAAGAACAAAACAAAAATCTTAGAAATTCAAATTCAACCATTTCTTTATTTTTTTTAAATTTTCTTTTTAATTTTTTTTAATTTTTTTAAATTTATGATAGTCACAGAGAGAGAGAGAGAGAGGCAGAGACACAGGCAGAGGGAGAAGCAGGCTCCATGCACTGGGAGCCCGACGTGGGATTCGATCCCGGGTTTCCAGGATCGCGCCCTGGGCCAAAGGCAGGTGCCAAACCGCTGCGCCACCCAGGGATCCCCTCAACCATTTATTTAAAGCCAATTTCTGGTTTTTGTATTTTGAGTTTCTTCTAGAGTTTCTCAAGATGTTCATCTTGACATGGTGTTAACGTTTTCCTACAGGTTATTGACTTCTATTGTGTATTTGCTTTCGTTCTTTACCGCTATGTGTTTATGCTATTCATTAAGTAGCAAGCAGTTTGTGAGCTATAGGGAAGGAGAAAAGGAAATGATCCTGTTTTCAGAAATGTATAAGCTTTTAAAGTATTTGGATAACCTTGACTACCAACTCTAGAAAATGGTCTTATACTAAGTCACAATTCAGGGTTTCTAATATTCAATATGGATACATAAGAGGAACTGATTGCATGTAATTATTGAAAATGTTTTACTCCATGGCATCTAAAGTTATGTTTTGTTTTTAATGGTGGTTCTCCCATGGCAAAGACACTTATTTAAAGTTTTTTCTTTCTTTTTTATGGATTTCTATTTTCAATGTATTTTAAAATGATGTACCTTTAGAGCAGAAAGCTCACATGTCTATAAACATGGCAGTTTAGTACCAATAATATTTCCCTAACATAAAAGTATGATAATTGTTTTATTTATAAACAAGTTCTTAAAATTTTATTTATTTTTTTAAATTATTTATTTATGATAGTCATACAGAGAGAGAGATGCAGAGACAAGGCAGAGACATAGGCAGAGGGAGAAGCAGGCTCCATGCACCGGGAGCCCGACGTGGGATTCGATCCCGGGTCTCCAGGATCGCGCCCTGGGCCAAAGGCAGGCGCCAAACCGCTGCGCCACCCAGGGATCCCAAAATTTTAAAACAAGTGTAGCTATTGATCAGAAAAAATCTTTTCAACAACAGATAATCTACATCTTTCCTTAAATTTATTCCTAAGACATTTATATTTTTAGACAACTAAGCAAAATGAGAAGCTATCCAATGATAACATTTGGCATATTTAATATGAAACACAAATAAAGAACTATAATAAAAAGCAAAGAAAGCAAAAACCATGTCTAGTTATTGCCAGTACTTTAACAACAAAAGCAAAAGAAAACAAATGAGAGAAAATAAAAACTAGATATATTTTTATCTGTATAATAAGTGCATCACATAGATGCTGAAAGAGTAATGCACCCATTATTTCTGGGAGCAGACCACTGTTTTATCTCTAGAATGGGAAAACAAAAAGTAACCTAATAGATTATGGAAGAATAATTTATTGAGATTGCTGATCTGTTGGCTTTAAAATATATATCTTAGAAATGGCAGATACTGTCCATCCTATTTATTTAATTTATCCTGAAAAAAAATAACATGCTAATGAATATTTCAAGGTTAAATAATGCCATTTACTTTAAAAATTTTAATATTGAACTATGTTGTCTTAGGCAAATATAGAATATATTTAAGCAAAAAAAGCAAACAGTTAACACCAAAAGGGATTTTAGAAAATATCTACATTATGTGTGGTAGCATGAGTGAGGCCAAGAAACATCAGCATGTCCTAAATTTGTCTTGAAAGAAGGAAATTACTGACATCCTAAATCAAAATATAGATAGAATGTAACTCTCCTCTCTTTTGAAACAAGGTGAGAGAGACAGAAAGTAGGAGCTGGGAAGGGGCTGAGGGAGAGGGACAGAGAATCTTAAGCAGGCTCCATGCTAAAAATCAAGAAGTTGGATGCTTAATCAACTGAGTCACAAAAGCACCCCTGTAACTTTGTACTCTTTAAGTGTGGACTACTTCTTCCCAAGTGAAAAGTATAACTTTGGGGGTGCCTGAGTGGTGTAGTCAGCTAAGAGCCAACTCTTGGTTTTGGGTCAGGTCATGATTTCAGAATCATGATATGGAGCCCCACATTGGGCTCTGTGCTCAGTGCAAAGTCTGCTCCAGATTCTGTCCCTCTCTCCCTCTGCCACTCTCCCAGCTCTCTCAAATAAATAATTGGAAAAAAAAAAGCTTATCTTTATAGCGGAGAAATGTGACAAGCACTACCTCAGCCAGAATATCGAGGTCAGTATCAAATTATAAGTCACCTGAGAGTATGTATCCTATGTATGAAATGATGAAAAATGGCACATTACCTCTGCTTCCTCCCCAAAACTCATAACCTGCAGTCTATAAGAAAACATTACACAAATCCCCATGAAAGTACATTTCAAAAATGCTTGACAAGTACTCCTCAAAACTGTCAATATCATCAAATACAAAGAAAGTCTAACAAATGACCACCATCAGGAGGAACGCAAGTAGGCTAAATGTTATATGGTACCCTGAATGAAGTCCTGAGACAGAGAAAAGGAAATTAGGTAAAAACTAAGATCTGAATGTTTAAATAACAGTGTGTTAATATTTATTTAGTAATTGTGACAATGTAGCATAGTCATATAAAATTACTATTAGGAAAAACTGGAAATGGGATATATGGCAACTACTATTTTTGTACTTTTTCTGCAAAAAAAAATATTCTAAAAGAAAAAGCTTATGGAAAAATACAGAAAAAGCTGTAGAGGTTAAAATACAAAGTAACTTATTAAAATAATTATAAATATTTCAACAGCCTAAAAACATGAATTGCATGTCTCATATAAAAGATTGTCAAATTGGCTTAAAATAATCCAGTAATACTCAGTTTTAAGACATACAAAAGTCTAAAAAAAGAATGAAAACTGTATTTTACCTATTCTGGGCAAAAGAAACATAGTATCTAAATTCACAGTATTTCATTGCAGTATACATCTTTAGCAAAGAATATCATAACAAAGTGATAGCAAATTTATTTCACTAAGAGGAATTAGCAATTGTGAACATTTATGCACCAAGAGAATGCATACAGAAAAACTGAATGACCCACTAGTCTTTCTGAAAGAAACTAGAAATGTCTACATAATCCTATAATTTACTTAAAAAAGCAACAAGCAAAATATATGCAAATAATTGAAAGTATTTGTATAAGATGGTTTTACTAGCTTTGAGCAACAAATCATCTGAATTATATTAAAATCTTCTAGACAATAGGAAAAAAGCCTACTTCATAATACATTCTAGGATGTCAGCATAGTTTTGTTAATGGCAGTAAAATAGAAAAAAATTGTAAGTCCATTTCATTTATTAAACATTTTAAAATGCTACACAAAATATTAGCAAATAAAATTCAACATTACAAAATATTAAAGATGAAATAAACTACTGAGAACACAAAATTGAAGAAAATACCTGAAGCCAATTTATGACAACAAAATGTTAAGCTACAAAATTTGAACCTCTCAATAGACATAAAACTTATAGAACTTAATATGAATTTATGATAAAATTAAGTAAATTGGGAAAAAAAGATAGCTATCTTCACCTGCCCAATCGTAGCTATTAGAAAGTATTCTATACAATTCTATACACACCATCCAAACTGGGTTAAAAAGCATTCTTTAAAATCAAACAAGACAGAAATACAGCTGCATTTACCTTTGTTGGTGCTGGCCTAATAAGAGTAAGAAATTAAAGAATGTCTAACTGGAATGCAGAAATAAAAAACTTATTATGTTAATCTACAAACATAAAATGCATTTTAATAAAGCATTAGAAAATATAATTTAGAAGATATAACTTAACAATAGCATACCTAAGACTATACCTAAGAATAAAGCTAGCAAAGGAGAGCATATTCTCTGTGAAAAATTTTAAAGCTTAATTCTGAAAATTTTTAAAAGGCCAAACATGGGTATTCAACTTTATAGGAATAATAAAGTACATTCTGATGCTATAGTGCAAGTATAGAACATAAGTTTTTAAGCCTAAAACCTGGAATTTTCTTATTTTTTCTAAGTTGTGTTTTTGTTTGGTATGAATAAAACCTGCCTTTTGGATTGCTAAAATAATAAAATAGTGGTAAAGTAAAACTCAGAGTTCTTGAAACATAAGTTCTTATACAGTCCAACTATCAACATTAAAAAGATGAATTATAATATTTGAGAAGTAACATGAAAGCATGTGTATGAAAAATATTTCTAAGGAACAAGGCTTTTGGAAACTAGAAATCTGAGGGTCAAAGATATTTTTGAAGGCCACTAATTCAATTTGAATTTTTTTTAAAGATTTTATTTATCTATTCATGAAAGACACAGAGAGAGAGAGTCAGAGACATAGGCAGAGGGAGAAGCAGGCTCCCCGCAGGGAGCCTGATGTAGACTCGATCCCAGGACCCTGGGATCACTACCTGAGCCAAAGGCAGATTGCTAACCACTGAGCAACCCAGGTATTCCTTGATTTGAATTTCTAATTTAAAGTGACGATGTGTCTCTTCACTAAAGTTTAGCTTGTTTTAGGAAATAAGACCACTAAGTGAGTATAAGCATTTCTTTAATGGAGGCATATAGATTTTTTGGTAAATTCCTCAATTATGAAGGTGCAGTGACATTTAAGCTCCTAACCAGCAAGTCACTTCCTGGATCAATGTCACAGCAGCAACATGCCTTCATTTGGAACCCTGGAGATGCAGGGGCTCATGACATGTCACATCTGCTTTTGCTCTCAATGTGGCCACTTTGATTCCATTACTTTCTGTCCTCTTACCTAAAACATCAGTGACTTGCTCTTATCTTAAAGTGGGTATGTGTGTAATATCAGTTCACTAGTATAAGACGTTCCATATGTGAAATGATATTAGTGGACTATGAAATACTGTTTGGGAAATGATTACAAATTATACAACAAATGAGAACTCTTTAAAACTTAAAACATGTATGTTATTTTGGTGGTTTTATTAGTTATGTAATCATGATACATATCATCTTTAATTCAATTAAATTTTAATGCAAATATGAAAAATATACATCTGAAAATAAACTTCTCCTTCAAAGGAATCCCTTAAGAATATGTTGGATAAACACATTCAAAACATTAGAAGTCATTGGTGCAATTTTATTCTTCACAGCTTTCTTTACAATTTGAGGAGCAAACTATCCCTGCCAATACTTCACTGATTTTCACCCAAGAGCACTCTATTAATACAATGCTGTGGTTATCTATAAGGATTCTTATTAAGAGCAATGACATCAACCAAAAGTACCATTAAAGAAGTTTGCCAAATAACTTTTTGGAGTAGATTACATAAAACAACATGATGACTTTAAGAAAGATATCTACAGGTTGTCTTCAAGAATATAATTTACCTTATGCTTTTATATGCATTTTGAAGAAATATACCAAAATATTTTAATTATTCAGGCCAGAGAATTTTCACTTTGTCACCTTACTGGTTCTGGGTATATAATCAAATGGTGGCAGGGAGCAACCCTTGATTCACTTTGCATCACAGACCAGTGATCAGACTTTGAGACAAAGAACACAAAACTGTCCTTGAAATCTTCATGAATGTTGAATCAAGGGTGGTGTTCCACTCATATTGATTTTGGCTTAAGTCATATGGCTCTAAGGAGAATAGGATGATGAATAAAAGTTCATTAAATTCCAAAATGTGGTTTCTGCAACAACATGAAACTTTAACAAGGTTGAGTGTAATGTTGGGTTATGTAATAAAATCATTATCAAGATCAGGCTAAAACTATTCTGATAATTATTTAAGTTGTGCACCCTTCCATTCCCAGCCACTTCACTCCCAAGTCTGGAAGAGATCCAATACTTGTATAATTGCTTAATGCCTTCATAGCTCCAATGTGTAAAAATAAAACATCTGTGCTTCTGAGGGCATCCATCTATAGATCTACAGATCTAGAAATAACATGTAGTAAGACACTACATTTAAATATGTTAAACTCTTGCAGGGCATAGTTTTTATTAGGTTTCCATAATTTAGTCAATATAGAATGTCTTCAGATTACAAATTATTTTTAATAAAACAAAACAAATAAATTGCAGATAGTATATTTCCATATCAGGTTTATACTACTCTTTAAAAATACTAGACTTGGGGGGATCCCTGGGTGGTTCAGCGATATAGCACCTGCCTTTTGTCCAGGGCATGATCCTGGAGTCCCAGGATCAAGTCCCACAGTCCCACATCAGGCTCCCTGCATGGAACCTGCTTCTCCCTCTGCCTATGTCTCTACCTCTCTCTCTCTCTCTCTTTCTGTGTGTGTGTCTCCCATGAATACATAAATAAAATCTTTAAAAAAATAAAATAAAAATATTAGACTGAAGGGATGCCTGGGTGGTTCAGTCCTTTAAGCATCTGCCTTCAGCTTAGGCCATGATCCTAAGGTCTGGGATCAAGCTCCACATCACGCTGTCTGCTCAGGAGGGAGCTGGCTTTTCCCTTTACCTCTGCCTGCTGCTCCCCCCCCCCCCGACTGTGTTATAATAAATAATATATTTTTGAAAATATTAGACTGAAAATAGTTTTACATTTTCCTAAATTGGGCTATCATAATTATTCACAAGTTTAACTCTGGATTTAAAAAATAAGACATAGTATATAAATTTAGAAGAAACCCAGTCATGTATTCATGCAATAAGACATTCACTGAAGGCCTATTATATGCCCAGTGTAATATATTCTATATTTTACTTTCTAGTCAAGATGACTAACAAACAAATAAATCAAGATGGTGGGACACCTAGGTAGCTTAGTAAGTGAAGCATGTCTGACTCTTGATTTTGGCTCAGGTCGTGATTTCAGGGTTGTGAGATTGAGCCCTGAGTTAGGCTCCATGCTGGAAGTAGAGCCTGCTTAAGATTCTCTCTCTCCCTCTCCCTCTGCCTCTCCCCTACTCTTCCTCTCTAAAATAAATAAATAAATAAATAAATAAATAAATAAATAAATAAATCCATAAACCTGTAATAAAAGTTTTAGTGTATATGTGTGTATTTATATATATAAGGGTACGATGAAGAAAGGAGGATACAGAGGCTTCAGATATGAACACAGGAGGAAGAGAACATTCCTAAAAGCACTGATCCTTAACTCCCTCAGGAGTACTCCAGCATAATCACTGGAAATGGAAGGGAGAGCTGAAAGTTACATTGTAGGCAACAACCTGATCATAAGGAGTTCTGTGTAGCACAATTCAGTATTTATGACTCCTTTTTTTACATAACAGTTTATGAGTCAAACATTCAACTCAATTTTGTCTTGGACATCAGACTTTCAAAGGAAGTGAGAGATCAAGACAAGTTGAAATACTCAGATTCTTATATAAATACAAATGCATATGAAGATATTGAAGTAAATGAACTCAAGCTAGGAAAAAGTCCAATATTAGTGGCTATAACAATTTTAAAATAAATATTGATTCAGGCCTTCAACAAGCATTTCTTCATATGCACATGGTCTAGGGTATGAGTAATCCAGCACCATTTCTGCTTTTTGCAATCTCCTTGGAGAAATACAAATATATTCATCATACAAATACATCTACACCCATACAATGGGAAAAGCATCACACTAAAAAAATATATAGGCTAAAATGTAATATGAACCCCTGATTTTTTTTTCCTGATTTAGATTGGGGAAAAGGAAAGAACTCTTAGAGACAGTGGTGATCAAACTGAAAACTAAGGATAGGCAGCCAGTTGCTTCAGAAAGAAAGTAGTAAAACAAATTGTGTCTCAACCTAGGAAAAAGCATTATCAAATAGGTACCACTGAAATTTTTCAAACTCTATGACTTTAAAAAATTAAATTGAAGTGAAGATTAATAAAATAAAGAACTTTTATATAGAATACACATTTTCAGTCAATTTGATTTGAAACTGAATTTCACAAGTTCAACACTCTGTTACACAACTGAATTTGAGAATTTCTCCACTGGACAATCTGATAGTTCCCCTTCTGTTTTCTTTCATTAAAGATCTATTAAATTCCTGAAGAGCCAAGAATACTGCTAAATGTGGAGGAAATGATCCCTGAATTTACAGACTTCACACCATGGCATGGGAGACAAACGGATAAATGTAAGGGCGTTAACACTGAAGTGCCAATTATACATGGTCAGTAAAATAAGCAGTAGCAAATTAAGTTCTTGGGTTAGCAAGAAAGTTTAGAGCTGAAGTCACAGTTCAGAATGGGTACTGCAGTTGAAGGTATGGAAATGAATGGCATGTCCCTCCCCAAATTGTGTGAGGCAGAGGTGAAATAAATAGCCATTTCCCAAATCTACCTGTCCAGAATAAGAAGTCCAACTCCTGATAAAAATCCTACATATAATCTTTAGATCCCTACTATAGATTATTAGAAAGGCTTTATCTGGGAAGCCCCCTGGCAGACTGCCACCCTTGCCACACTAGACCTGGTGCACAGCCTCTGAGGGAGATTGCAGTCAGTGACTCAGGTCACCTTGGTCAGCCATGCCCTGATGCATCTGGATACCTTGTACAAACCCATCATCTCAGAAACTTCCTTACCAGGGGGAGGGAGTTAAGAGTTAGAGTTAAGAGGGAGTTAAGAGTTATAGTTAAGAGGGAGGCCTTAAAGATACTCTGATTCAGTACTTCTCCACTGCTAGCTTTACCCCTTTCTTTCCTGCAGGGCCCTCCGGGAGCCTTTTGTTTGATGTTCCCTCAGAAGTGCTACAATCCCCCTATTTATTCTGATACACATATCTGAACCTCCCTAGGTGCATTCCTTTTCTGGGGGGAGGATCTCTAAGGATGCAGGCACTTCCTTTTTTTTTTTTTTTTTTTTTTTTTGCTTAAGCTAGCACAGGGATTAAAGGCTTTGGTGTTAAACTTTATTTTGGTTTGTTGTCTTAAACCACAACACACAGCAGCTCTGCTCTCTCCAGGGCAGCTCTTCATACACAGCACATATTTACAATGAATTATAGCGTTCCTTCAAGTGCTTTTTGGATAAGGTCTCAAAACCCTTCCCAACAGTTCTTCAGTCTATTGATATCAATTGTTTAAGGTGAGTGTGCAAATTAAAATCTATTCATTCTGTATACATAAACTAAAAATGAGGATGGAGTTCAAAAACTCATTAATATTTAAATAGTTGAAAACAATAGACAGTGGGAAGTACTCTCGTTTCATGACTATGAAATTACTGACCCAGTAACTCCATGGTCTTTAGAAAACCCCAGCAAATGTCAATGCTAATGACTTTACTATGTATATGGGCTGATTTCTTATAAGGCACCTTCCAATCAATTTCCTCACAGTCACAGAAGGGTATTTCCTGCGGAGAAGTGGAAATGGCTTCAAGTTCGATAAATGGCTTGAGTTGGGTAGACACAGTAACATCATTTAAGCTATTCTATAGGATTCAGCTCCTGCTTTACTTTAACTATTCAAGCCAGTTCCACTGCAGAAGCCCTAAGTGCAACAAATTAATTACAAAACTACTAGGAGATTTTATCAGGTGACCATAAATGAGGATCACAAGCTAAGGTTTCCTTAATTCAAAAACTCAAGGTACATGTGAGAGATCCAAAATACAACTGATTAAAAACAAAAACTATAGGCTACCTCATTCTAATTGCAGATGTGAGTAGGTTTTCATCCAAGACACAAAGTAATTTAACTGAGTTTTAAAGGCAGTTGTATTGGGGCACCTGGGTGGCTTAGTTGGTTATGCATCTGACTCTTGATCTCAGCTCAGGTCTTGATCTCAGGGTCAGTGAGTTCAAGGCCTGCAATGGACTCCACACTGGGCATGGAGCCTACTTAAATGAATGAGAGAGTGAATAAATATATGAATAAATAAATGCAACTGTATTGATTAAATCTTGTATCTTCAAAAGTTTTGTATTGATTATATACACATATGAATATACCACTAACCTTGAACAATGCAAGGTTAAGAAAACTGACCCCCCCCACATAAGTGAAAATCTTTACAACCTGACTCCCCCAAAATTTCACTAATAGCACACAATTAGCCAATGTCAAAGTCTTACCAATAACAGTCAATTAACACATATTTTGTATGCTATATACATTATAAACTCATTCTTACAGTAAGGCCACCTAAAAATATTAAGAAAATTATAAGAAAAAATGCATTTATAGTATTTTACTATTGGGGGGGGATATAAGTGGTCCACATACTTAAAATCCAGTTGTTTGAGGGTAAATTGTACTTAAAACAGTGCCAAAAAAAAAACCAGTGCCAAGCATATATCACTGACAGATATGGTAGACAGAAACATATATATATATATATATATATATATATATATATATTATATATATACATATGCTTTTGTTGATTCAGTTATTGATAATACATGCTATCTTCTTGATGTTGGAGGGATACAGTAGACTTAAATGAAACAGAATTATATGGTTGCACATTAAAGGTACAAGGAGATCACATTTACTGAAAGGATTGGGAATACTTTCCTAAAGAGTATTGTAAGATAAGCTTTGAACCAAATGAGACATTTACTTATTAAAATACTAGGAAGAGCACTGAAAAGGAAACATCATGGACAAAAGCAGGAATACTTCTTGCATGGTGGAATAGCAGTAATGTTAGAATGTTACTTTGCTTCAAGCTTGTTTTTTTAAATGATATAACTGCACACTGAAAACTGTGACAAAATTTCACAAATAACTAAGTAAATATAAAGTGGAATGATAATCCAATATGATCTGACTCATCAATAAATTAGATAAAGCAGGAATATGCATACACATTCAAAGTGTTATAATTTGCATTGTTTTAGTTGCTGTGAAATTTAGCTTTAAGGAATATATACTTTAACATAATTTTGAGAAAAAAATGTTGGTGCGGATATCAATATTTAAGGAACATGAGTTTAAACATTCATTGTAGAACTGATTATTAGATTCCTACTTTGTTTCTATGCTGCACTTTTTTTATTATCATCTTCACTTTTTATTTTATATTACTAGTGATTTATCATCTCATTTATTTGAGGTTACTAGTAACTGTTATTTTAAAATGAAATAGAAAAGTATTGAGGTTGTTTTTAATAAGAAACATTTCTATTCGTTCAGTTTGAGAAAATCATAGTTATGTGTAAAATATTGATTTGTTGCTAAATTATTTTTAAAATGGCATTTCATGCTTAGAAATAATAGCTTTCATTAGCATATACTTTCTGCTACGACATACAACTTCAATATTCCAGGCAAATTATATGTTGACAAAATTGGTCAAGTTTCCTATTTGAAAAAATGAGCCACAGTATGTTGCTTTCAAAAGTCATTACCTTTTGATGGGCTCCTTCCTTAAATGCATTGACAATAATCTCAGGGCACAATATGTGGTAAAGCACATGGTTAAGCATTAGCTTCTGTTCAAAAACAAAAAACAAAAACAAAAACAAAAACAAAACAAAAACAAACACCTACATTTCCCAGAGATCCATGTTATGTACAGCTTAGGTGGGCCACTAGATAGAAGCAAAATGATGGCAAATATATGGAAAGGAAATAACTACAGAGCCAACACTTTGTTTTTACTCTTAACTTTAAGCGAGGTCATGGTGAGTTCTGGGACTTGTGCCCATCCTTAGGGACAATGATTGTGGCATATTTCTCACATCAGAAATCAAATAAAAATGCTCAGAGCTGTCTTGACAGAGAAAAGTCAGTTGTGATCATAAGACTTTAGATGAAGCATTTAATAAATAGGGGATGGGGCCCAGAGAGTTAATTAAAGGATTGCATGAAGGCAACTAAGATATTCTTAACTTTTTCTAGGTATACAAAAATGTGTGTACGTGTGTGCACACACGCATGCATGCATGTGTGTAAAACTAGACTCTCTTTTCCTGGATGACCGCCTCTCTCTCCACTTTCTTCCCAGGTACTACTACTCTTTGCTTTAGTTGTGCAGTCTCCTCCCCACCACTTTCCAACTTACCAGCTTAACTCAGAGAACCCCAGGAAAAGCTGCAGATTTCAAGGAGGAAAGAAAGGAAAGTGTTAATTTTACTCTTATTTTGCCTCAGCATCTACTGATTGCTTTTCTAAGGAAGCTATTCCAAGTGACATTGGTATAAGGTGGATGTCCTAACAACTATAAAACAAACAAATCTACAGCTTTGTTGAGATTTCATAAGGTCTGCTTGCCCACATTCTCAGAATGTCAGTTCAGCTACACTTTCCTTCAGCCAAGTGCATTTATGCTTCTACATTCTGGCACCCCGCCACAACCGAGTTGCTTTTCATTCATCAAACACTGCAGCCCAGCACTCTAACTAGGCAACTGCTCCTCATTTCTGCCCAAATCTCTTTATCATGGAATTGGGTTCCTTTCAAAAAGTTTATCATGTTGAAAAGGGCCTGCAATGCAAAAACAATGCCATTTATCAGCTTAGGCAAGGAGACTGCTAGAAAATGATAAATTTTCCATACTTGGTTGTAGTTTATCACCAGTTTATTTTAACTTCCCCTTGTACTTACTGGATACATTTGTATGACAGGTAAACTTTAAGTGCCTCATGCCCCTTTTCCCTGATGAATGTGCTTAATAATGCAGATGTGCATTTATAAAGTTGTCTCCTACCACACAGTATATACAAAGGACGCAAACTGTAAGAATTATAAAATGTTTTAGAAACACGAGATCTTAAGGATTAAGCAATCCTACCTTCTAAAATATAACATTACTGAGTCCTTGATGCTCAAATAAGCGATGTAGGATCACAGGGCCAATTTATGTAAGAGCCAGGAACCAAACCCAGATAAAGTTACTTTCCATTATCTCAGATGAATAAATTAATATACTATGATAATTACTTCACTAAAAGATATTTGTTGGATCTTTACTTGGTATCAGGTCCTACCTAGGCAATGAAGATATATATGTATCAGGAAAATATATTCATATCCTATTGGGATTTTTATTGAGTGATACAGATGCTATGTAATTACAAAAAAAATGTGAGAAGTACTTTAATGAGAAATAATAAGCAACTTAAACTGTTGGAGAATGTGGAGAAATGAACATTGGTGGCAGATGGTCAAGGAAAGATATCTGACATGAGACCTAAATGATGTTTTCTAAAATAAAAGTTCCAGTTTCTGTGTTCTTGACCATCTCACACTAATATTCTCCTTCTCTGCCTAATATCGGATACTTTCTCCCACGATACTCCTTCACTTCTGTTTCAATTAGCTGAACATTTTACAAAACATGGAGATCTAGAATCTCAATTTCTGGCTGTGAACTGTCAGGGCTTCAGTTGACTTATAGTGTCCTTTCTCTAACAATGCTTGGACACCTCTGGGACCGCCCCGCAAACTCAAAATTCACATAGCCATTTCTTGCTATATATCTTCATTTCAATGTCTAATAGATATCTTGACATTTAACTTACCAATTAGATTCTAAAATACAGACAGAAGACAAGAGATGTCTAAGGAAGTGGAGTAACGGGAAGAAAATTTCATACCAGCTATTGGGATTTATTATGAAGTTATAGAACTGGTACATATATACATAAGATGATCGATGGCATACAATAATTCAGAAACAGCCCAATAGCCACACCAAATTTCATTCAAGACAGAAGAGTAATGGAAGATTATTGAGGATAAGCTAGATTAGTCAGTACATAAAATTAGAAAAAAAAAAACTTATTACCTTAATAGCAAAAACCTAAACTTGTGTTTTTAGAAGATAATCAATAGAAAATGCCAGACTGAAATTCAAAGAGAGTAAAGAATAAGAAAAGAACAACATAAGAATATGGGGCACCTGAGAGCTCAGTGGTTGAGCATCTGAGTCTTGATTTACATTCAAGTCATGATCTCAGGGTCATGAGATCAAGCCCTGCATCGGGCTCCACACTGAGCATGGAGCTTGCTTAAGATTCTCTCTCCCTCTCCTTCTGCCTCCTCTCCCCGCCAAAAAAGAGCATATAAGAACTAAGGCAATTTTAAAAGGTATAGGATACTTGTAATTAGAATATCATAAGAAGAAAGTAAGAAATAATTGTAATTGTGAACTTTCCAAAATTCATGACAGATGCCAAACCACGTTTCCAAGAATATCAAAGGGCATAAAATAGGATACATTTAAAGATACCAAGAAAGCTATAACACATATTATATTCACACTTGTAATAAAGCTTCTTAGTCCATATTTTTATAATGTTTCCCGACAGCTCTTTATGTTTTACCCCAGGTCCAAGCAAGCTGAGAAAGCCTGGATTTTCCCTCCTTCGGTGCCAAAAGGAGATGCAAATATGTAAACCTCTTGTCATGAGCCAGAACTCTGAATCCAGCTCCTTAACTACTATAAAAATTCCAAACTAATCAGTCTCTTTTCTCTGATTTCTCAAGCCATTTTTCATCCAGGAGGACTCCTGTTTTCCACAGAAACATCCTTATATAAATAACAAATCTTTTTATACTTTTTTGGTGTATGTGTATGTGCATCACAAGTTTTGATAGCTGAATCAAATTCTAGGTGTGGATCCATCCCATATTGCAGGGTGGCCCACACAAAACTGCATAAAAGCAAAGACAGAGGGCAGCCCTGGTCGCCCAGCAGTTTAGCGCTGCCTTCAGCCCGGGGTATGATCCTGGAGACCTGGGATTGAGTCCCACGTCAGGCTCCCTGCATGAAGCCTGCTTCTCCCTCCCTCTGCCTGTCTCTCTGCCTCTCTCTCTTTGTGTCTGTCATGAATAAATAAATAAAATCATAAAAAAAGAATTAAAATTCTTAAAAAAAAAAGCAAAGACAGAAAATCTTGAAAGAAACCAGGACTAGATGGGGGCAGGATAAAACACCTCAATTATAATGGAACCCAGATTAGAATTATGATGACCTTCCTCTCAGAAATCATGTAAAAATATAGTGAGCAGTATAAAATTAAAATGCTAAAAGAAAGGGGTGCCCAGGTGGCTCAGTCAGTTAAGTATCTAACTCTTATGGGCACTGAGGGGGGTGCTTGACGGATGACACTGGGTGTTATGCTATATATTGGCAAATAAAACTCCAAAAAATATATACAAAAAATAAAATTAGTAATAAGATAATTTTAAAAAGTATCTAACGCCTGATATCAGCTCAGATCTTGAACTCAGGGTCATGAGTTCAAGTCCCAAGTTGAGCTACACTCTGAACATGAAGCCTCCCTTAAAAAAATAGTTGAGAAAAACACATGCCAGCCTAGAATCCTACATCTAGTGAAATTATCTTTAAAAGAAAAATGAGGGATCCCTGGGTGGCGCAGCGGTTTGGCGCCTGCCTTTGGCCCAGGGCGCGATCCTGGATACTCGGGATCGAATCCCACGTCGGGCTCCCGGTGCATGGAGCCTGCTTCTCCCTCTGCCTGTGTCTCTGCCTCTCTCTCTCTCTGTGTGACTATCATAAATAAATAAAAATTAAAAAAAATAAAAAAAGAAAAAAAAAAGAAAAATGAAACTTACTCTCATGAAGCAACTGAGTGAATTCATTACCAACTGATTTCCCCTTGAAGGAAATGTGATAAGTTCCTTAAAAATGAAAAGTATATAGATCAGGAACTCAGATCTGCTTAAAGAAAGTAAGAGAAGAAATAAACAGAAGGAAAATATTTTCAACTGATCTAAAATAGAAGTGATTTGTAAGGTAATAATGGTAAAATGAGTTTTCTTTATAGTACCTGAAAGTATGGAAGTGCCTAGGGAAAAAAACAAAACAAAATTAAAATCATAGGACTATTTCAAAGGAACACAGATGTCAACTGAAAGAACTTCCAATGGCCATAGATGAAGCAACATAAGCAACAAATAAATTAAGTAGTATTGGATTAACCCAGAGTATAAAATTAATATCCATGAGTCCATACTCTTGTCAATGAACAATAACATACATAAATAATGTGGAAGGAAGAACACCATCCTAGGGAGAGATTTCCAAATAGCTTATATAGGCATTCTACCTTCAAGGAGGTAGAGCACACATTCTCACTCATTAGAAGTGGGTTGTGTATAGTGACTTCCTTCCCAAAGTATAATACATACCTTGGAGGGAAGAGTCAAGATACACTGGAGAAACTTGAAAACCTCATTCAGTTCCTGAATGTTAACATCAGTGGTGATACACCATGTTAATATTATGCATCCTTGCCAAAAGATGATGAAAATAATACATTAGTAGTGGGAGCTAAGATGGCAGCCTAGTAAAAGGCCCTTTATGCTCCTCTTGTCCCTTAAACACAACTTGATAACTATTAAATCATTCTGAATACCCAATAAATCAATCTGAGGACTGATACAACAAACTCCACAACTAGAGGAAGAGAAAAGGCCACATTGAAGAAGGTAGGAAGTGTGAAGACATGGTTTGAGGGCAGATTTGCAGATGCAATAGAGGGGAGGAAGCCCTGGTTGCAGAGAAAGCTGGGCGAGAGACAGAGAGAGAGAGAGACTGGGAACACACAAGGACAATTCCCCCAAAGCCACTGGCTGAGAAAACAAGAAGATATGATTTTCATGAGTTTTTGCAACCAGTGGGACTTAAAGATGGGAGTTTTAAAGGTTGGTGGGTTTGGATGGAATAAAACCCTGAGGTTGCTGTCCTAACTCATAAAGAAAAGTCAGGCAAACAACCCCTGGGCAGACAACCTGGAAACATCGATCTGAAAAACTCCTGGGACACACAGGGGGAGATGCTTTGCTACTCTTGGAGTGCTCTCTGAGAGGAACAAACATGGAGACCCCTTTCTAAGGACAAAGGAACTGACTGATGCCATTTCCCTCCTCCATTCCTTCACATAAACACAGGACCATCTGTGCTAAACACCATAGCTCCACAACTGGCTGCCTAATCTGCTTATACCAGGTCCCACACCACCATGCTCTGGTGGTACTACCCTTCTTGGTTAGGTTTGCCTCTGTTCCAGCACAGTAAGTGCCCTTCCCAGAAGACAGCACATCACCGTCCACACCACATCTCCTTATACGAGAGTTCCGCAAACTTCAGTTCTAGTAGAAATAATATCAGTTCTCATTTAACAACCACTGGAACACACCTAGTCACAACTCACCACTCTCTGGCCAAGGTCCAAACACTGCCCACAGCAGGGAAGGAGAGCTTCTGCAGATGACTGGCCTGAAGAAAAGAGTAGCTAAAATACAACAGGAAAAAAAAAAAATACAGCAGGGACACAGCACACACCAGGGACACTCCCTAAAGTGACAGGCCCCTGAACATCACATGACCTCTTCTTCATAAAGCCATTACTCTCAGAACCAGGAAACATAACAGGCCTTTCTAACACAGAGAAGATGACAGAGACTTGGACAAAATGTCAAGATGGAGGAATTCACCCCACATGAAACAGCAAGATAGGGTCATAGCCAGAGATCAAAGTGAAACCTATATATTAAGTAAAATGACTGATGGATAATTTAAAGCAACAATCATATTCACTAGGCTTGAGAAAAGAATGGAAGACTTCAGGGAAGCCCATAAACTACAGAGATAAAAGCTTTCAAAAACAGTGAGTCAGAAATGAAAATTGCAATAACTGAGATTCGAAATAGACTGCAATGGACAGGATGTAATGACCCAAGGATAGAAGAAGGAGAAGAATGAATCAGTTGATATAGATTATGAAATAATGGAAAATAATGAAGATGAACAAAAGAAAGGAATTATGGAACACAAGAATAGTCTTAGGGAACTCAGTGACTCCATTACACATGATAACATTCACATTACAGGAGTCTCAGAAGACGGAGAGAGAGAGAAAAAGAGGCAGAAAATTTCTTTGAGGAATAATAGCTGAAAAATTCCCTAACCTAGGAAAGGAAAAAGACATTCAGATCTAGGAGGTACGAGAACTCCAATCAAAATCAACAAAAGCAGACCAACACCAAGACATATTTTAATTAAATTTGCAAAATATAGCCATAAAGAAAAAATCCTAAAGGGCACAAGACAAAAAAGTCTCTAACTTAAATGGGAAGTGCCACAAGGCTAGCTGCAGATCCCTTAACAGGGACTTGGCAGGCTAGAAGAAAGTGGCATGATATATTCAATGTGCTGAATGGGAAAAATCTGCAGCCAAGAATACTCTATCCAGCAAGGCCATCATTCACAATAGAAGGAGAGATAAAGAGCTTCCCTGACACACAAAAGCTAAAGTGTTCATGACCACTAAACCAGCCCTGCAAGAAATATTAAAGAGAACGCTTTGAGGGGAAAGACCAAAAGTGACAAAGACAAGAAAGGATCAGAGAAAATCTCCAGATACAATAAGAAAATAAGTAATAAAATGGCATTAAAAATATATCAATAATCACTCTGAATATAAATGTACTAAATGCTCCAATCAAAAGACAAAGGGTTTTTTTTTCCAGAATGGATTAAAAAAAAAAAAGACCCATCAAGAGACCTAAGACCTTTTAAATCTAAAGCCCTTGCAAATTCAAAGTGAGGGGATGTATAAATATTTATCATGCAGATGGATATCAAAAGAAAGCTGGAATAGCAATATATTGTCAGAAAAACTAGATTTTAAACCAAATACTGTAAGGAGAGATGAAAGAGGGCACTATATCATTATGAAGGGGACTATCCAACAAGAAGATATAACAATTGTATATTTATGCCCCAACATAGGAGCACCCGAATATATAAAGTAATTAATAACAGACATAAAGGAACTCATTGATGATGATACAATAATAGTAGGGGACTTTAATATCCTTCTGACATCAATGGACAGATCATCTAAGCAGAAAATCTACAAGAAATGATATACTGGACCAGATGAATTTAACAGATATATTCATAACATTCCATCCTAAAGCAGTAGAATATACATTCTTTGAGTACACATAGGACATTCTTCAGAATAGATAATATACTAAGTCACAAATCAGATCTCCACAAGTACAAAAAGACTGAGATCATACTATGCATATTATCAGACCACAATGCAATGAAACTTGAAGATAACCACAAGAAAATTTTTGGGAAGACCACAAATACATGGTCTAAACAGCATACTAGTCAATAATGAATGGATCAGGAAATCAAAGAGGAAATAAAAATAAACACATGGAAACAAATCAAAAGGAAAACACAATGGTTCCAAACCTATAGGCTGCAGCAAAAGTGGTTCTAAGAGGGAAGTACATAGTAAAACAGGCCTTCCATAAGAAGAAAAGTCTCAAATACAAAACCTAACTTTACACTTAAAGGAGCTGCAAAAGGAACAGCAAATAAAGCCTAAAGCCAGAAGAAGTAGGAAATAAAAAGATTAGAACAGAAATAAATGACACACACACACACACACACATACACACACAGAGAACAAATCAATGAAACCAGAACTGGTTCCTTGAAAAATTAATAAAATTGATAAACCCCTAGGTCAGACTCATCAAAAAGAAAAGAGAAAGGATCCAAATAAATAAAATCACAAATGAAAGAGATATCCCAACCAACACTATAAAAATATAAACAATTATAAGAGAATGTTACAAAAAATCATATGTCAGCAAATTGGACAACCTAGAATAAATGGGTAAATTTCTTTCTAGAAACATATAAACTACCAAAACTGAAACAGGAAGAAATAGGAAACTTGAACAGACCTATAACCAGCAAAGAAATTGAAATAGTAATCAAAATCTCCCAACAAATAAAAGCCCAGGGCCAGATGGCTTCCCAAGGAAATTCTACTAAACATTCAAAGAAGAGTTATCTATTCTTCTGAAACTGTTCCAAAAATAGAAATGGAAAGAAAACTCCCAGATTAATTCTACAAATCCAACATTACCTTGATTCCAAAGCCAGACAAGAAGCCCACTACAAAGGAGAATACAGGCCAATATCTTTGATGAACATGGATGCAAAAATCCTCAACAAGATACTAGCAAAGTGAATCCAATGGTATATTAAAAGAATCATTCACCACAATCTAGTAGGATTTATTCCTGGGCTGCAAGGGTGGTTCAATATTCACAAATCAATCAATATGATATACCACATTAATAAAAGAAAGAATAAGAACCATATGATCCTCTCAGTAGATGTGGGAAAAGGCTTTAAAAAAATACAGCATCCATTCTTGATAAAAACAAACAAACAAACAAAAACCTCAACAAAACAGGAGCAAAGAGAACATATCTCAACATAATGAAGGCTATATACAAAAGCCCACATCTAATATCATCCTCAGTGGGGGAGAAACTGAGAGATTTTCCTCTATGGTAAGGAACAAGACTGGAATATCCACTCTCACCATCGTTATTGCGCATTATACTGGAAGTCCTAGCCTCAGCAATCAGACAACAAAAAGAAATAAAAGACATCCAAATCAGTGAGGAAGAGTCAAACTTCCACACTTCACAGATGACATGATTGTCTATGTAGAATATCTGAAAGGCTACACCAAAAAACTGCTAGAACTGATAAATTCAGTAAAGCCCCAGGATACAAAATCAACGTACGGAATTCTGTTACATTTCTATATACCAATAAAGATTCAGGAGCAAGAGAAATCAGGAAATCCATCATTTATAATTGCAACAAAAACCATAAGCTATCTAGTAATAAACCTAACCAGAGAGGTAAAAAAATGTGCATTCTGAAAACTATAAAAAGTTGTTGAAAGACATCAGAGATGACACAAAGAAATGGAAAGATGTTCCATGCTCATGGATTGGAAGAATAAGTATTGTCAAATTGTCTATACTACCCAAAACAATCTACACACTTAATGCAATCCCTATCAAAATACCAGCAACATTTTTCACAGAGCTAGAACAAACAATCCTAAAATTTGGAGTCTTTTGTGGTTATGGAATAGCTGAAGAAATTTTGAAAAGCAAATCTGGAGGCATCACAATTCCAGACTTTAATCTACATTGCAAAGCTGTAGTGATCAAGAGAGTATGGTACTGGCACACAAGTAGCCATATAGATCAATGGAACAGAATAAAAAAAAAAAACAGAAATGAACACACAACAAAGTCATCAGTCTTCAAGGAAACAGGAAAAAATATCCATTGGAAAAATGTCTTCAAGAGATGGTGGTGGGAAAACAGGACAGCAACATGTAGAAGAATGAAACTGGATCATTTCTTACAGCAGACACAAAAATAAATTAAAAATGGATGAAAGACCTAAATGTGAGAAAGGAAACCATCAAAATTCTAGAAGAGAACATAGGCAGCGACCTCTTTGACATTGGCCATAACAACTTCTTACTAGATAGGTTTCTCGAAACAAAAGATGCAAAAGCAAAAATAAACTCCTAGGATTTCATCAAAATAAAAATGTTCTGAACAGTAAACAATCAACAAAATTAAAATGCAGCCTATGGAATGTGAGGCACAATTTGCAAATGACATACCTGAAAAGGGTTAGTATTCAAAATCTATAAAAAAAATTATAACATTCGACGCCCCAAACCCAAATAATCTAGTTTAAAAATGGCCATAAGACATAAGGAGACATTTCTCCAAAGAAGACCTAAGGATGGCCAACAGACACATCAGAAAAGCTCAATATCACTCATCATCAAGGAAATAAAAATCTAAACTACAATGAGGCATCACCTCATACTAGTCAGAATGGCTAAAGTCAACAACACAGGAAACAACAGGTATTGGTAAAAATTCAGAGAAAGGGTTCCCCTCTTACACTGCTGATGGGAATGCAAATTTGTGCAGCCACTCTGGAAAACAGTATGGAGGTTCCTCAAAATGTTAAAAATAGAACTACCTTATGATCCAGCAACTGCACTATTAGGTATTTACCCAAAGGATACAAAAGTACTAATTTGAAAAGATACATTTACCCCAATGTTTAATAGCCAAATCATGGAAGAGCCTAACTGTCTATCAACTGATGGATGTATAAAGAAGATTTGGCATATATATATATGTGTGTGTGTATATATGTATATATTCCATACACAATAGAATATTATTTCACCATACAAAATAATGAAGTCATCATTTGCAGTGATGTGAATGAAGCTAGAGGATTATGCTAAGCAAACTCAGTCAGTCAAAGACAAATACCATATTATCTCACTCATATGGGGAATTTAAGAAACAAAACAAACAAGGGGGTTGGAGGGAAGAGAGGAAAAGAAACAGACTCTTAACTATAGAGAATAAACCGATGGTTACCAGAGGGGAGCAGGGTGGAAAAGAAGATTTAAATAGGTGACAGGGATTAAGAAGGGTACTTGTTGGGGGTGCCTAGGTGGTTCCTGTGGAGCATCTAACTCCTGGTTTTAGCTCAGGTCATGATCTCATGGGTCATAAATTGAGTCCTGAATCATGCTCCATGTCAATGGCAGTCTGCTGAAGATTGTCTCTCTCTGACTCTCCCCCACCACACACTGCACACCACTCATGCGAGTGCTTTCTCTAGAATACATAAATAAATCCTAAAAAGGGGGGGGGTAGCACTTGTGATGAGCACCAGGTATCATATGTAAGTGTTGAATCACTACATTCTAACCTGAAACTATCACACTGTATGTTAACTAAGTGGAATTTAAAATAAAAACTTGGAAAAAAATTTCAATTCTGTAATGCCAAAAATAAATAAAATAAATGATATTTTATCTCTATGGTACTCCTTTCCAAAACTCATAAACACTAATTATGTAGAAAAAAAAACAGTAAGACAAATCTCAGTTGAGAGACATTCTAAAAATACCTGACTATCATGCCTCAAAACTGTCAAAGTCATCAAATACAAGAATAAAGTCTGAGAAATTGTTGCAGCCAAGGGAAGCTTAAGAAGATATGACAATTAAATGTAACAAGGCATCCTGAATGGGATTCTGGAACAAAAAAAAAAAAAACAAAAAAAAAAAAAAAAAAAAAAAAAAAAAAAAAGAACATTAGCTAAAAACTCAGGAACTCTGAATAATGTATGGACTTTCATTAACAATATTGTAGCAATCCTAGCTAAATTAACAGCAACAAATATACTATATAAGATATTAATTAAAAGGGAATCTGTGTATGGTGGTGGGAGTGGTATATGAAATTTTACTATCTTCAAACTTTTCGTTTATCTAAAACTGTTCGAATAAATTCTGTACAAATTTGAATTAGCTTTAAAAAAGAATAGGTAAATATACTGTGGTAAATTTCACAGAGGAATATTGTATAAAATAGTGAAAAAACAATGAATAAATATCAACTTCTTTCAACAAAATATGTGAATCCTACTCACAAAATGTTCACAGAAGACTTTTTTTTTAAAGGTTTTATTTATTTATTCATGAGAAACACACACACACACACACATACACACACAGAGAGAGATAAAGAGAGAAAGAGAGAGAGAGAGGCAGAGACACAGGCAGAGGGAGAAGCAGGCTCCATGCAGGGAGCCCATTGTGGGACTCAATCCCTACCGGGACTCCAGGATCACGCCCTGGGCCGAAGGCAGGCGCTAAGACACTGAGCCACCCAAGGATCCTGGAAGACAACTTTTTATAAAATGTGGAAATAACTAAAAGCCAAATATATATCTTAGACATATGTAAAAAAAATAATAATAATTAACAAGACAATAATATTCCCCAATTTTAGGATAGTGTTTATATCAGATGTCAGGCTGCAAGCTAGTAATATAATAGAAGGGAAATACTTGCATGTAAGTGATTTTCACTTTTGTTATACTTGAATTGGGTTATGGAATACCTCCATTTGTAGGTATCAATTAATAAACATACATACATTATACATATTAAAATAAAAAAGGTTATACATACATCAATGCTGATAGCAGGCAACAAAAAGCAATATCATAATCAATCTGGTGCACTGAAGTTAGCAGCAAAACTTAGTCACACCTAAATGGATATTTAAGATATTCATCTCCTACTCATTCTTTAGTTTACCTTTAAACGGTTATAGAAATACCATTTCTAGTGTTCTAGTTACATTTTTTCTTATAGTTTTCATGTGTTATGCCAGACCAAAAAAGCAAACAATATCAAAGGAAAAATTGCGTGCAAAAATATTTTATATAATTGCATGAACTGAAATGTTAGAAAACATTAAATGTTAATGGTATATGGTAAAAATGCAGACAACATTTGGGCTTATCAATGAGACAGTACTTGATTGTAAACAGAAACCTACTATGTTGATGATAAAATATTATATAAAAAGATAATGTATAAAAAATATATTGTTGTTAGGAGCTCCCAGAAGTACTGGTAGAGCTGGAGATCCAGGCTACTTCATCAGAATCAAGTATATTTCAAGTAGTGGTTCTTGATTAAAAACCAGTGACACTCCCCCTAGGAATAGTCTCTCATTGTGACAGTTTAGCCTCTGAAAACCAGATGTCCCTGAAAGCTGGATCTCCAGGAGGACTTTGGTGCAGTGCTTTCTTTATTCTAGGTTCTTTTTTTTTTTTTCTTAAAGATTTTTATCTATTTATTCATGAGAGACACAGAGAGAGAGAGAGAGAGAGAAGCAGAGAGACAGAGAGAGAAGCAGGCTCCATGCAGGAAGCCTGATGTGGGACTCGATCCCAGGACTCCAGGATCATCCTCTGGACCTAAGGCAGATGCTCAACTGGTGAGCCACCCAGATGTCCCATATCCTAGCTTTTATACTGCAGTTCTGGGTATGTTTACTTGGTTGGTGGAACTCAGTCTGGGTCATGGGTTCAATGTACTGAGGCTGAGAAATAGTTTCTAGCCTCCATTTTAGGAATACACAAACATTCACAGGAAAAATTCCTCTAACAGTTTTTACAAGAGCCTTACAAAACAACAAAAGCATATACTCATTAGAAAGTCTCAGGTAAAATTTGCTTTGTTTGTAATTGTTCACTTAAATCCTGGCAACTCATAGTTGAAGGCTGCTAAACTGTGGTATTTGTATATTTCAACTAATCTAGATATCAGATTATTAAGAAATAAATTCAAAAGAATAGAACCAGAATCCATTCCTACTTCATGCCATTAGATGCTATATCATATGTTAAGAGATTTATCCTAATGATACCAACTCCGAATGAAATACCATCTTAATGGAGAAGCATGATTTATAATGAGCTTATACAATTCAGTTCACAATTGATTCCTGACAATAAGTCAAAGTTCAATGAAAGCTCAAAACAATTATGTTGTTCATAAGAGAGTTCTCTACAGAATTGCTGCCTCTAAAGCTTCATTGCTTTTAAACTTTGCTTGATAACCCTTGCAACTAATCAAGTAATTAAATGGTGTGAAGCATTTTACATAAAAGCTAACGTGTAAATATATCTAAAATTGGAGGAAAAAAAAGGCTATTCTCTTGAAAACCAGACAAAATCACTTTTGGCTTGTTGCAAAGAATGCCAGGACACAGAAGTTCACATTTGGGAGGGTTGCTGGAGGGGAGGTAGGTGAAGAATGGTTTAAATGGTTAATGGGTTTTAGAAGGGCAGTTGTGATAAGCATTGGGTGTAATATGTAAGTGATGAATTACTGAATTCTACTCCTGAAACCAGTATTACATATATGTTAACTAACTAGAATTTAAATAAAAACTTGAAACAACAAAAATAATTTTAAGTTAACTCTTCTGGGTCTTCCATTCTTCCATTTTGATGTTATTGTTTGTTTGTTTACTCTGTGTGTAGTATATAAACATTTGGGATCTGACGGAGATAACTTATTATTATTAATTCACAAATGTTAGATCTATCCCTAATGTAGATGAAAACACAATGGCCAGAGCTGTTAGATTTTGAGGATAATCCAAGAACTGGATGAGCCTTTGGAATGCCTCTTTTGAGGAGGAAGAGAATATACTTTGTGAAGAGAACAAAGGAGTAAGTAGTGAAAGAAGGGTAGCCTGCAGTAAAAAAAAAAAAAAAAAAAAAAAAGTAATCTCTGTTTCCTTTATCTTTCATTGACATACAGCTAAAATATATTTATCAGTCTACCTTTATTAAGCAGAGCCCTAACACTGGGTTCTGGCCAATAGAATGTTGTTAGAAGTAATATATGCAAATCTCAGGCCAACTTGAAAGTAACTCACACAATCTTTTATGAATTTTCTGGGCTCCTATCTGTTAATGTCAACCCCGGGATGACCTTGACAGTCACTTATGGAAGGAAGTACCACAAAGTTGAAAAGTAAATGTCCTTGATTGTATGCAGCAGAGCTCTTCTAGCAGTCTGCATTGGACCATGATACAGTTGAGAAATAAACTTTTATTTTGTTAGGTAGTGAAAAATTTTCTTTGCTGCAGCACTTAGGATTATTCATTCTGACAATTTCAGCATTAAATCAGACAGAATTATACTAGAAGAGTTTATAAAAATATAAAATATTGTGAAATTTGAAATCTACCATTCAAAATATTTGAGAAGCTATGAGGGCTAACATATATTACACATATTTATATATATTTATTTATAATATATATATACATACACACACACATACATATATTTTATCTTTCAAATAAATTGCATTACATGAAAGAATTTCCTGGAACTACTCAAAAAGCATTTGAAATACAGTTAACCTTAGCTTGTAAAGCTGAGAAAGATAAGTATCATTGAAAATCTGAATTACTGCAATTGCATTCACTAAATTCATCCTCCAAAATGTGGGTCTCAGAATCTTTCCTTTCTATGGCTCTATTAGTCAAACCTAGGTCCTCACGTTGAAGAGGCTAGAGGTCTAGTTTTATTTCGTTCAAGATTTTGAGGCAAAAAACATCTTCCAGTAAGATTCAATCATAGCATATGAAGTTCCTCTTCTGATTTTTGTTTTCCATGTTTTTAAATTAACATTTTCAGTGTTTGGTTATTTGTTTTGTTGCCAGAATGTTTTTTAAACCACGAGGCTTTCCTAACATCAAATTTTCAGAGGCAAAGATGGATAAAAGAGGCTTTTCAAGGATGAACAGCCCAACAGAGGAGAAACTCTGCCTTGACACACTTGAAGCGGATTAAAACAAACAAAGAAAAAGTCCACCATAAAAAATTTGTTTCAAAGTAACTTACTCTTCACCAAGCATAATTTTCTAGTCCAATCATGAAGACAAAGTGCTTCAACTATACTCCAAGAGTTAAAATAGCATTAACAATTTATTACAAGCAAAAAATAACCTTCTTACTATATACTATATATACCGATATACTATAGCTGTCTAGTAGAGAATCAAGCTCTGACATAGATATACTATAGCTGTCTAGTAGAGAATCAAGCTCTGACAAAGAATTTCACTCTGAGTTTTGAGAAAACATGGGTAGGTTTTTCTTACGGAAGTAGACTGACTCAAGGGATGAGCAATATCTAAGGATACAATAACTCACTCAAGACATAAATATAAATTATTTGTGAACCTGGTTGGGTGCTACTATAGTTCCAGTCACGTAAATTCATTCCAGGGTATCATTCACCCATTTGGTTGAGTCCTGAAAAACAGAGATATAACGGGAGAGAACTTAAATTGAAAGTAAAATTCTTATCAGTACTGAATCAATCCCACAGTGAATAGAACCCTTGGCTCTGGTGAACAACTATGTTTATAAGGCAGCTGGCTTTACAAGCTCTGGCACCTCCTATGTGAGTAATTTTGATCAAATTATTTGACATCTGTTTTTATCAACCTTCTATCTCCAAGTAAGAAGTAATGGTAGTACTCATCTCATAGGAATTTTGTGAAATTAAATGAGTTAATATATGTAACATTTAATAAAATGACTTCTACTGGTGCGTATTTGTCATTTCTTATGGCTGAGTAATATTCCATTGTATACATAGAACACATCTTCTTTAGCCATTCATCTTTTGATGGACACTAAGGCTCCTTCCACAGTTTGGCTCTTGTGGACATTGCTGCATAAACATCGGGGTGCAGGTGTCCTGCCATTTCACTGCATCTGTATCTTTGGGGTAAATCCCCAGCAGGGCGATTGCTGGGTTGTAGGGTAGTTCTATTTTTAACTCTCTGAGGAACCTCCACACAGTTTTCCAGAGTGGCTGCACCAGTTCACATTCCCACCAACAGTGCCAGAGGGTTCTTTCTCCACATCCTCTCCAACATTTGCTGTTTCCCGTCTTGTTAATTTTCCCCATTCTCACTGGTGTGAGGTGGTATCTCATTGTGGCTTTGATTTGTATTTCCCTGACGGCAAGTGATGCAGAGGATTTTCTCATGTGCTTGTTGGCCACGTGTATGTCTTCCTTGGTGAAATTTCTGTTCATGTCTTTTGCCCATTTCATGATTGGATTGTTTGCTTTTTGGGTATTGAGTTTAGTAAGTTCTTTACAGATCTTGGATACTAGCCCTTTATCTATATGTCATTGGCAAATATCTTCTCCCATTCTGTAGGTTGTCTTTTAGTTTTGTTGACAGTTTCCTTTGCTGTACAGAAGCTTTTTAACCTGATTAAGTCTCAATAGTTCATTTTTGCTTTTGTTTCCTTTGCCTCCATAGATATATCTTACAAGAAGTTGCTATGGCCAAGTTCAAAAAGGGTGTTGCCTGTGTTTTCTAGGATTTTGATGGATTCTTGTCTCACATTTAGATCTTTCATCCATTTTGAGTTTATCTTTGTGTCTCATATAAGAGAATGGCCTAGTTTCATTCTTCTGCACGTGGCTGTCTAATTTTCCCAGCACCATTTATTGAAAAGACTCCCCTTTTTCTGGATAGTCTTTCCTGCTTTGTCAAATATTAGTTGACCATAGATTTGAGGGCCCATTTCTGGGTTCTTTATTATGTTCCATTGGTCTATGTGTCTGTTTTTGTACCAGTCCCACACTGTCTTGATGATCACTGCTTTGTAGTACAAGTTGAAATCCGGCATTGTGATGCCCCAGCTCTGGTTTTCTTTTTCAATATTCTCCTGGCTATCCAGGGTCCTTTCTGACTTCTATTATAACATTTGCCCAACAAAATATATTTTCTTTTTGTATTTACTTCTCTCTTATTTGATGAATTCTTACTGAGTCCAATATTTTTAGGTATTGGTCTATATATTGAAGATGTAATACTTATGACTCACCTACAAATTTATGTTCTCTTTCAATCATATTGTACTGGGAGATGAACAACAAGCAAAATATGTACCATATTAGAACTATGATAAAGGCTACAGAATAAAATAAAGGAGAAAATTTAGGAAATAATAAGAAATTAGAATTTTAAACAGAACAGAAGAGTATATTAGTTATCTCAGGCTGCCCTAACATAATACCATAAACTAGGTAGCTTGAACAACAGACATTAATTTTCCCACAACTCTGAAGCTCCAAGTCTGGGACTAGGGTGCTAGAATGTTTAGATTTTGGTGAGGGCTATCTCTCTGGCTTGTAGGTGGCTGCCTTCTTGTTGTGTCTTCATATGGTAGAGAGCACACTCTGGTGTCACTACCCCTACTTATTAAGGGCACCAGTTCTATCAGATTGGAGTTCCATATTTATGTTTTCATTTAGCTTCATCCACTCCTTTAAAGGTCCTATCTTCAGCATAGTTACAGAAGGATTAGGGCTGCACTATATTTAAAGGGACATAATTCAGCCAATAGCAGGGAGTTTGGGAAGTCCTTACTGAAAAGATAGTATTTAGGGGAATATCTGGAAATATATAGCAGAATGACCAGGGAATTATGTGGGAAGAGTAATTCAAGGAAGAATAAAGTACAAGAGCAAAGATCCTGAGTAGAGAAGCATAATGGATGGACAGTTTCACTATAGCAGATGAAGGGAAGAACAGCCAGAAATGAGGTATGAGGTAACAGGAAGATCAGATTAAATTCAGCTCCGGTACCATTATAAAGATGTTGATTTTTAATTATGAGATGAGGAGTCATGGTAGCAAGTAGTGAATAAGTTTTAATTAGAACATTCTGATTACTATATTGAGAATGTACTAAAGGGGGAGGATGGAAAGTAGGCAGACTAGATAGAAAGCTATTAAAATAATCCAGAGATTACAGTGACTTAGAGCAAAGTGGTAGCAGTAGAGAAAGTGAGTGTCAAAAAATCAAATTTTCAGGGCATACAAACTGTACTGCAGCCACCTGGAAAATAGTATGGCGGTTCCTTAAAAAATTAGAAATAGAATTACCATATGATCCACCAATTCCACTACTGGGCATTTTACCCAAAGAATCCAGATACATTAATTCTAAGAGATATACATCCCTACATTCATTGCAGTGTTCTTTACAGTAGCCTAATTACAGAAGCAACACAAGTGTTCATTGATAGATAATGAAGATGTGAGATACACACACACACACACACACACACACACACACACACACTGGAATAATATCCAGTTATAAAAAGAATGAAATCTGGTCATTTTCAAAAATAAGGGTGAATCTAGACAGTATAATGCTAAGTGAAATAAATCATACAGATAAAGACAAATACCATAGAATCTCATTCCTATGTGGAATTTAAGAGACAAACCAAAAACTACTTTTAACTATAGAGAACAAATGGATGGTTATCAGAAGGGAGGTAGGTCGGCGGGGGGCGGGGAGTGAAATAGTGATGGGAATTCAGAGTATACTTACTATGAGCACCAAGTAATGTATAGAATTGGTGAGTCATTATATTGTACACATAAAATTCTTATAATGCTGTGCATTAACTATACTGGAATTATTTTTTTTTAAAAATCAGTTTTTTGAAATATAAATGTAAAGATCTTCTGGTAAAGGAGATGTGGGTTATCCTATGAAAAAATCAAGGATAGCTCCAAAAAATCTAAGCTAAGCAATAGGACAAGGAATAGTCATTTAATATTCAGGGCAATATTATACAGAAACAAGTTGGAAATAAAAGTCAGGCTCATATTTAGATATGTTAAGTTTGAGATGACCATTAGAAACCCAAAAGGTGATTTTGAACAAGTAGTGTATGTAGAGCTCAGAGAAGAAATCTGGCTATTTTCAGTCTATGGATTCATCATTAATACAATACTTGAGTTTAGCAAGAGAGTAGATTTAGATAGAAGGAGAAGTCTAGATCTAAGAACTCACGCATGACATTTGTAACTCTAGGAAGTAAGATGAAAAGGTGCCAGCAAAGGAGACTAGGGAAGATAGAAAAGAAACAGAGTGCAGTGTTTTGGAAGTAAAGGAGGGGTTAGGGGTTCCCAAGAGGAGGAAGTAAGCACTTGCATCAATTACTACTGAAAGATGAACTAAAAAGAATGGAGAAATTGCCAATGGGTTTTGCAACCCAGAGGTCATTGTATACATTGCAAAATCATTACAAGCAGGTGGCATGATCAAACATCTGATGTGATTGGTTCCAATACAGAAAAAGTACAAAAATAGGCAACTGTAGAGAAAAAAAAATGGTATATGACAGAAAACATATACAAATATTTCAAAGCGTTCTGTTACCAAGTGGGGGGAGACAATAGGCAGTAGTTCTAGGGTTAAGTGAGGTTAAGTGGGAACTTTTTACTCATAAAGTGGGAAAAATAAAGTGTATCTGCATACTGCTAGGAAATATCCAACTATCCCAAAAAGCTTTTCTTTCACTACTATCATGAGAAATATATGGATAACATCCCGCCAACCAAATTATTTTCCCCTGACTCTGAAAGAAGGGAAATTTAAAAAGTGAGAAATACACACATTATATGAGAAAGAAGTTCATTAACTTAACCATGAGTTCTTCTGTGCCTTCTCCCATAAACAGCTAGAGTAGACTTGAAGTGATTTGGTTTTCCCAATTTCAGACCAAGGGTATTTGCCTGATAAGGCCCTTTTCTCTGGGAGTGCCTACTTTCCCTCCTTAACTTTTTTGACTTTCGGATGTGATTTCCTGAAATTCCCAGCTACATATTGAGAATATTCTTTTGTGTTTTCACATATGACTTCAACTATGAGTCTAAATAGTGTTCCTAATTAAACTGAAAATATGCAAGAATTGAGCTCTCACATGAACCTTTTTAAACCACTTTTGAGTATTTAAAAAAAAATGCTTCCTGTGTTCCTCTCTCTTGCATACACACACACACAAAAAAAACAGATGTTTTCAAAGTAAACACAGGATCGGCTGCCCGATAACAATAAACTATTGAGAAGAGATGTGAGATAAGGAAAATTTCTAATTTGGTTCATCATCAGTATAAATTTAGACTGTTTAAAAATAAGTATGTTAACATATATCACATAGTCAACTAAGTATATAATACAGCACAGATCATCAACATAACAATTTCAGTAGAAAGTAATTCATAATAACTTCTTGGTTTTTAATAGAAAGCTATATATAAATAAAATTATATTAAAAACTATACTGTAAATACACTTTTATTTATGATGTCTATATAACAAATTCTTTTTGACATTGGTTTGTCAATGTTTAAATTCTAACCTTGCTTAATAAAAATACAGAAGAAAGTCCTTGAATCATTTCAGAGTATTTTCAAGGCTTCATGGCTTCCATAAAGAACAGAGGTGAAGACTCTATCATATTTCCTATTTTCTTAGTCAATCAAGTATACATGTTTTGTAAGTAGGCAACATGGTCCATTAATGGAAATTCAAGTGGGTAACTGTCTTGCACAAGCTTAGCATTAATTTACAATCTAGTTTTAACACTGCCCTTAAGAATAGCAGTGTAAGACACTTTTATAGCATAAGCAGAATAAAACATGTTATGAGGCCCTGTGAAATTCATATTATATTTTTGATCTGGCTAAAGTCATAGCATGCTGAAAATCTCACAGAATTTATAGTGGTTTGGTAGTCTTTGAGCTTGTGCATAAACTAAATTCTTTCACTATTTGATTTCTTATTTAGATTTTACCAAATATATATTTTTAAAGATAAAATGTATCATTGTAAAAGTATTAAAAATAACAATATAGTTTATACTGATTTTGTTCTGATAAATAAACGATTTTAAAAATGTTTTATATCTAGATTTTTAATTGCCACATAATTTGACAGAATTTTAGTCCCTGCTATAAAAGATATATAATATTTTAACATAACAAAATATTAACACTTCAAGATATCCAAAGCAGAATCCTGTTTCTAAGAACAACAAAGAATAAATTTAAGGAAGATATAGATTCATTATAAATATTTTAGCTAATATTTGTTTAGCATTTAAAGAGTAATTAGCACTGTGGTGTTTTATATCTGATATTTCGTTTCTACCTCAAAATTACCATAGGATGTAGGTATTCTTTAGATTTAGAAATAACTATAGTAGACCCTAAGTACTTAATCATAGGAGGTAACAAATGACAATTTTGAGATTTCACTCTACATTTCTGATTTGAAAGCCTAAACCATAAATCATCATGCATTATTGGAGATTTTTAAAAATATTTTTGGTATAATATAATGTTAGAATCTTCAAAAAATCTAAAATCCCTAATTAAGCTTTGTAGAAGCACTTTATGCAAACCTAACTCAATCATTTAGAATTTTTATGTTTAAACCACATTTTGGGGAAAATTAGTGCTTTATTTAGCTTATATATATGTGTGTGTGTGTGTGTGTATATATATATATATATATATATATATATATTTAAGATTTTAATTATTTATTCATGAGAGACATACAGAGAGAGGCAGAGACACAGGCAGAGGGAGAAACAGGCTCCCTGTGGGACTTGATCCCAGGACCCCGGGACCACAACCTGAGCCAAAGGCAGATGCTTAACCTATAGCGTCCCTATAGGTATATATATTTAATCACAAGTTTTCTTTAAATCTTAAAGGGTTCTTCCTGGTTATCATCCAGTATGTATTATGACCATGACTAAACTGATACGAGGAAGATACGAGGAAGAACTGGCTGGAGATGTATCTCCATATTAATCACTAGAGTTGATTCATCTGGCTGGGTATGCAAGTGTCCTGTTTTGCTCTACTGCATGGAGGTACTTCCTCAACTATGAGCTTTTTTGAGAAGTATTACCTTCCAGTCAAGAGTGGAATATCCTTCAATCAAGGATATTTGATTGCATTATCCATGCCTTGTCTCTGCATTCTCCACAGTCTCAAAGGAATAAATATGTAGGTCTTTAAATAACAAATGAGAATCTATGCTTATCCTAATAAAATGCTCAATCATCAGTCCTCATTAAACCTGAGTTATGAGCTACGTTGATGACCCTGATCAATCTCCTCTCATGGGATTATTTTCTCCCCTTGTCTTGGAGGCTACCACATTCTGTTCAGAGTGAAGACTCAGTTCCCTCCTCTTCATCCACTCATCCAACATCTCATTTGCTATGTCCTCTCCATAAAATTTTGACTGCTCCAAGGCTCAGTCTTTGAACCTTTTCTCTTTTACTATTTATACTCACTTCCTAAATCAGTTCATTCAGTCTCATTACATTCAATGCCCTAAATATGCTGATGAATTTGTGTATATAATCTGGACTTCAACGAAACGCAGATTCCAGTGCCTATATTGCCGGTTTGATGTATACTTGACATATCAAATTTAAAACTGTCACAAGGAGATGAGGGGTGTAGAGAAGAACAGATTTTTGTTTTTGTTACAATTATCCCATGACGATTAGTGGAAACTCTTCCAGTTGTTCATGATTAAAGTCTTGGGTTCATCTTTACTTTTCATTTTTCTTTCAAACCTTTTTTTTTCTTTCAAACCTTATATCTAATTTATTGAGTAATCCTGCTAGCTCTACCTTCAGTTCTCATTTCATTCACTGCTATCTCTGTGCCCCTAATTACCAGCATAAATCATTTAAATTGTGATGATAGCCACCTCTCGATCTTCCTACATTTGCTTTTATAATGTTTTATTGTCTTTGATACTCAATTGCTAGAGTTCTGAAAATACAAGTTAGATTGTGTCACTCTATTCCTACATTTTCACTGGCTTCACAGTTCATGAATAGTAAAAGAAAAATTCTTAATAGCCTAATTATCTTACTTTTTAATGTCCTTTCCCCCCTATGACTTCAGCATCTTCTATTCAACCCCACTCATTCTAGGTTACAGCTATACTGTCTAGCTTCCGTGCTCTTCCTCAACCATGCCAGGTAAACTCCCACCTCAAGGGTTTATCACTTATTTTTCCCTTGAAAACACTAAAACATTCTGTCATCTTGCTCTCCTACTTCAACCGTCTACTCAATTATACCTTCCTTATGAAATCTTCCCAGGCTGCTTTTAATAAATTGCTATCCCACAGTAATACTCTTTTATCTCTGTTTGACTTCTCTTAACACCTATCACTATCTAATGTAGCAAATTTTTTGCTTATTTATCTTGTTTGTTCTATCTCCAGCTACTAGAAAGTACTATTGTCACAAACATGCTCATCTCCTTCTTATTGTTCAGTCACAATAACTGAAATATTCAATTAGAGTACAATACTTAACATATTTGCTGAAAGAAACCAAAGATAACAATGTAAAGAAAAACACCCTTGCTATCCTTTAGGATTTCCATATACATCTATTCATTCAACAAGTATTTATTGAACTCCTATACTGTGATACAGTTCATTGTAAAGATAAGGTAGTGTAGGAAATGACAAAGCCCACACTCTTCAGGGGCTTACAATTCAGTCAGGGAAAAAGTAAAACAAAGTCAACAAGAATGTTTAAAATATGTTCGAATGATAGTAATTACTGTGAAAGAAATTAAGTAGAATGCTATATTTGAATGAGTCTGGACTATTGGAAGCTGTGTTAGATACTGGTAAGTAGCCTCTGTGCTACTTCAAAAAATACATTTAAATTGAGAGTTGAAAGATGTAAATGAGACAGCCAAGGAGAGATGTGTAAATGTCATTTTCTACCAAGGATAAACCAAGAACAAACAGAACTGCAGGACAGGGCAGCATAGGTCTAGGAACCAGAGGAATTCAGTGTGAGAAGACCTTCATGACCAAGGGGAAAGAGGTAAAGGGTTTAGGCAGAAAAGTGACAAATTTGGATATTTTAAAACTTCATTTGGTGTGTCCCATGGAAAATGAATAGTAGGAGAGAAGTGGTAGCCAGAAGGTGCCCAGGAGGCAACTCTCTTATTCAAGGCTATAGATGTTAGCTTTGAGGATTAAGGTGGTGGTAATGGAAACTAAGAAAAATGTATAAATTTGAGATATGATTTAGAAACAAACTCTATAGTACCTGCTGATAAATTGTATGGGAATAAAGACAGCAGGCAAATAAATAATAAATGTTCAATTTTTAGGCTGGAGCAACTATGAATTTTAGTATCCCCTTTGGAGAGAAATTCAAGAATTATATTTAGTATACATCATGTATGAAATGTCTATTAAACATCCCAGTGGAGATGCAAGTGGGCGATTACAGACATCTGGAATTAAGATGAATGCAGAACCATACCTGTTGGAAATATTTGCTCCTCTATCCCCACTGACTAGGTCAGTGCCTTGCACATAGCTGAAGATCAATCAATGTGTTGAATCAAAGATTGTTCCTCATTCTTTCAAATATGCATGTGGAAAATCTTATCTTTGTTTATAATTCCTAATATTTATATTTTTAGTGTTTTTTTTCTTTACTACTGGTAATAACATGATTAAAATCTAAACCATTAGTTCTCAAATTATTTTCTCAAGTAACTGAAAACTATTTCTCTAAACATGATTAAATTATGCTAATGCAGGTTTAAACTGTTTTCAAAGCAGACCATGTGCAAGCTCTAAAACTATGATAATTAATGCATATTCTAAATCTTTAATAATCAAATACCCTGTTTGAAACTCTTGGGACAAATATTTATATTTTTTCTATTTGAGGTTTTTGGGGGCTTTTCTAGAGGTTTTACTCTTTTAAATATGATAAAAGCGGGATCCCTGGGTGGCGCAGTGGTTTAGCGCCGGTCTTTGGCCCAGGGCGCCATCCTGGAGACACGGGATCGAATCCCACGTCAGGCTCCCGGTGCATGGAGCCTGCTTCTCCCTCTGCCTGTGTCTCTCCCTCTCTCTCTCTCTCTGTGACTGTCATAAATAAAAAAAAAATTAAAAAAAATAAATAAATATGATAAAAGCTTAGTATAAATGACAACAATACAACACAAAACCTTTATTTTGCTTCAAGGTCTAAAATCTAATTATATTTGATTGTGAGAGTTGGAATAAAGTATAAAAAAAGGAAAAGTAAAAAAATACCAATACATCTTATAAGTGAAGCAATTTCCCTAGAGACAAGAATAACACATATCTTCCAACCTCATCTATCTTAGCATTCAGAGTACTATGTACAAGATTTTAAATAAAGCCGATATGCTCATCTTTCTTTTCACCATGTGTTGCTAAACCTTAAAGGACCTCTTTAAGTATTCTTAAATATATAAAATGACTTCTTACCCCTCTTCAGATTAGGCACTTATTCAAAATTGTCAAGCAAATAATTTCCCTGTTAAGATGCTATTTATAGCTTCTGCTATAGTGGGCCATGTATTTTAGACGTGCACATGTTTTGATATGGGTTTGTCTAATTTCCACAAACAATATCATAAAATCCCATGATTAGAATGTCAAAGTGGGACAAAAATAAAAGGAAATTGGAGACTACAGATATTATGAATATATATATGCACTCCTGTTATGGATGTGTTTTTTACACTATACTGTTAGCAATTGATACTTTGCATTGAAACACTTTAAGACTTCTAGACATTGACATTTTTAGAACTTTTAATAAGTTTAATTTAATTAAGTGGGAGAGTCAGCCTTATATCATCTACTTTACCCAATTTTGACCAAATAGAGCAATCTGATATTATTATATTGTATTCACACTCTCCTATTCTTATTTATGAGAAACTATATATTCCTGAGTGTTAAAACAAAAAAGGCAAAATTAGGAAAAACCACATAGGGGTGCTTGGGTGGCTCAGTGGTTGAGAGTCTTTCTTTGGCTCAGGTCGTGATCCCAGGGTCCTAGGATCTAGTCCCACATCAGGCTCCCTGTGGAGAGCCTGCTTCTCTCTCTGACTATGTGTCTGCCTCTCTCTCTGTGATTCTCATGAATAAATAAATAAAATATTTTTAAAAACCCACATAGATGAATAAATTAGAAAGGTGAATTAAATTTCAAATATCAAAATATACAAGAAATTAATCATTGTGTTTTCTTTGTTATATCCAAAAACAATTATCCATTTTTGTTTGCAGGAAATATTTAAAGTTTCAAAATCATCTTTAATGTTATTGCTTTAATGTTTAATTGCTTCTTTAATTGTTTAATGTTTAATTGCTTCTCTCTCTAGTCTCCCCTTTTATACTCCTCTGTCTTTCTTTATACCCTGATGCACAGGGGCTTTGCCCTCCTAGAATGCCCTTCCCCTCTTCCCTTCCTATTTCAATCCTCCCTAAGGATTGCCACTTCCTAAGTGGCAATCAGAAGTCCACTTTGCTCTGTAATGCCTTTATATTCCTTATTGCCTTTCGTTTCCTCAATCCTACAATACATTATTTTCTTCTTATATTTTTTCCAGAATAATACTGGAATAAGAAGGAACTTAAAGTATTATTTAACTCATACATCAACTACATGTATATTCATTGTCCTCTGTAGCATCACTAATAAACATTCTACATGGATAATCATATAAACTTTGATTTACATAATTCATGAGGCATCTCATTTATTTAACACCGTTTAAACACTTTCCATCCTTGTATAGATTCAAATTCTGCTTTCTAGTTGCTAAATTTTCATCTCTTCATTCTTTAGTATATGACACTTGTTTATCAATTCCTAGATTGGAGGAACACTGTGTAATTTAACTTCAATAATGGCTGTGCAAAATGGAATAGATATTTGTAGACCTGTATTTCAAAGCATAGGTTCCAATTTTCTACCCAATACTACAGGTGATATCTGACCAGCACATGGGAACATATATATACCACTTGCTTTGTGATGAACACCATACATTTACTTATGTGGACAACAATTATACTAGACTTTTTGGCGACTCATCACACCACCATTAAATTGCATTGAACTTTAAGTTCACTTAAATCCCAAAATCTTCCTCATAGTTTGTGATGCATAGCCCTGTATCTCTCAATTTGAGATGTTTTAGCAGAGTTACTATTTCCCCTTTATACAGCATCTGATATACAGTGGAAACTCCACACTTTTATAGAATGACCTTAGAATGAAAGAAGTTATCAAATAATTTTTTAACCTTAGAAATAAATGAGAATTCTTTAGAGATGAAACCTATGAAATGTGGCATCCAACCTGATTTGACTTGGACTTTCTCATAACTTCTTTTCATCTACTGTACTCTAAACATTTAAAAATGAAAGCTAAAATATAAAGAGATAAATAAAACAAAAATAATATTGTATGTACTCAGTAAAAGGAATATAGAAAACATTTCCAATAAAATCTTCAATAAAAACACAAAGCCCCAACCACAGAGAGGTATCACCATATCCTTAACTTAAAAATATAAAAAATTAAAAACTCAGTTCTTATTTAAGAACTTATAAAAGTGAGCTCAGGTGAAGGTCTAGGTCAATAACCCTTGAAGAGGAATCTCATAGAAAGCTGAGGAATATAAAATTTCCACAGATTGTAGGGTCACACAAACCTACAATCATCAATATTAGATCTTTGTTCAACTTCAAAAACATCTCTCTTGAACTGTTTACAAAATTGCATGAAACTCTTAAAGCGCTTAATTCCCTAACTAGTATTTCCCTAATTGGTATTTCTGTTTTCCTTTTTAAAGCCTAAGAGATGTGTTTTATGAAATTTTATTTTAATATAGATCAAGCAGTACTGTAATTGCCAGAGATCATTTCAGATCTTAACTTCACCTTCTGAAGTGTTTGCCAACCCTCCAAGTAATTGATTAGCACTTCAAATTTTTAATCTATTGCTTTTAAAAAAATGAATTACTATGCAAGTTAGCTTAGTAATACTGGTAGAGAGCTCTTACCAGAATAATACACATATGCTGAATCACACATCTTGGGAATAGCATTTCAGTTACACAAACACCTGACTCCATTCTCATCCTGTCTTTATCCCAAAGAGATCAAGAAAAACTGTCATATACCTTGCCAAAATCTGGATCAGTGTATCCATGTTATTCCCTGATTTACTAGTTTAATAACTGTATTTAGAAACTGTATGTATCTACAGAATCATAAGAAATGCTCACTAAAGTTTCCTCCTCTTTTGAGGACTAGAGTCAATTGCTGAATTTTGGGGGGACTGAGATATTGATAGCATGATAGAACTAAGTGTGGCAAGAAGGAAAAACAATCACACATATCTGGCTCTTTGGTCCTTGGAGAATGAGTACTTTGGTCCTAAGAGTTTATTACTAAATAATCCAGATCAAACATTGAGATGTTGTGGGGAGCTTGATGAAAAGTATTGCCAGGTGTATTCACTATGTAGGATACCAATGCCTCAAGTTTTCTATACCCATCTGGTATGTTCAAGGACCTCTGAGTATGGAAAATCTCCTGGATTAACATTAGATCCAATATTTATTATGGCTATACTCTTGAGATTTATCAAGAAAGTAAAAATCAAGAGAGTATGATGGGGATTAACATTAGATCCAATATTTATTATGGCTATACTCAAGATTTATCAAGAAAGTAAAAATCAAGGGAATATGATGGGGAGATACAAGTATTGAACATGGGAGCAAAATCACTCCTATGTAGTTCTTTTTCCATTCATTTATTCAAAGGTGCATTTAATCATATGCTTAAAAACCAGGGTCTCTTCATATACTTTTGCTCAGATGAAAGATTTATGATGAGAGTTTGAACGTTTTAATATCCTAATTTTATTCTTCCATGATGCTTTCAGTTAGGATACATTACTATTAAAGATTTGGTTCCCTACCAAATTAAGTCCACTTACAGGACTTGATCTGGACATCGTATTTTTTTCACTCTTTGTGACCTTATGAAAGAAATGTCTTCTGTTTCTGAAAATAATTAAATTTACATGTAATCTGTCACATTAGAACAGGTTCTTTGCCATTATTTTGTAAAGACAATTACTAAATATAATTTTCTTATTTTTTTCCATCTTAGGAAGTGTGGAGTGAAAGACAGTTGTTTTTAATTTTTTTTTTCCCAGAGATAAGATACTTGGCAGTAAATGAGTAGCTCTGGGGAAAAAAAAAATTAACTCATTCAAATCAATATTAGTTTTTGAAGCCTTTGTTCCCAAGTCAGAAATTAGGAATTGGAAAGGAAGTAAATCTCTCTGAAAGTACTTATTCTTGGGATGCCTGGGTGGCTCAGTGGTTGAGCCTTTGGCTCAGGACGTGATCCCGGGGTCCTGGGATCGAATCCCACATCGGGCTCCCTGCATGGATCCTGCTTCTCCCTCTGCCTGTGTCTCTGCCTCTCTGTGTCTCTCATGAATAAATAAAGTCTTAAAAAAAAGAGTACTTAGTCTTGGGAGTGACTTGTGGTCTGAGAAACTCTGAATTATTGTCTTTCAATATGATTTCCTTTTGAAGAGATTACCCATATTATTGGCCATTAATTAGAAGTAAGTTTGTAGTGGGTTAGTGGTCTCAGTAAATCTCTAAAATCTAGAGAGGGTAACAAAACATGAGAGACCCCTAACTCTGGGAAATGAACAAAGGGTAGTGGAAGGGGAGGTGGGTGGGGGTATGGGGTGACTGGGTGACGGGCACTGAGGGGGGCACTTGATGGGATGAGCACTGGGTGTTATAATATATGTTGGCAAATTGAACTCCAATAAAAAAAATATACAAACAAACAAATAAATAAATCTCTAAAATCTAATTTCTAGTCTTAAAAGTTTAGGGAGGTAAAAAAAATAATACATTGGAAGTTTTTGAAATATCTGCTTCCAATTTACCATGATTTAATTGATAACAATCTGAAACTGTGAGGTTACATAATGGACATTGATTTACTTAAACTAGCAAATTTTAGAGGAGGAACAGAGTACAGGCAACTGTTATGAATAAATCAGTTAAGGTCAATTCCCAATACGAGTTTTCAAGATCTCAGAGTCTGTATCAACCTATACACCTCCCACCCTTTTTTGGGAAAATCAGTAGGTCATTGGATATGATTAAAATTGTGTGTGTGTGTAAATATATAAAATATTTCAATCCTAGACGCAAGCTTATATATTCAATCACTCAGAACTATGTATACATTTTAATATTTGGGCTAATAAAATATTTTATAAAATATTGAAATGATTTCTAATAATCTAATTTCTAATAATTATAAATATTCTCATGTAAATCATTGTATTCTGCATTGAAAAGTCTATATAAGTTTCTGGAGCTAGTATGTTTCTACCTTTTTGATTAGGTCAGTGAAATTAAAGAAATTAAATACTTTAAATATTCTTCTAGTTTGTTTCAGCTGTAATTTAAGTTAGGACTAGATTTCACTGAAGCCTTACACATGCCATTAAAATAAAAAAAATATTCTAAGACACAAAATAGGAAAACTTGTTTCAATAAAGAATCCTTATTTCCTATCAAATATATTATATTTCAGGATACAGATACACAATTAAAAATTACCTGCAAAGTGATGGGGCTGACCAGAAAATGCTAGAATTTGACTCCATACAAAAGTCTTTTTGGGTGTTTTAAGCACTGCATGGCAAGGTTTGGAAGGGGAACAAGCAAATCCAACAAGGGAGAGTCCAGCAGATGGGGGAAATTATCCTGGATTCTGAGTCTGGAGATGACTATCATCAGGGATAAATAAGTAATTTTCAGAAAAGTCTAGAAATAGTTAACTAGGTTTCACCATAGGCAAAATATCAGAGACAAGAAATAAGAAACCAAGGTATATGTAGTAAAACAAAGACACAAATCCACATTGGGCATCAGAAATGTCTATCCTGAAAAATCAAGGACTGAGCACAGAAAAATTTGAAAAACATTTACTCTTTCATACCATTTACTAAGGGATAAGTAATACACCTATCAGTTCTGAAAAATTAAATCTGACTGTTAAAGTTTCTATTTTAGGCTAGTCAGCTATGTTCTAGAAACACTGAACCACCAAGAATCACAAAACCAACAAAGCCTCCAGACTTACAGGACACCTGTGCACTAAGACGATAATCAGAAAATGCATTCATGCATCATGAAATAAAACTGGAAGAGAATTATGGGATAAATTCTGGCCCTTAGAATAAAGTAGAAGCCTCTTTCTAGAAAAAGGACTGAAGGGCAGAGCATTTTAACAGCAGAACTATCCTGAGTAGTGGACTAGGAAAACTCCCTTAAAAACTGTTTCCTATTAAAGGCAAGATTGTTTTCAAATCCAGTGATCAGATTGAGTCTGGAGGGTGTGGATGAATCACATAACCACAGCCTTCAGAAGAAAAGGTCTAGAGAGGCAGGAAACCAGATGGATTATGGAATTTAAAGTGATTTTTACTATATATTTTCCTAGCTTACATTTTTGGCTCATTAAGAACTGAAATGCTTCATAGATTTTAACTATATACAAACCCAATATTTCTCTATATCATCTAGTTTTTGATGTTTAGCTGCAGAGGAAGAGAAGCTGCTCTTAAAGTTATTTCCATCTTCATTCAAAGGGTGACTCCAAAATCCGCATAGGATGTAATTCCACCTATCCCTCTTTTTCTGGAATTTCTGTGCTTCAAATGTGCAAACTGGATTGAACATGGAAGATAAGTAAAGAAAACAAAGATAAAAAAAGCATTATAGGGGGGCCTGGGTGCCTCAGTCTGTTAAATGCCTGACTCTTGATTTCTACGCAGGTCATCAACTCGGGGTCCTGAGATTGAGCCCTACAAGGAGCTCTGTGCTCAATGGGAAGTTGGTTTGAGATTCTCTCTCTCCCTCTGCCCCCCACCCCACTCCACTCATGCTCACTCTCTTGCTCTAAAATAAATAAATAAATCTTTTTAAAAAGGCATTGTAAACACCCATTTTCTTTACAAATTTAAGTTGGAACTACAAGAATATTTAATTATACTGCTGCTTGCTGCAAAAGTACATCAATTAAGTTTGCTATAATGGTTATTGATTGTATGTCTATTATAAGGGCATTCTGAAATAACGGAGGAAAAGGCAAAGACAGACATTTCCCCTAACATCATTTTGCATATACCTAGAAGAGAATTTTGATGTAAGTATTAATCTTTATCATAACAAAAATTATAAATTCTATAATAGGATGAAACAGATGCACAGAGGGGAAGAATCAGCAAACTTTATCCCTGTTGGTCTTTTACTTATGATAAAGAAAAATATTTCTCATATTTTTAGATCGAGAAAATAAACTATGTAAAGAAAATAAGCACTGTCAGTAAATACACAAGAAGGTAGTTTAAATCAACCATGATTAGTCTGGTTATCTGTGTTGGAGAAGTAAATAAATGATAGGATCTATAACTTTGGAAGTATTTAGAAACCTTAGAACTTGAATGTCCTGTTAGTGTAGGGATAAGTGGGCAGAGGAAACACTTGAAAAGATAATAGCTAAAAAACGTTTGAGAACTGCTGAAGTATAATTCATAGACTTATGAACATTGAATGATCTCTAGTAGAGTAGGAAGACAGCAACAAAAACTATGATAAAAATTTCTGTCCTACAGCAAAAGAAAAAAATATGAAAATCAACTGGAGGAAAAACAGATTATCTTGAAAGGAGAGTTAGTCTAACAATGAATTCTCTATCTCAACAATAAAAAGAAAGTAAAAGAATACCCTCAATATACTAAAAGAAAATAACTAGGAACCTAGAATTCCATTACTTATGAAAGTATCTTTTAAGGCAGCATTATAAAAGAAATAAACTGAAAGTTAGCAATTTCATCACCAGATTAAACTAAAGGAAAAAAAAGAATTGATCCAGTATGGTAAACTAAAATAAAAGATAATATTTAATAATTTAGAAGGTAATAAATATAAAACAAATACATATTGACTATAAAGACTAAGAATCTCTATTGATGTTAAAATCACATATAATTAACATATATGACAACAATAATATAATTTTAAACAGTAAATGAAGCTAAGAATTTTAAAGGCAGGATTCCTGAATAGCTCAATGGTTGAGCGTCTGCCTTCAGCTCAGGTCGTGATCCTAGGGTCCTGGGATGGAGTTCCACGTTCCGCTCCCTGCATGGAGCCTGCTTCTCCCTCTGCCTGTTTCTGGCCCTTTCTCAGTGCCTCTCATGAATGAATGAATGAATGAATGAATAAATATCTTTAAAAGTTTTTTCAAAGGCAATTGCATACTCTTGAGAAGACGTAAATATTAACTTTGGATCTGGTAAATTATCTATAATTTTTATGGTAACTTAAGAAAAGAGAACATATAACTCATCAGCCGGTATCCTATTCCCCCAGAAATCAACATTTCTCTTCATGGTAGTTGTTGCTTATTTACATCTGCATCTAAGTATTTCTCTAGCTAAAGGATCCTACTCATCAACAATAAATGAAATAGTCAATAAATAAACTAGTTTTCTTCCCTTTTGGGTGGTAAAACCCATTTTCTACAGCATTTCCAAGAGACACCCCATTATAATTAAGACCTATTAATGCTCTCAGGATTGTCATGGTCAGCAGTAGCTCACCTATGTTAATTTTCTTCTTTTCCTATGTCATTTCCCCACAATCTACTGTTTTTTTTTTTTTTTTCTATATAGCCTCTCCTATAAACCATTAATTCATCTTACTCTCAGGGAATGATTCTAAAAGAACTCAATCTACAACAAATTTAGTCAAGAGAAAAATAGAAAAAAAACATTAAAAGGTGGTAGGGTAATAGTAAATAATGTAATAACATGATATATTTTACTCAAATATATTAATTAGACATATTTGATAGAAATAGACTGAATGCTTCAATCTGAAGAAATGTTACCAATAAGTAGATAAAACAATCTGTAGGTATATAGAAAATTTAAATACTATTAACAAATTTCTGCTAATTATCATTTATGGAAAACTATGTCCTCAAACAGATGATAGGCCATATGTTGGGCCATAAAATAAATCTTGATAAATTTCAAAGGTTTTAAAAACTTGGGTATATTCTGTGACACAAAAACAATCAATTAGAAATTAAAAATGAGATTCTAGGAAAACCTCAAATATTTGAAATGAAAAAAGAACATATTTAAATAACTTAAACCTCAAAGATGAGATAGTGAAAGGAATTAGAAAATATTTTGAGCAGAATAATGAAAATATAACACATCAGTTATTTAAGATGCTTATATAATAAAAGACTTAAAAGAATGACCAAAATACCCAATTTAAAAAGCTAAAGGGAGAAAGGAAAATTAAACACAATTGAAACAATGGGATAATAAAAGGGGAGAATTGAATAATAAAAAATAAATCCAAAAGAAATGTTACAAACCCCAAAGTAGTTTATGATTAATAAATGAAACAGGAGAGAGAAAACACAAATTACAAACGCGGGAAACGAATACTTCTGCAACTTCTACAAATGTTGAAGGTACAATGAAGGAATATTAAGACCTTCATGCCAATAATATTGGCAATTTAGATGAATGAAATAAGCAAACTCTTTTAAAAATAGTTTACCAAATATGACTTGGAATTAAATAGAAAATATGAATTCATTCTATTAAATTCCTAATTAAAATCTTTTCCAAGAAGAAAACTCCAAGTTCAGATGACGTCATTGGTGAATTCTACCAAATATGCAGATAAGAAAAAACAACAAAAAAAATTCCCACAGAGGAATTCCTATGAGAAGAAACACTTTCTAATTCACTATAAGAGAGCTATATAATGTAGGTAACAAAATCTGATAAAAATACTACCAATAATATTATAAACCAATATAGCTCTTAAAATTAGAAATAAAAAATCCTCCCATATTGGCAAAATAAATCCAATAATGTATTAAAAGTATAATATACATAATGAAATGTGAGTAATTTCAAGGTTAGTGTAACAATCAATCAATGTAATTTAGCAACACTGGATAAAAGAAAAATAATAACTTTCATAAATTCATAAAAATTATAAAATACAGTAACTATAACCACATAATAAAGATAAATCTCTGAGCAAATTAAAAATGAAGGAAGTTTGTTCATGTTGCATGAGAAGGAAGTCCTCTCTCAGCATTTGTATCCATCAAAATGGAAATCTTAGAAAACATAGTAAGGCAAGCAAATAAAATCAAAAGTAAAATATTAGAAAATATACAAAGTTGTTATTCATTGCAGACATGACTGTCTATAAAGAAAATTCTAATAAAAGCTACTAAATTTAGAAAAATTTAGGATAAATCTAGAAAAATTTATCCTAAATTTAGTGTACAAGTTCAACACACATCAATTGCATACTCTAGCGCTAAAACTGCAGAAAATAAAAATACCGTTTAGAAAAAAAATACCGTTTAGAGTCAATAATAAAATATGTTAAGGGTAATTTAGTCAAAGATGTTTAAGACTTCTAAAATAATAACCGTAATAGTTATCTGAGGAAAAAAATAAGACAAATACATGAAGAGATAATATTAGCTCATGGACAAGAAGGCTCACTATTGTTAAGATGTAACTTATATCTTAAGTACACAGAAAAGCCAAACAAGATTTAAAAAGAACAAATTTGGAGAACTTACTCATCTTGATTTCAAAACTTACTCTAAAGCTACAGTAATGATGAGAGTGGTCCCAAGAAAAAGTGTCAATTCTATGGGAAAGATTATTGGCTGCAGAAGAGACTACATTGATTTTTGATAAAGCCAACAAGGCTATTTATTGGTAGGTAAAATATTTTGCTTCATTTTTTTTTTAGTAAATGGTGGTAATTAAACAGGAAAAATGCATGGGGAAAAAATCTTTGACCTCATACTATACACAGTTATTAATTTATGATAAAATTGTGGACCTCTATAGAAAAACATGATATATAAAAAGATTATAAATTTTGCTTAGGTGTATGCAGAATTTTCTTAAGATAGAAAAAAAAATCAGGGGCACTTGGGTAGCTCAGTCAGTTAAGTGTTGCCTGCCTTTGGCTCAGGTCATGATTCCTGGGATAGAGCCCTGTAGCAGGCTCCCTGTAGCAGGCTCCCTGCTTCTCCCTCTCCCTCTGCCACTCCCATGCTTGTGCGCTCTCTCTCTCTCTCTCTCTCTCTCTCTCTCTCTGTCAAATAAATAATAAAAATCCTAAAAAAAAAGAAAAAAATCATAGCTGGCAAAATCAGATAATCTTCACTTTACCAAAATTAAACACCTGTCAAAACATTACAAAGAAAGTGAAAAAAAAATCAAGACTTAGAAAAAGTGTTATTTCTATATATTAATCTACCAACTTTCTATCACTTATTCATCTATTGACTGACAATGGCTTGTATATGGAACACATAAAATCCCACATATCAATAAAAACCTAATATTTGAGCAACAAACTTGAAATGTTCTTAATATCAACAATAAGGTATATAAATTGCCAAGAAACTCACAAAAAGGTGCTATCATTGGTAATCAAGGAAATGCAAATCAAAATCAAATCTGGGTTGCATTTCACATTGCTGTCATAAAGATAAAACTGTCAGCATTAAACATTGGCAAGCACATAGATATAAAAATAGACCACAACTACTTTAGCAGTTTCTTATATACTAAATACGCAACATCTTATGACCCACCAGTTCCACTCCTAAATATCTACTCAAGAAAAGGTAACATTTATTTATAAAAGTAATTATATAGTAATATTTATTACAACATCACTCCTAGTAGGTGCAAACTAGAAACAACTCAAACATCCATGAAAGGAGAACTCATATACAAATTATGGTATATCCATGTAGTGGAATAGAATTCAGTCAAAATAAAAAAGAACTATGGTATATACAACAATATTAATGAATCTCAGTAATAATAAGTGAAAGAAACCAGATATAAAATGTACATATTATACAATTCCATGAGTTCAAGAATAAGATAAACTACTCTATGATTATGGAAATCAGAAAGTGGTTGCATAGGATAGATGGATGTCAGAAGGTGGTTTAGAATAAATACTATTTGAGGAGACAAAGGCTATATTTTGATTCAATTGCTGATTACATGGATGATACTTAGTAAACTGTACCTTGAGGTCTATGTATTTCACGGAATGAAATTTTGACTCAATTTAAAATATTTTGTAAAAATACTTGAATTAGCAACATTACCTCTCTGTGACCAGTAAGTTTGAACAATGTATTTCCCATTCCCATGATGACATAATTTGCTAGCATTAATTTATGATAGAGCAGCCCTGGTGGTCCAGTGGTTTAGTGCCGCCTTCTGCCCAGGGTGTCATCCTGGAGACCCGGGATCAAGTCCCACGGGCTCCCTGCATGGAGCCTGCTTCTCCCTCTGCCTGTGTCTCTGTCTCTGTCTCTCTCTCTCTGTGTGTCTGTCATGAATAAATAAATAAAATACTTTTAAAAAATTATGATACTACTCTAGTTATTTTACAACCTTTGGGGAAATATAAAAGATATCTTCTCTGAAAAAAATTGTTGCTAAATAAATGTATACACACACTCTTCTGGTTTGGATTCAAAGAACTGTCCAGCTGTTGTGCCATCTTCTCAAGAGTTATGTCTTGGTAGCCCTCAGTGTTTGGCAATATTAGGCACTCAACCATAAACAGAAATAATTTGATTTCTTGTTATACCCATAATTCTGGTATTATTTTATATAATTAGAATTACTTGAAAACCCAAATCTAAACCCTATGTTTTCAAAATAACGAAATGTGTAAAATTTTTAAATTTGACTTACAGGATTTTTTAGTATGAATTAAGTCCTATGCCTTAGGCCCATGTAATTATGACTTTAATATTGTTTTTTGTCTTTTCTGTTGAGGCTATATTTCTGTATCCAAGAGATTATGGCAGTGGCAAAAAAATAGAGTAATATTGGTAAATGCAAATAAAAATCCCATGAATAATTTAAAAAGTAGAAGAGTTATAAGTTATACTCATCTCTTGAATTTACCATCAACACTATAAAAAATTACTCAGAAATAGGCAAGTTTTGGTAGCATGCCTTTCATTGTCACACTGAGTCATTGTTTAGTAAGTTCACACAAGAATTAAGTTGTTTAGTTAGAATATACCTGTGCTGTGCTGTTCACTCTTGAGAGATTAGAATCTGTTGCAGAATATAATTGAGTTGATGTGCACTGCTGGTTAACCCTCAAGCTGGACCTGAGAATCAGAGGCTTTTCATTCCCTTCCCTGTCCTTGGAACGGACACTCTTCTCCCACTCTTCCAAAGGTAGGAGCTATTTTTAAATACGTAACCTTGGCCAGAAGAAAAGATGGTGCCTGACTGGCTCAGTCAGTACAGTGTGGGACTCTTGATCTCAGGGTCATGAGTTCAAGCCCCATGTTGGGCGTGTGCCTATTGAAGAAGAAGAAGAAGAAAGAAGAAGAAAGAAGAAGTAGTAGTCTGGAAAAAGTAAGGTGTTGCTGAAACCATCTGGTCTATATAGGTCACCAAACGCCATTAAGGCCTCTATATAAACTTTTAAGATTCTGGTGGGCAGGTGTGTAGATCTAGTCAACTTGCAGCTGCCACAACAAATCCTTTTGTAAGTCCCCGTATTAGACTTTCCTCCAAACTCACCTTGAGTGATTAGCATCTTTCTTCAGTATCCCCTTACCCTTGCAAAGGACAGCCAGTTTCAGCCTTGGGAGCTTCTGAGGTTGTGAGCCAACAGAATCTATAAAGTTAATCTTATCATGTAAATTTCTCTCGGTTAGCAAAGTATATCTCTAAGGTTACAGTTATAATATATTTTAAAATGTGAATCCATTTTTATCTCTAATTCACCAAATTTTAAAATTATTTTCTTGGTGAAATTATTACACAAAAAGATGTTTAAATAAGCTTTACCAATTAAGCTTTGAGTGAACTTTACCCTCATTAATAACTTGACTAAATTCTTTGACTTTTTCCAATTCTATATAAACATGAAAGTCATGTTTTTAACTTTTTGAAAATCATGTTTTACTAACATTCATATAGAAATGTAATTTTTAATGTATTACTTTATTCTAAATTTGAAGAATTTATTTTACTAAATTTTCTGTAAAATTTGCACACTAATGTGTACTTTCCATTTAAGGAGTAAAATAATCTCCAATAAAAGGAGCATTTCTTCAATGCCTCCAAAAGCCAATTAGAATAAGACTTCTTTAAATGGCAACATAGCAACCCAAGAATATTTCAAAGTTTAAAAATATTTTTATTAATATGTAGAACCTAGATGTCAGGTCAGCAAATGTGAGAAGAAAAGGTATAGAGTATAGAAATAATTAATGATAGTTTACCTTGAAGTATGATTTTTCCTTAAGACTCTAAAAACTTCAATAAGATTAAACTTATTAAATGCTTACAGTCATTGGAATTATGAGAAAACTAGTAGAAGGACTGTATATCAAGTTCAAATTCATGTAGACAAACGTAACTGCCATTTGTACTCAAGAATGTGGGATCAGAGAAACAGAATATAGAATGCACTAACTCACTGGAAATACTTTTTTTTTTATTTTTCCTGAAAATGCTTATAAAATTTTGGCTCCATATGTTTAGATCAAAAAGGTCAGTTTGTATGTTAGAGAAAATACTATTTACAATTGAGTAACAAACTATTCAAAAATTCAATATTAGACTTACCAATTACTAGAAAATCTTAGGCCATTTCTACAACTTGGGGTTCAGCCAAATGTTCTGTTGTTTTTCTCAGATCCATCTTTCTTATCTTTCCTTCTCTCATTTCTCACCTTACAGTCTTCTACATTTTAGTACGAAGTGCCAGGACACACACGCCTCTCCCTTCCCCTTCCTACATTCTTACCCTCAATGCCTCTCAGCCTCTTATTTTTAGACTATAAGATAGTACTCTGGGGAAAGCCAATATTTGTTTTGTGTTGCAGTTCTTTTGAAGGATTATCTTGCATTCCTGGAGGGAAAGTGGTTCAGAATTTTCAGTTATATTCATTTACAAGCTGGTCTCCACTCTCCTACCAACACCCTCCCTTCTCTCAATTTGTTCTAATTTTAAGTCCCCTGAAGGCAACAACAATGTTCTATTGTCAATGTATACATGATGAGCTAGTTTACTTAATGGCTTACCACTAGTCATCATTTTTCAGATGAACATAGGGAACGTAGAGGGATTTAAGTAATTTTCTCAATATTAGACTACAAATATATTGTTGAACTGGTATTGAACTAAGACAATATGATTACAGAACTTGTTCTTGTGTTCTCTATGCATTTTGCCTACCAAAACTGTTGAATGAAAAACATTTTCCATCCCAATACATATCTTTTTCCTTTTCCCTCAATGTATCTAAATCTTATGTCTTAAAGTCTTCATTCTTGTGCATACTCTTCCAACTCACTACAACTTCCTCTATTTTTGATCCTCATACTGCTTTTACACACAACTGTGATATTGTGTTGCCACCTATAAAAGATTTTATCTCTACTGATTCATACAATGGTAAAACTTATGTTTATATAGTACTTAGGAATTTTTTTTAAAGATTCTTACTTATTTGAGAGAGAGCTTGGGCAAGCAAGGAGAGGGGCAGCGGGACAAGCAGGTTCCCACTGGGCTCAATCCCAGGACCCTGAGATCATGACCTGAGCCAAACTAAGACACTTAACTGACTAATCTACCCAGGAATCCCAGAATTTTCTAATATCTATACATATTACTACACTGATATTCCAACTAAATCACAATATTGAAAATACATATGTTGCTATATCCTGTAGCATGCAGCAATATTAAGATATTTAGAAACTACTAAGTTTTTCTGTAGTAAAATGTAAAAAAAAAAAGCTATCAAAAATTACTTCAAATACTGATTTGAACAAATTGCATATAAAATATGTAGATCTTTTATTTCTGGCTTTACATAAACAACCAATATTCAATTGGGCATACTGCCAACATTTACTACTTCAGAATTTATGGTTGTAATAAATCTAAGAGCAAAGTATTTTTTGGTTACAAGAATGAAGCAGATCAACTCATGCTATTTTTCTTCCTTCCATCTATATGCTTTGCTATATAAGCAAAAACCATCCTATTTGGATGTCAGAGAGAGAACATGAATAAAAAGCCATTAGCTATAGCTGTTCCAAATGTATAATAGGCTGGGATTATGAAACCAACAAAACATCTGTTTTTCCTGTGAGGTTCTGACAACTTAAACTCTAGTTGTGGTGGACTGCTATTAGATATCATTAAAGCCTGTACTCAATGCACATACCATCTGTCATCTTGAAGCTGCATTAACTCATCATTTAATTCCGTGCCCTTTTCAAATTGTGCCTTTTAATGTTAACTTTACAAAATTGTTCCAACAGTTTTAAAAATACTATATAGCCTCTACATAACCATGAGAAGGATTCGAGGCAAAAAGTCTTTTCTGTATGTGGAATAAATGTAGCTTCTTCTCTATGGACCACCCGTCCCTTTTTTTCTCCAAAAAAAGAAAAGAATTTATCTGTGTAAGACTCTAAATACAATTATTCACATGCTCATCCCTAGAGAATCCCTAGAGAAGTAGTGTGTTTGCCTCACCATCTATCCATTTTCTCTTTGATGATATCATGTGTAGAATAACTTCTTTCTTCTTACACTATCACACTTGTCATTACATATCCCACTTACTTATGAGAGTCACACCATTCCTTGTAAATTTTATGAACTTCGTGTTTTGTTTCTATATGAAAACTCACACCACTTGAAGTCAGTGGCAATCTTCCCCAGAGTCAAATATAGTGTCTTGTTTCAAGCACATGGTGGATAATGAAGAGTGATTTATAGATGAAATCCAATTAATCCTAGGTAACCATAATAAATTAAAAAGAAATAAGTTATTTGACTGGATGTAAACATCTTACAGAAATTAATAAATAAACATAAAGACTATGAGCATAGCAATTCTCACGAATGGATTTTTCTCATTAAGATTTCACAAAATGCACCTTCTGAATTATTTTTTTAAAAACTCTGTTCTGCCTAACAATATTGAGATTCTAGATTTATTGTTATGATGCCTGAAAGTGCTCTAGAAAAAGAAAGAATGCCAATAAAAGACAGAATGATTGCTGATATTCTTGCATCTTAAATTTATTGAAAGCTTCCCTGCTTTAGTGATGTATAGAATTAATATCCATATTTAAGTCACTGTTTCTTACTATGCTGTATACTAAAAATAGTGGGAGGTAAATTTATGTTGTTTTCATAGCATGCCAGATACAAATGTTTATAGCATTTTATCCATAAAATTATGTACCTGTCACATAAATTTGACAGAGACAATGTTGAAACAGTAGACCGACCTGATAGCTAGTGACTTTACATGACTTAGCTTATGTCATCTCCTGAGCTAAATAATGGTATTCTAGCTCCTTTTCATTGTTACTACCTCATCTGAACTGGGCAATATATTTATATCATGTTTATCATTATTGTTAAAATTATCAAGCTAACATTCTAAATTGTACATTATAATAATTTTCTATTAATAGAAATAATATAAGTGACAACTGTTTAAATGACAACTGTTTGGGCAGCCTTGGTGGCTCAGCAGTTTAGTGCCACCTTCAGCGCAGGGCATGATCCTGGAGACCCTGGATCGAGTCCCACATCAGGCTCCCTCCATGGAGCCTGCTTCTCCCTCTGCCTGGGTCTCTGCCTCTCTCTCTCTCTCTCTCTCTCTCTCTCTCTCTCTGTGTGTGTGTCTCATGAATGAATAAATAAAATCTTAAAAAAAAGACAACTGTTTCAACTGATCAATCGAATCAACATATTGGACATTAATCAGTAACTAAACAGTCAAAAATAATGTTTTCATAGAACAAAAAAGAGCCTATTAAAAGTACTATCTTCTCTTCCTGATATCCTTTGCAATTAAAATCATTATATTACTAACTTATTTGAAAACATCTATATAAAGAATTATAATGACCTCCAACTTTTATCACAAGTAGTGAGCCTTAAACTAAGGCATTTATTTGTTCATCACTGGAGATTTTAAAAATTAATGGCATATACTTAAAATGTAACTACATAACTTGAACATTGTTTGTATTAATGTTAATATCTGGAAACCATGAAAAAAATTAGTTACATTTGAAGTAACTTGTTTATTCATTAAAACTTGATTCACTTAAGAATTCATGTTTTTTTTTTTTTTAATTTTTATTTATTTATGATAGTCACAGAGAGAGAGAGAGAGGCAGAGACACAGGCAGAGGGAGAAGCAGGCTCCATGCACTGGGAGCCCGACGTGGGATTCGATCCGGGGTCTCCAGGATCGCGCCCTGGGCCAAAGGCAGGCGCCAAACCGCTGCGCCACCCAGGGATCCCAAGAATTCATGTTTTTTATTTTGAGGCTATATTTGTGCTATATTTGAGGCTATATATGTGTGCATATATACTGTAATTTCATGTAATCTTTTAAAACACGTAGGAACTTTGAGTTTATAACTAACAAATAATAATGTACTATGCAAAAAATGTAAAAACCCTTATAAATAGAAATAACATTCATAATATTTTGTGTTTTTACATAGGAAGAGATGCTTAGAAAAATACAATTTACTATTTGCCTAACACTCTTACTGAATCAAATACAGCAGATGTAAATGTTGGAAACAACTGAATACAGTCTGATGCCCATTCCATTAATCAAAAGGGAGATGTAACTAGTTGGTCCTATGGCATTTAAAATAGTTTCAATATAACTAACCCCAATAAAAATATTTATCCTTACAGATTTATAAAATATTATTGTTTTTCATTTTTCCATTTTAAAGAAAAATTACATTATAATTCATTGTTCTGTGTTCCTTACTTACCATAAATACCAACCATTTAAAAATATTTTGTTAATATTTAATATAGGTATCCAAGATAAGAAATGGAGTCAGAAATTGTACTTCTGGGGATCCCTGGGTGGCTCAGCAGTTTAGTGCCTGCTTTTGACCCAGGGCATGATCCTGGAGTCCCGGGATCGAGTCCTACATCAGGCTCCCTACATGGAACCTGCTTCTCCCTCTGCCTGTGTCTCTGTGCCTCTCTCTCTCTCTGTGTCTCTCATGAATAAATAAATAAAATCTTTAAAAAAAGAAATTGTACTTCTTCCTTCCTATAAGTTTTGATTAAACCTACTTTTTCAATTCCAATATAGAAATTTCACTAGGAAAAAATGAATTCCTATATTTACAAATGAAGGGAAAAAATAAATTTATAATAAAATTCATTTTTTTGAAACTGAATTACAATTGAGATCAACTTCAGTTCAACATCCAAGCTTTGGAGGGAAAATGGTCTTAAATCTGATCTCATGAAGGAAAATTAATTTGTGAACCAACCAATATTCTACCTAATATACTTCTATTGTCTGATTTTCAGTATTAAAAACTCATACCAAAAAGCTCAGTCTTCTGTAATCACTTTTAGCCTACTAATTGAAGGATATTCCCTTAATACGAGAAGTAGAATTTACCCTATAGGCATTTGTGAGAATGTTAAGTGACCAGACAGGAGTGTTGATTAATTGTTCTCCAAATTGATGATGAACAAGCCCAGAATATATGTTTTACTGTTTCTGTATTTCCCAATAACTGCCCTCATCAGCATGTTGAGGGTAAAATATTTATTCATACTGTCGTTCAACAGACAAATAAATTAGGCCCTTTGCCACCTCAATTCAAACTTGCTAACTTTCTGAAATGTGACAATTTAAAATATCCAAAAAAAATTTTTAAAGATTTTATTTTATTTATTTATTTATTTATTTATTTATTTATTTATGACAGAGAGAGAGAGAGAGAGAGAGAGAGAGAGAGAGAGAGAAGCAGTCTCCGTGCAGGGACCCTGACACCCTGACATGGGACTCGATTCCAGGTCTCCAGGATCACACCCCGGGCCGAAGTCAGCGCTAAACCGCTGGGCAACCATGGCTGCCCCGAAATATCCAAAAAAATTTTAAAGAAGTTTATGGTACCTTTAGGCAAAATAAAACTTAACAGTTTAAAATATATATTCTAGCAATAATTTTAGAAATATGTCTATCTTAAATCTGGTTGTCAGATTTAAAAGTGAACCCTTTACAGTTTTCCTTGCCATTGTTTTATGCCAGATTATATGGAGAGTATACAGAATAGGTTATTCTCAAAATCAAGCCCATTGTGCTGCTCAGTTTTCATTAGTCACATAGTTTTCTGAGATGAGATCCATCTGCAGGACATGTGCTATCCATTCTTAAGGCACACATATTAATAAGGAATTTAACAAGAGTGAAAGTGAAATGTTTGTTAAAAGTTACCTAGCATCTACCAGTTGACATGTAATGTACAATTCAATATGCCTTGTTTATTCTACACAATATAAAAACATATAAATATATGTATGTTTAAGTATAAAAACTATATAACTAGATAGTAGCCCAACTAGAATTCATACCCAGAAAGTAGTAGCTTACTAATGCTGTGGAACAGTATTTCCACAATCTTAGTGTCTTCAGTCAACACATTGACTATTTCCCAGTTGTTCTGGGTCAGTAGTCAGTACAGCTTAGCTGAGGTCTCTTTCTTGATACTGATGGTCCTCAGTCTCTGAAAATAATATTAACAACTGGGCCCCATTTTCCCTAGACTCAAGTAGATAAAGAATCTGCTATGAAAGGAAGTTAGTTCTGCTCTTGATTAGAAACTTGATTAGAAATCCACTGTTGATTAAACCAGCTTTAATAGAAGGGATTATGTGAAAGATAGTATCTCTAAAATCTCAAGAAACTCATAAATAATAATTCTCACAAGTTAAAAGGAAAGCTCCAAGATCGCTTTAAATTATGTTTGTATTACCAATTTTAGACAAATATTTACTTAGCACTAACAGAATTTTTTGTGATGTAGAATTGTTAATTCTGGGAAAATGGAGTCTAGATCTCTAAAAGCATCTGAAATTTAACTATACAAACAGATCCCTTCTAATAGGAACATACAATAAGGGGCACCTGGGTGGCTCAGTAGTTGAGCGGCTGCCTTTGGCTCAGGTCTGATGCCAGGGTCCTGGGATCAAGTCCTATATTGGGTTCCCTGCAGGGAGCCTGCTTCTCCTTCTGCCTATGTCTTTGACTCTCTCTCTCTCTCTCATGAATAAATAAATACAAATCTTTAAAAAAAAGGAACATACAATGATATAAACACACTACATTAATGCATGCTTCAAAACCACTGGACTGGGCAGCCTGGGTGGCTCAGTGGTTTAGTGGCACCTTCAGCCCAGGATGTGATCCACCTCATCCTGGATTGAGTCCCACCTCAGGCTCCCTCCATGGAGCCTGCTTCTCCCTCTACCTGTGCCTCTGCCACTCTCTCTCCCTCAGTCTCTCTCTCTCTCTATGTGTGTCTCTCAAGAATAAATAAGTAAAATTAAAAAAAATTACTTGACTGTATAAACTTTTAGAATTTAATATATGTTTTATGTTGTTACTAAATCAGAATCAACGTATGTATCCATAAGTGGATTCTAATTCAAGGACATACTCTTTGACAATTGTTACTTTATTTTTATGAACAACATAATATATCCCAAAAGTTCCTTCATCCAATAAGCAAACTTTCCAAGAAAATAAAATTCAAAGGAATACTAACCATACTTTAGTAAAGAATATATTTAATACAGTAGGATAGTATCATGAGCATTTATGCATCTAACTAACATATGATTTAACAAGTAGAACATTCATGATATTAAAATACATCTGTCAATGTACTAGCTATATACTTCTTTGCTACTGATTTCCTTCCTTTGAGATTGTCACTTCCCTGACTTTGCATTTATCAATCTCTCCTCTCTGGGAAAAAAGTTTCATTATTTGTGTATTTTGTTTAAAACTGTATATAATTGGGGCATCTGGGTGGTTCGGTCAGTTAAGCAGCTGCCTTTGGCACAAGTCATGATCTCAGGATCCTGAGATGGAGTCCTAAGTGAGGCTCCTTGTTCAGCAAGAGACTGCTTCTCCTTCTGTCTCTTCTCCTCCCACTCCCATGCCTCCTCCACCCCCACTCATGTTCTCTCAAATAAAATATTCAAAAAATAATAAAATAAAATTGTATATTATTAAAATAGTATTCATGTGTGTAATTTTGAGACTTTTATTTTACATTCAGTATTCTTCAGATTCATTCATGCAACATGCAACTCTGGCTAATTCACTTTTGCTGCTGTAAGATATTCCTTTCTGTGTCGATAGCAAATAGTTTCCCATTGATGGATGGCTGTTTCCAGTCTATTTACTATTACAGAAAAATGTTGTCGGTAATATGCTTACAACATTTAAAATCATCAAAACTTTCCCTACTCTAAAGAGATTGCATGGTTTGATAGTAGGATATACACATAGTTCTATGGATAGTCCCAAATTTTCAAAATTGATTATGCAAAATACATTCCAACAAGCAAAGTATGAGTTTCCATTGGTCCATATTCTTGCCAACAAATGATGAAGAATCCTTAATATTTGTGAAATTGTGGTTATAAAGTTATTTTGATGTGCTTATTTAGGTCTTATTTTCATATGTATCTTATGTGATACATTTATGATATGAGGAATTTTGTCACTGCTCTCATTTGATATTTGATTCACTTCTTTGATTTATATTTTTATAGCTTCATTCATCAAATATGTAGATAACAAAATATTCCTTAAAATTTTTATTCCTATTTTCATTTTATTTTGGTGTCTTGACCAAATATTTAATATTTTGAATTGAACTTTTATGGCTGGTATTTTTCTGCTTTATTTAATATGACCAACCCAACTATAAATCATTTACATAGTCTCCTATATCATCATTGTCCTTCCCATTTAAGCAGTTAATAGGAAATTGATTTTTGCATATAATAGTCTTATTGTATTTTATATGTATAGCATGCCATTTTTTGATAATTCAATACATTTTTGATTAGTCATTTTGTTCCAGTGATCTACAATGCTACTATTATAATATAGTCTATGGAGATGAAGATCTGTTTATAGAATTTCTACTTTGTTCCATTTATCAATATATTCATGTACCAGTAATCACCATTTTCTATGATTTTATAATAATAATATCTGCTAATATAATTAGTCCCTCATTCTTATAAGTGACCTGGGTCTTCTTGTTCCTTGCTTTTCTACATTAAAGTTAGACTAATTCATTGGAAAATTTTTTGAAAATAACTAGATAATATTTTACTGAAAACATGTATCTTTAGATTTTGATTAGAATAGTAATAAACAGAATAATTTAGATGGAACAATTTACGTATAACTTATACCTTCATGACATGGACTCTTTTATATGGTATACTGCCATATAATGAAGTCTCAAATGTTTTAAGTTTCATAAATAGTATCTTAATATGTTTTAAGACATATTTTAAGATATTTTTCTGGTTATTTCTCATGCCAAAACTATGAGATATGGAAAGAATAATCTTTTCAATAAACAGGACTGGGAAAATTGGTTATCTATATGCAAAAGAATAAAATTGAACTCTATCTCACATCATATAGAAAAATTAATTCAAAAATCAGTCATCTAAATTTAAGTGCTAGAAGTATAAAACCCTTAAAAAAAAACTTTAAGTGTAAATCATCAATTTTTTGGATTAGGCAATAATTCCTTAGACATTATACCAAAACCAGAAGCAGCAACAAAAGAAAATAACACAATTAAAATCTGCATACTAAAAGAGACCATGATGATAGTGAAAAGATAATTCATACAATGGGAGAAAACTTTTGCAAATCATTTATCTGATAAATGATATATCTAAGATATAAAAAGGACTATTACACTAAACATCTACATGCAAATGAATGAAATTGGATCATTTTCTCAAGCCTTATACCAAAATAAACTCAAAATAGAACAAAGGCTCAAATTTAAGACCAGAAGCCACAAAACTCCCAGAAGAAAATGTAGGCAGTAAGCTCTGTGATTTCAGGATCCTGAGATGAGCCTTGCCTCCAACTCCATACTCAGCATAGCATCTGCTTAAGATTCCCTCCCTGTGCTGTGGAGGGAATCTTAAGCAGATTTACCTTGACTAAGTCCCAATAGTTCATTTTTGCTTTTGTTTCCCTTGCTTCTGGAGACATGTCGAGTAAGAATTTGCTACAGCCAAGGTCATAGAGGTTTCTGCCTGTGTTCTCTAGGATTTTTATTGTTTCCTGTCTCACATTAAGGTCTTTCATTAACTTTGAATTTATTTTCATATATGGCATAAGAAAGTTTTCCAGTTTCGTTCTTCTGCATGTTGTTGTCCAAACACAATTTGTTGAAGAGATTGTCTTCTTTCCTGTTTTGTTGAAGATTAGTTGATCATATAGTTGTGGGCCCATTTCTAGGTTTTCTATTCTGTTCCATTGCTGTATGTGTCTATTTTTATGCCAGCACCATACTGACTTGATGACTACAGCCTTGTAATATAGGTTAAAATATGGAATTATGATGTCTCCAGATTTGCTTTACTTTTTTAGAATTGCTTTAGTTATTCAAAGTCATTTGTGGTTCCATACCAGTTTTAGGACTGTTTTAGCTCTAAAATGCTGGTGACATTTTGATATAGAGTGCTTTAAATGTGTAGATTGCCTTGGGTAATATAGAAATGTTAACACTATTTGTCTTCCAGTCCATGAGCATGTAATGCTTTTACATCTCTTTGTATCCTCTTCAATTTATTTCATAAGTGTTCTATAGTTTTGAGAGTATAGATCTTTTGCTTCTTTAGTTAGATTTATTCCAAGGTAGCTTCTTGTTTTTGGAGTAACTGCAAATGGGATAAATTCTTTGATTTCTTTTTCTACTGCTTTATTACTAGATATGAAATGCAACTGATGTCTGCACATTGATTTTATGTCCTGCAACTCTGCTGAATTCTTATATAAGTTCTAACAACTTTTTGGTGGAGTCTTTCAGGTTTTCTAATTAGAGTACCATATTTGTCTCCAAATTATGAAAGTTTAACTTCTTCCTTACTGAATTGAATGCCTTTTATTTTTGTTGTCTTATTGCTGAGGCTAAGACTTCCAGTAGTATGTTAAAATAGTAAGGGTGACATGTTTTATTCCTAAACATAGGGTCAAGGCTCTAAGTTTTTCCCCACTGTGGATATTAGCTATGTGTCTTTCATATATGGTCCGTATGATATTGAGGTATGTGCCCTATGTTCCTACTTTGTTGAGGATTTTTATCAAGAATGGATGCTATATTTTGCCAAATGCTTTTTCTACATCTATTGACATGATCAAGTGGTTTTTATCTTTTCTTGTTTTAATATGGTGTATCATGTTGATTGATTTATGAATATAAGACTACTACTGGGACATCATCAAGGTAAAAAGCTTTTGCACAACAAAGCAAACAATTAACAAAGCTAAAAGGCAGTGTATGGAACAGGAGAAGATATCTGAAAATGACATATTTGATACAGGGTTAGTATCCAAAAATCTATAAGGAACTTACGAAACTCAACACCCAAAAAAGAACTCAGTTAAGAAATGGGCAGAAGACAATAAACACATTTCAAACAAACAAACAAAAAAGACATCTAGATGGCTAACAAACACATGAAAAGATGCTCAATACCACTTATCAACAGGGAAACAAATCAAAACTACAATAAGATACCCTCTCATACCTGTCAAGATGGCTAAAATTAACAAGAAACAACAGGTGTTGGTGAGGATGCAAGAAAGGGGAAAACTCTTGCACTGTTGGTGGGAATGTAAACTGATGCAACCACTCTGAAAAACAGTATGAAGTTTCCTCAAAATGTTGAAGAGAGAGCTACCCTACAATTCAGCAATTGCACTACTGTTTACCCAAAGATGCAAAAATACAAATTTGTTTTTTTTCTAAATTTTTATTTATTTATGATAGTCACAGAGAGAGAAAGAGAGAGAGGCAGAGATATAGGCAGAGGGAGAAGCAGGCTCCATGCACCGGGAGCCCGACGTGGGATTCGATCCCCGGTCTCCAGGAGCGCGCCTGGGCCAAAGGCAGGCACCAAACCGCTGCGCCACCCAGGGCTCCCCGCAAAAATACAAATTTGAAGGGATATATACACCCTAATGCTTACAGCAGCATTATCAGCAATAGCCAAACTATGGAGAGAAACCAAATGTTCATCGACTGATGAATGGATAAGGAAGAGGTGGCATATGTATCCAATGGAATATTATTCAGCCATCTAAAAGAATGAAATATTGTCATTTGCAATGGTATGGTTGGAACTAGAATGTATTATGCTAAGTGAAATAGAGAAAGACAAATATCATACGATCTCACTCATATGTGAAATTTAAGAAAGAAAACAGATGAACATATGTAAAGGTGGGGGAAGAAAAAAGGGAGAGAGGGAAACAAACCATAAGAGACTTTTTAATGCTAGAGAACAAACTAAGGGTTGATGTATGGAGGTGGGGGGGCGGGGAATGGGCTAGATTGGTGATGTGTATTAAGGAGGGCACTTGTTATGATGAGCTCTGTGTGTTGTATATAAGTAATGAATCCCTGAATTCTACTCCAGAAACCAATATTGCATTGTATGTTAACTACCTAATTTTTTTTTTAAAGCAAAAAACAAACATTACAAAAAGGGAATTATTCTATGTGGAATAGTTGTTAAAATTTAGTTCCTTAATTTTTTTCTTGATTTCTTGTATACATAAATATAATGTCCAAGTACCAGATATTTTATTAATAATAACAAAATGTCTGTTAAAAAAATTCTCTCCTTCTTCCTCTGCCCCTACCTCCCCCCACACACACACTGCTCACACACATGTTCTCTCTTAAAGAGAGAAGAAAAGAAAAGAAAAGAAAGAAAGAAAAGAAAAAAGGAAAGGAAAGAAAAGAAAAGAAAAGAAAGAAAAAAGAAAAGAAAAGAAAGAAAAGAAAAGAAAAGAAAAGAAAAAAGAAAAAAAAGAAAAGAAAAGAAAAGAAAAAAAGAAAAGAAAAGAAAGAAAAAAGAAAAGGACTCAGATACAGAGAACAAACTGATGATTATCAGAGGGGAGAGCAGGGTGGGAATGAACAAAATAGGCAAAGGGGATTAAGAGATACAATTTTCCAGTTATAAAATAAAACATGGGATGTAATATATGGCATAGGGAATATAGTCAATAATACTTAAGTACTTTATTTGACAGAAAGAGAGGGATGGAGAGGAAGAGAGAGAAAGAGAGAGAACAAGAGCAAGCTCATGAGCAGGAGGAACAGTGGGAGAGGGAGCCCAATGTGGGGGCTCGATCCCAAAGTCAAAAACTTTGTATGGTGACAGATGATAACTAGTCTCATCACAATTATTTTGTGATACATGTATCAAATCACCATGTTGTACACCTGAAATTAATGTAACTGTATGTTAATTATACTTCAATAAAAAACCTCTTATAACTTAAAAAATTAAATTGGTCAAAGGATCTGAATAGGTATCTATACAAATGATAATGATCACATGAAGAGTTCAGTAAGTTTGGTAGAATTTTGGGAGTTTCTCAAGCGATTAAACATGGAGTCAATCAAATTACACAGCAATTCTGGTCCTAGGTATAAATCTAAGAGATATGAGAAAATCCACACAAAAATTTTTACACAAGTTTTTATAGCAAATTATTCATAATAACCAAACTAAAGAAAGAAACCAAATGTTTGTTGACTTATGAACGGGTAATTATATGGCATAACTATATAATAAATTATCATGCAACAGAAAAAAATGAAGTACTGATATCTGTTATAATATGAATGAATCTTAAAATTTTGCTAACTGAAAGAAGCCGTTAAAATTATAGCCTTTAGGGGAACCTTGTTAAGCATCTTCCTTCAGCTCAAGTCCTGGGATCAAGCCCCCCCATTGGGCACCCTCTCCAAATGTTCCCCCCTACTGCTCATGCACTCACGCTTGCTCTCTCTGTCTCTGTCCCTCTCTCTCCCCCTCCATCTCTCTCTTTCTGTCAAATAAAATCTTTAAAAAATTATACCCTTTAATTGGATGATTTTTATGAGCTTTAAATTATATTTTAATAATACTTAAAAATATATGTATTCATACTTTGTAATATTTTAAATTCTTTGTTTTGAATTATGAATGTATGTGTTCTTGTTTACAAAATGCATGTATACTTTGTATATTTATTATATCCAGATTGTGCCATCATTTGACTTTATATCATAAGGAGATAGTGAGTACTTTACAATTAGGTGAAGTGATATTTTTTCTACTGTAAAACCCTTGATATCCTCAGCTCCTATTCTAATAACTTACCACCACCTTGCCATTAAATGCCTCAAGATCCCAACACAAATCTCATGGCTACCTGTAAACTTGTTAATGGTGATCACTCCAAAAATCTGCTAACTCTTTGGCCATCTTTTATCTCTAGCAGTCCATTTCCTTTGAGTTCTCACATTCCTAATTATTTCTTTTATTCCATTACCTTCCAAGTCTTAAAATTCACACATGGTTATCTATTACCAAAATGTTATTATACTCTCTGCTCTGAAGCCTCCCTTCACATTTTTAGTCTATCTCTAATGAAGATCATCCTTGAATCTTTACCATTTTCTCATACTTTCCTCATAGTAGTAGCATATGTGGTGATGGGCAAGTGTCCCTCTACATTACAATTGCTTTCAGATTCACACATCACCTCTTTCAAGTAGCTTGAAAGTTTTATCTCCAGTGTCACTGCCATTAATATCACTCATATCTTGCTTTTTGGTCATTGTAACATTCTATACATGATCCTTCCATTACTCTGGCCTCTCAAACTTTTGAAATCTATGTCGCCAATAAACTTGTTGTTCTTTCTGCCTCTACTCATGTTTCTGGCATTCCATATGTCTTATGGTAAATACAAACCTTCCTTTAACCCAGCTAAAAGCATCTCCTGTTGAGCATCATCTCTCATCCTTCATGTTTCCTCTTTCTTATCCATCAACACTTCTACCTTGACATAACCTCCAACCAGTTTAACGTCCCTGACCTTTCTCTTGTTTTTATTTCCCTGTGGTCAATTGCTCTTTTGTCCACATCCTAACTCCTTGGCCCTTTCTTCATCTTACTTTCTTTAACTTAAATACAAGACATCTAACACTTTGAAAGAATTTTTAAAGCCCATCTAAGATGTCCAGGTCTCAAAAATTCCAGAGCAGCCTTAGAGATTTATTCAATGTCTTTCCCATCTGATTACAACACTCTCCAAAGATAAGGAGATATGCAAGTTACTTACTTATCCAGACCTTGACCTTTGCCTAAATAGCTCAAATTTTAGTCTACTGAATTTCAAGTGAATCTCATAATGTCTATATTTCCATTCCTTCAAGTAAAATATATTAATACCTTTCATTTAACCAGGCCCTCTTTAAGGTGCTGGAAATACAACAAACAAAGCCATTGAGTTTAAATGCCTTTTGAAGTTTAAGCCCTGCTACATAAATTTAAAAAAAAATAGTATGATAATTTAGAGTGTTGATAAATACCATCCTAAGAAAAAAATCAACATGATGTGAACACTTGGTGGTTGGGGATTATAACAGACAGGAAAACTTTTGTGAGTAGATCAGATTTTCATGATACCAAAAGACATGAAGGAGCTAGGCATACAGGTTTTCTCCACAATGCTCCTGGATAAGGGAGCAACTATTGTGATGTCCTGAGATTGGAGAATAATCCACCTACTCAGGTACCAGGAAAGTGGCCAGCCCAAAACAAGAGGAAACCAGGAAGGAATGACAATGATCTTAAGCCTGTGTATTGGCATTGTTACTATATGACAAAGTTAGAGGAGAAAATACTTTTTGAAGTTATACATATATATACATATAGATAATACAGATACAGATACAGTTTTCTTTCCATTCAAATGAGATTTGTCTATTTAAACCTGTCCTAAAATTCTTTCCATAAAAAAAAAAACTATAAAATAAAGTATCTGATTCTCTTCACTTTAAAACAATTTACCAAGCTCTTTGCCTGGTTTTCAAGTTCCTATATGAACTTTCATTATTCTCCTGAGCTTATATATGGGCTTTCCCAGATATTGACAACATTCTTTCAACTTATGTTCTTTTGATTAAAATTTCTCTTTACACTTCTAATTGAGTTCTATCACTTCAAATATTGAATCTTTCTAACAAGCTTTATCTTTTATTACTTTTTCCTAGGAAATATCATATAATCCATATTATTTCATGGCATTTTATTTGAAAGTACTGACTGAAATATGATAGAAACTATCATATCTATCTCATAAACCCAAGAATTTTCAATATATTTTCTTATTGAAAGTAATCCTTTTTCTTGATTATGCAGGTAAGCTATCAAAGTATAAAAAGAAATTCTAGCAATACAGAGAAATATAAGAAAACAAACACCATCCCAAACCACATTACAATGTAGTAATAAGATTCTCACTGGTTTACAAAATGAGAACACCCCCTATAGCACATACTTTTATTCAATGTATATAGTGGACATCTTTTAAAATCATTAACCTTAGAGTACCATAATTGTTTTAACAGCTCTGTAATAGTTCCTTATATTTATAATTGTTTTAACTGGACCTCTATGTATAGATTCTTAAATTTTGTATAATACTTGCATTACTTGTCAATTTAAAAGAAATTTTATATTAATTTTGCTAGGCATACTTTTGATTGCTAGTAAAATTGCATACTTTTCTATCATATTTTTCATTTTTTCATAGAAATGCTTAAAACTTTTATTTTTTCAATTTCAATATTTTATACATTCATTTAGATTAGCAGGATGCTCTTTGTCACATGTGATTCCAATATTTTGTTAGTATTTAGTGTGTCATAAATTTTTATAATTTTAGAATTTGTTACACAATTTTACTATTTGTTTAATCAAAACTTTCATCATATAAAATGTCATAGAATTTTGAAATTTACATATAATCAAAATAGTTTGTTTAATAAATTTTTATTTTTCACTTCTAATTAAAATGAACTAAGACTTCCATTGATCAAAAGAAGATGTATAGTACAACAGAAGTTGAGGGGGACCATGCATAATGTTCAGAAAATATGAGCCTTTATTTTCATTTAATAAAGTTGTGTTCTTTATTTCAATTCATCTTAGTTTATTTTAGTTGAAAGGAAGATAGGATGCTTTTAAATATACTTTTACAAATTTATCTTAATAGTCCTTATAGATAAGATGATATTCAAAATATTTAATAAGTCCTAATCAGTTGAAATGATGCTGGCTTGCCTAGAGTTAAGTCCTGGAGGACTACTGCTGGGAAAGGGCTCAATTTTTAAATTTTAATTACTTTTTATTGAGATGTAATTGACATGTAACTTTGTATTAGAAAAATTGTTTTGTTTTGTTTTGTTTGATGGTAAAAGGTCCTCAGGAGCTCATAGGAAAAACCCCAAGGCTAGGATGGTCTGAGGTGAAGAAAGGGAAACACTCAGGGGTCAGTATGAAAGTATTTCAAAAAAAAAAAAAAGTATTTCAGTGTTCAACAAGCATATAAATACCAAATGTACTGATAACATCAATTATTCACACGTTTGTTCCTTCTGAATTTCATAATTTCATGGATATATGAAGCAAAGGTACCAAAATTATTTCGGCTCAGGATGCAGCTATTCTACTTTTCATATCAAATTTATGATTTCTATTTCATTCAAGTAGTACTATTATAAGGAATGACTACCTACTTTGAGTACTTTATTTTTAAGGACAGCAATTAATTAGTTGAAAGTATTACCCTACCATTTATAATAGTGAAGAAAGTTAACATCATTTTACTGTTCACATGTGTAAATATTAGTAATTTTTCATTAAAAAAAAAACAATCACTCCTAGTAAGCAAACCACTGGATTTAGGGAGAGAACAAATTATTCTTTTTTTTTAAGTTCATAGCAACAAAATATTGAGATATATAAACCGTAATAACCTATTTTATTTCAAACATTATGTGAATCAACCAATAATAAATATACAAATTTGACTTACTATTATATGTGACTGATGAACTTAAGAGAATAAATTAATAGTCATTGAATGATCAAATAGGTATCAATTTTGTGACCAGGTGTGTATTATCTTTGCCTCAACAACAGACCCAAATATAGACAAATGTTTTCTACCAAAGAGATTTATTTCTAATTGGGGAGCAAACGAAAAGTTCATACGTCTCAAAGTAAAAATTTTGTCTGAGTTAGAGAAAAAAACCAACTGTGCCAACATCTAAAACAACAAAAAAAGCAATAAATTGTATCTTAAAAAATTATAGTTTCCTTTGTATTTTCCTCTCTAATATAAAATCAGATCTTCAAAATAACCCCAATGTACATAGGGCAGTTTTATATCACCTGTTTTCAGATCAAATAATCTCCTAAGGTTAGTCCTGGCAAACCACAAATAAAGAGCAGAAACAATGTATTCTATCTTTTTTCTCTATGTTCTGTTAAATCATTTTAAAGATAGTCCTTATCTATAGTAAAAAATGGAAATCAGCTAAATTTATAAATGAAATTTCTTAATATCTAATTCTGACATTCTCTCTGGTATTTTACATAATGTAGAATTTAGTCCAAATCAGCAACATGAAGAGTACAGGTTCAAGCAAAACTAAATAATTTTTGTAAATCTCACTTTATTGATTTATAAAATGGGAATCATTATCTCGCAATGTCACTAAATGGCTATTAAGTTATATACGTTTACTTCATTACACATTTGAGAGTATTTGGGATAGGACCTTGTGCAGATTAATGTAAGTACAAAAAAAATGGTTCTAGCATGAGTAACTTTTATTATGTAACTCCAAGGATCGGCTGATCACAGGGTTAAAATATTCTTTCATCTGGCATACATGTGTAACATTGGTCAGATATAACACCTGTTTAAATTGCCATTACACAGATATCACTTGAGATTCAGGTTTTGAAATTGCCAGGTCAGTTTTTCAACCTCTGAATCCTAAACTTTGATGACCACTTTTCTTCAGGAAAAAATTACATAGGCTTATTGAATGTGAGGCAGCCTGTAAATGAGCCAGGGCTATTTCTTGCAACTTTCTTTGATTTGATTTTACTTGTCAACTTTTTCACTCTTATCCTTCTGGCATTCCTATTAATAGTATAGGCCAGTGAATTCTACTTTTAAAACCTTTGAGATCAACTTTTGAAATAGCAAAGAGAATTTCAATTAAGAAGTGAATATATTTAAAGCCTCCGACAAATATCACTAATCAAAGGTTTTGGCCTACTTTTTCAAAAACAGATCATTTCATTGGCCTTCAAACTTATGTCCTAATTCCATACCTATGATTAAAATGGTAATTACCTACACTATTTACACATTTGTACTTAGCATAGTATTAGCTAAAATAAATTTGCCTGCATTCATGTGCTACTTCGAGGTGATCTCATTGCCCAACTGGCAATCAACCAATATGGAATTAAGTGGAGTTTTACATCTATGATCTCCATTGCCTGTAAGCCTGTGTAGCCCAGTCTGGAAGTGAGATAAGACATACTCAACAGATAGCCATATAACTACTTAGAAGATAGAGCAAGGCACCTCCTTAAAAAAAAAAAAAAAAAAAAGGAAATTTTTAAACAGAAAGTAGCTAGAGTGACAGCACAATAAAACAAAGTGTCATTTGGCTGCCATCCACTAAACACTGGACAAAACCCATTAAGGGAGTAAGTAAAGGCATCATTCCTCATTCAGCTGGCCCAGCCTGGTAACAACTCTAGCTATTTGCCTATGTTTTCTAAGGATTCATTTCCACTCCTCTGTGATCTGTTTTGTTTTAGAGTGGCTGCTATCCCAAAACTACATTTCCAAAGCTATCTTGCCAGCTGCCTTCTGGTTGTTTGTGAATGGGATGCACTGGTGGAAAATGAGAGCAGAACAGGTAGGTAGCTCTTTTGCTGCTTCTATTGGCTCCTCACCTAGGTGCACACAGACTTTCAGACTGATGGGGATTTCCCCTCCCTCCCTATTTTACACATTAAACCTCTTTCCTGGTCTTCTGACCTCCATTTCTGCTGAGAAGTCATCTTTTGTGCTTATCACTGTTCTGCATGTAATGTGCCTATTTTCTCCGCAACTTTTAATATTTTCTCTTTGTTCTCATAGTTTAAAATGAGGTGTTCAGCTGTAGTTTTCTTTGCATTTATCCTGCTTTGTTTCACAGATTTTCTTGGATTAACAGGTTGAAATTTTCATCCATTTTCCAAAACTCTCAGCCAGTGATCACTTCATATATTTTTCTCTCACTTGACTCACTTACTGTCCCCTCTCTTGGGACTCCAGTTACATGCTTTTTGGATTAGCTGCCATTGTCCTACAAATGCCACATGATCCTTCATTTCACTTCTGGTTGTTTTTTGTTTTTTTTTTTTTTGTGATTCAATTTGGGTTATTTCTGTTCACCTTTTATCAATTTCACAAATTCTGCTCAGCCTTTTAGTGTATCTAATGAATTCCCCATTTCTGATACTGTATTCTTCACTGTTAGCATTCCTTTTTTACAATTTCAATCTCACTCTAATGAAATTCCCTATGTGCTAATCACTGTCCACCTTTTCAACTGGGCCAGAATTTTTTTTCAGGTCTCTATCTTGAAACAGTATCTCAACCTTCTGTACCTTTTCTTGATTCCTTGATAAACTCATTTATCATTTCCCATCTTTCCCAAGTCATAGTTTCTTGATTCTCAATATATCCTGTATTTAAAACTTTACATCAGACATAATATATTAAACAGCATGATTAGTGTTTGCAAAACATTTTCTTTAAAGGATCAAATAGTAAATACTTCAGGATTTACAAGCCATATAGTCTTTATCACTACTACTCAACACTCATTTTAGCACAAAAGAAGCCAGAAAATATGCAAATAAGAGTGGCTAAATTTTAATAAATATTTATAGACACTAAAGTTAAAGCTTTACATTTGTCTTACAAAGTTTTTTTAATATGTAATTATGTAAAAACAATTCTTGTCCAATAGGCAATATTAAACTTTGCCTGTAAGCCACAGTTTATTGATTTCTATTATAGATTAATGAAAATATTTACCCATACAAGAAGGCATTCTCTTTCTTTCCTCAGTTCAAATATACATTGAATTGATTCAGCTTATGTGGGAGCCTAATCAATCCAATGTGTATTTGAACTGGATCTTGGCCTTCTGGCAACTTGTATAAGCTTACAAGTGAACTAAAGGTTTCAAATATTTTTGAAGATGGGATCAAGATTGATCTGTAAGAAATCTAGAATTTTAATATTCATGAACCTTCAGAAATTCCAGACAGTCTTCAGCTTACCTGCAGCTTTCCAATCTATGAGATATTCTCTCTTATTCATAGCTTTTTGGTTGTTGATGAGTTCTCCTTGCACCCCATTTTCCTAACCACAATATTATGCCCAGATTATGGAGGGCCAGTGTAATATAACCAAAGGCCCAGTATATCTTGAAGGGAGCTCATCTCTCCTGAAAAAAACTCCAGTTTCTGGTTTATTATACTACCCACTCAGTGAAGGCCTCCAGATGAGAGATGATGAGCACTGCACACTGACTCTGTGGCTGGAGATTTTTGGTATTGCAATACATCATACAGGACCACATATATCCTTTGAAAAACTTCAAGTCACAACAGTAAGTTTTTCCTTAACTCCACATAAGGTGTTTATACCTATTTCTTCATGCTGGCAGGATGAAAGCTGTTATATTTTCTTCGAAAAAGTTTTGCTACTTACTAGAGTTTTGTTAATTTTTAAATCTGACAAGTTTCAAAGCTATAATTTTTTTCATTGATCCAACCTCTCATATAGAGTGGGAGCAATGATATTTTCCAACTTACACTCTTTTGATTAAAACCATTAAATATGGACTTCTTATTAAGATGTAAGAATCAGACTTTCATTTTTAGTTTGTACAAGTGTAAGGAAAGAAGCAAGCACTGTATTTAACAGATAACATTAAGATATACTCCAAGATTGTGGCAAGAGGGACATATATACAGATCAGAGATATATTAATAATTCCTTTATTTCAATTACCCAATACATGTTTTTCAACAAAGATTTATGAAGCATGTTAGAAAAAAAAAATGACTGACTACCACAGTCATGAGACTGATGTAAGAATGAATTAGGGGCAGATGGGGCTAAGGCTGGGAAAGATAAGGGAAAAGCCCAGAGTCAGGTTCCCAGAAATCTGTGGGTTCCCATAAACCCCAGAATACCAAAAAGCCCAGAGTCAGATTCCTACCCATCCTAAGAAACCAAAGATAAGACAGTAAAAAACAGAGAAAAATAATAAACCTGGCTCCCTAGCTCCAAAATATTAGGGAGTATCTCCCTTTAATGGCTACTAAGTAATCACAGAAACTTACAAGACCACCAAGAAATATGTCATCAAGGTGTTATCAATAGTCCCTGCTCAAACCAAGACTGCACAAGAATCTCAAGGCCATGGGCTCCCTGGCTAGGTTCTCAATAAAAGACTGCCACTAAAAGCCCTCAGTGGCAACCTGTCGGGACCCCTCTCACTTCTGAGAGCTTTCTCTGTGTCTCTGCTTAATAAACTTCTATCACTTTGCTCACTCTCTGTCGTCCCCAAGATTCATTCTTTGACTCCTGAGACAAGAACCAAGCTCTCCCATATCAAAACCAAGCATTAGAAACTGGTTCAAATATGACAGACATATGTTTTGATATTATCTGAAAGCAAATCTTATGTAACTGTGGTTAAAATGTTAAAGGCTCTAGGGCACCTGGGTGGCTCAGTGGTTGAGCATCTGCCTTTGGCTCAGTTGTGATCCTGGGATCTTGGGATTGAATTCTGCATCAGGCTCCCCACAAGGAGCCTGCTTCTCCCTCTGCCTGTGTCTTGCCTCTCTCTTGTGTCTCTCATGAATAAATAAAATCTTTAAAAAAATTTTAAAGGCTTTAATGAAAAAAATTAGATTTCTTGCAATAATGGTTAATATAAACAAAAAGATGAAAACTGAAAAAAAAAGTATTCGAAATTAAAACATGGACATAAATGAAAAATGTCTTTGATTGGACTAATTATAGTGCACATTGTCAAGAAAAGAATCAGAGCTTACAGACAGCCAACAGAAACTTCTGAAATTGAAATGCCAAGAGAAAAAATGAAATAATATCAAGAACTGCCATACACAAGCTGTATCACATATAATGTAAATATCAGATAAATAAAAATATTTGGTATAATAATGACCAAGAATAATAATGATAACAAACCACAGAGCTAGAAATCTCAAGAAACACCTAGTAGACAAATGTTAAAAAAAAAAAAAAAACTACATGTAGGCATATATTTAAATCACAGAAAAATAAAGACAAAGAAAACCTTGAAAGAAAATAGGGCAATAGAGGAACAAAGATAAGAATTATATCAGACTTCTCATCAGAGACCATGCAAGCAACAAGAGTGGAATGAAATTTAACATGTTAAATAAAAAAATCTCACCAACCTAGACTTCTGTATCCAGCAAAATTAATCTTAAAAGAAAAAAAAAAAGAAAATAGAGAATTTCTCAAACAAAAACTCTGGAATTTTGGCACCAGTATTTCTGCCTTGCAAGAAATGTTAAAAGAAGTTCTGCAGAGAGGCGCCTGGGTGGCTCAGTTGATTAACTGTCTGACTCTTGATTTCACCTCGGGTCATGATCTCAGGGATGTAAGATGGAGTCCCACATCGGGCTCGGCACTGAGCATGGAACCTGCTTAAGATTTTCTCTCTCCCTCTTCTTTTTGTAATTCCACCTTCCCCAACTCGTGCATGCTCTCTAAAAAATAAATTTAACAAAAATATTTTTTTAATTTAAAAAAAGTTCTGCAGAGAGAAAGAAAATGATAAAGTTCAGAAAATCTTTTTTTATATGAAATTTTGGAAAAGGGAAAATTTTAGGGATAGAGAAAAAATTAGTGGTTTCCAGTAGCTGAATACCAAGGAGGTACAGATTGACTACAAAGGTTCCCTTGGGCGCTTTTGGGAGAGACAGAAATATTCTGCGAGTTGAATGTTGTGATTGCAGGACTGTACATTTATCAAAATATATGTAATGTGTACCTGAAAAGCTTGAATATCACATCCCTAACTATAATCTCAAACCTGATTTTAAAATGACTGATTTAGAAACGCCTGGGTGGCTCAGTGGTTGAGCATCTGCCTTTGGCTCAGGGTGTGATTCCTGAGTCCCCGGATCAAGTCCCGCATTGGGCTTCCCGTATGGATGCTGCTTCTCCCTCTGCCTATGTCTCTGCCTCTCTCTCTCTTTCTCTGTCTTTCATGGATAAATAAATAAAATCTTTAAAAAAATAAAAATAAAGATAAATAAAATGACCGATTGGTATTAAAGTTGAATTTTCTAGTACCTTAAAATAACTAATTATCTAAATATTAGATAATAGCAAAAGTAATTCCAAAATAAAAACAAGAAAGTCTTAACTGGTGCCCAAATGTACACATATTTATGGTTAATACCTGTTCATGGATAACTCTTGTCTATCTAGAATTAAATATAAGGACTTAAAATCTTTCAGGAACTTAGATATTTTAAGGATATTTAAGGATAAAATAGATCATACACATTTTTTTAAACTTATTTGTAAAATTGTTTTTTTTAACCTGCTTTAAATTTGTTCAAATATACTTACGATAAAATAGTGTGTCATACCACATTTTTCACCATAATGTCATTAATGCTTCAGAAGTATGTTTTTCCTGATTCTTTAGGTTTAGGTTGAGTCAAGCCTTTAAAGATCAGTATTCTTGTTTTTAAGTATATTAATAAAACTAAAATGTCTCTTGCAATGGGACTATGGGGATTTTATTATTTACTTCAAAATGCTAAATATATGGTCTAAGTATTAAGGCATCGATACCCAATAGCTCAATAAATTTAAGACTTGGAAAAAAAAAACACTAAAAAGAAGAAAGAATCAGTTATATTTTTCTCCTGAATATCCAGTGTTTAGGCTATGGATTATTGAAGGTTTAATTTTGCTTCTAACACCTTCTACTTGATAATCAACATTATAATTTAAAGTTATTTCATAAACAGTTTTGTTAGTAGTTATTCAGAAAAATCCTAAGGCAATTCAAATTTACTATTCCATTTTATGGATTAGGAAATTTACCAAAAATCGGAAAATGGCTTGCCTTAATTTGAATATTGATTCCATGGCAGAATAAACTACTAAACTCAAGCCCTCAGGCATTGCTTATTTCATTATGCAACAAAATCTCTTTGCTTATAGTTTGCATGGAATAAATTTCAGTAATGCATCCTGTTAGGTATGTATTAGTTTAAGGAATATTCATTGTCAGAATAAACACTAATCTGCTTTTAAAAGTGACTAAATCTCTGTGTTGAAATAGTTTACCAAGAAATATTCTTACAGAGTTTGAGAAATTTGAGTCCCTCCCCCCCGTTTTTTAAGAGAGAGGTTATGCTGCTCCAAAAGACAAAAAAAGCACTAGTGAAAAGCAATACCTTGACTGCAATCCCAAGAGAATCTTTGGTGTAGCAGTTAACATAACCTACTTTAGGAATTATTCATTGGATTTTGTGGTAGATAAAAGTAATATTTAAAACTGTAGAGAGAGATCTAATTAACACACCTGTAACTGTAAAACATTGTGAAAAAAATTTAAATCCATTTTTAAGCAAATTGAAAATCAGTAAGGTTACATAAAAGAACGCCAGAGTATAGCAAATAAAGTTTATTTTTGTTCATGTACCGTTAAATGTCTATAAAGTTAAAGACCAACACATAATTATGTGCTCTGTGGCCCAAACCATGTCTATGTTTGTAATTTTTCCAGGCTCTCAAAGTTCTTTAGTAATCTGGGTTCTTGTCTTTCTTATCTTCCTTACTGATTCTCCATATTGTCTCCTTAAAACTTTCAATATTTTCTTATGCCACACCTCCTCTCTCACATCACACACAGAAAAGAGAATGTCCACTGGGATGTTAGTTCTCCAACTTGGAAAACCTAAAGTTTAGCCATCATAATTCATAGCTGTCTTTTGTTCTCCAGTTTTAATGTCGATACTACAAATCTTTTTTTCCACTTATGGCTTAATTCTTCTACCATTGCTTCCCATACTCTGCTGCATCACCACAAAGAGTATAAATCTTTAGTATAACATGCTGTATGCAAACACAATTTCCTATCATACTTAGAAACAAAAATAAAATAAAAATAAAAATAAAAAATAATTGATTTCTCATTATATCATCATTCCTCTTTCCTTCCCTGAAACTTCCAGTAAGATAGGCTGCTGAAAAAGTAAAAGTTTTTGACTCCAAGCAACAGAGATAAATCCCTGCTATATTATGTAATACTGAGAACTCCTAGAAAGAAATAGGGAGCTTTCAGACTTGAGAAGAGGTGAGGTCCTGAAAAGTAAGTCACAAAGACCCAAAATTATAGCCTATTCTTTATAGCTTTAATCAATGTGGCTTGAATTTTTCTTTGAGATAAGCACTTGATGGCTTTTGTTTTCAATACACATCACTTCTACCAAAATTGAAAATTTAATCTAGGATGTACACATTTAAAAAACTTTTCTAATATAGAAGGAAAGAGACTTATAGCTTCTTTATCTGGACTCTAAAATCGACTCTATAAGCTGCTATCTGCATTGAGGTAAAGAATTTCTATAGAAATTTAAGTTGTTTTCCTCAGGCTTCCTCTTCAACTGTGAAAAAGCTTGCCTTTGGTCACTTCAAAACAGTATGTTGTATGTGAGGGAACATGTATAAGTAAGACTTTGCATAATATTGATATTATTCAACTATATTCCAATCACACATGACCCAAACGCATTAACGGAACACAATTTCCTATAGAACAGCTTATGTTGTCTTATCTTTCCCATTTGTTTGTAATCCTCACACAAGCCAAAAATGAGTCTCTTCCATTCTAGTATTTATTTAGCAAGCTTATGCAGTGCCTGTACCACTGGAGACACTGGATTTAATACTACATGAATCAAGTGAATAAATGAGCCTTATATTCCATTTCAGATAATGATTTCCCTCTTTCTAGCCATACTTTGCAAAAATGAATGTCCTCATAATTTCTAGCCCACACTCCAACTTTGTCAGTAATCCCTTAAGTTTCAGTCTTACTCTTTTAGAACCACATTCCCTTTAGCTGCCATCATTCTTTTCAAACTGCAAATCAAACAATTAAACTTGTTTAAAACTTCTTTGAGGCTCCCTGTTTACCTGCTGAGTGAAATAGATGTTTTCTTACTACAGGGATGCCCATAATTTGCATAGTATTTATTTCATCACATGCGACTCTTTGCTTTACAGTTAACCCTGTGGTAAAACTACATTGAGATTAGATTTGTGCAAACACTCTTCCATTCCTCTCTTCTCTCCTTGACTCTATTCCTACTCATCCTTCTAAGATCTTGACAAAGAGGCCTCTCTTGACCATACTTGTCCCAGTTGCCCCTCAACTGCCTCAAAACTTCTGTGTGTATACCTATTAACATGATTCATACTTTCTTTTATAGATAGCATTTACCTTTTCAGGAGTCTGCCACCAGACTGTAGGATGAGTCTTATTTTGTGCTTTTATATGCAAATTAAAAACTCTCAGAGAGCCAGGGAACTATACTTCCCAATTTACATGAAATACTCCTGTAACTCCCTTGCTTCCTTCCAAACTCTTCTCAAAATTCTCTTTAGCACAGAGGCCTTTGAATCTCTACATAAAATACCATCCTTCATCTCTCTCTATCCCCTTCATCTAGAGCTTCTTAATAATAACCACCTCCATTTTTTATCATCTCTCTCTTCTCACTCCAGTATAAGCTCCATATAAATAAAGAATTCACCTTGGGGGCATCTTATTTATCCTGCTTTGTTAACCATGTTTTTGAAAGCATACTCTTAAAGGAGTAGAAGTGAAAGACCCTCCTTAATTTTCTTTTATACTAGACTATCACTTTCTATCACAATTGTAAAGTGATGTTGCAGAATTGCCCAGTAACTAACACCCAATAATTGTGGAATGCATCCATCAATGTGACAAAAGATCTCACGCATATGCAGGTCCATAATTTAATTTATCTACATTTACTCTTCACTGTCAAATGAACCTCTCCTCTTACCATCCTTCTTGCTCAATGGCAACATTATTCTCTAAGGCATCTAGATGAAAACCTTGGAGAATGTTTGTGTTAGCAGTTTCTTATTAGCCCACATCCTAAGTAGGATCACTTGCTGGTGAAATATACACTTAAACATCCCTAGTCAACTGGAAAACAAAGTATAGATAAATATATGATACTGCAAACTGGGCAAGAAGGCAAACCTGCAATTAAAAATCCTGATAGAAAATGAGATGGAGGGGCACCTAGGTGGCTCAGTTGGTTAAGCAGCTACCTTCAGTTCAGGTCATGGTCTCAGGGTCCTGGGATGGAGCCCCACATGGGCTCCCTGCTCAGTGAAGAATCTGCTTCTTCCCTGCCCCCTCACTCCAGCTCTCTCTAGCTATCTCTGTCTCTCTCAAAAAATGAAATCTTTTTTAAAAAAAGGAAATAAAATGAGATGGGGTGTGATGTATAAAAGGAAATATAATATGAACATCTTAATTTTTACTTCTTTAAATTCGTGCCCATTTTCCCAAGCATGGTCATCCGAGATGAAACCAAGAGAATGGCCAATCTACCTGTTAAGCTATAGGCCAAATGGAGAGTATACCATTGAATGGGTGTTATGTCTCAACAAAGCAATGCCACCCCCTGGTGATATGTTGCTAAAAGATGTTCTTCAAGATCCTCTTATAATATACGTCAATATAGAAGTGTGAGGAGAGAAAGACTCATGGGTGGCTCAGGCAGTTAAGCACCTGCCGTATCCTATCCCAGGGGTCCTGGGATCAAGCCCTGTGTTGGGCTCATCACTGTTTCCAGGGAGTCTTCCCCTCCCCCTCCTGTCTGCTTATTCTCTCTCAAATAAATAAAATCTTTAAAAAAATTGAAGTATAAGGAGGAAAGTGCCTATCCCTATACAAATACAGTCATTTCCCAGGTTTTAATTTTCCTTTAATCCACTGATACGAATAGACAAACTTAAGGTCAACCTGTACATAGATTCTCTTCAGAGAAAGAGGCTATCTTGTTATTCAAGTAGTCATGATCTACCTAAAATAGAAGATGAACTTTATAAGAACTACCACTGTTCCTTTATTTTTATTTCTGGAAGCAGTAAAAATGGCTATTCTGCTTTAGTTTTCATAAGTCTCTGAAATAGAACAGGATATTAATGAACCTTAAAGACATACTGCTTCCTAAACCAAAAAGGAAAGTATCTTTTATTCTCTGCCAGATTATCTAACAACATTCATCAAAATGTATATAATGAATTCTAACTAAAACAAAAAGGATGACCCAGATTTAAACACAAACTCTTTCCCATTATATCCCAATGGAGTTAATGTTTAAAAATCCAAAAAATAACTGCTTTTTTTAATTTCATAATTCATGAACAGCTAAATGGTTCCCAATTAGATGCCAGACAAAAGTGGAAATTAAATTCAGCAGATGTAAATATATGCAAAAGGCATAGAATAGTGTTTGGCACATAATATTCCATCATTACTAGACCATATTAAGTACCATATTAGCAGTAGAGATTTTGCTTTCTCAAGGTTCTAATGGTCCCTAAGGAACATAATGCAGTGGTTCAGTCAGAATGGACTACGCTAGACTATAATGAAAAATGACCCTGGGTTTACATGCACAAAGTATACAATATACATTATACGTCCAACCCATGCAACTCTGTTCTATGTTGTTTTCATATCCTTTGCTCAGGAGTGGTTTATTATAAATACAATCTCTAATATCTCTAACCATGAGAATTTGAAAATTCAAAAATTCACATATTTATTAAAGTAAGAGGGAAAAATAGGGGAAAGAAACATATATTGCAGTACTAGGTACTTGATATTTAATACACTGGAGTAGCTAATATTTACCTATTTAATAGATGAGGAAACTGAAGTCAAATGTTATAAACAGTATTTTAACTTTACATAGTATATTTAAATTTATTTAAACTTAAGTGGCAAAATGATACTGAGGACTGGCTTTCCAAATCCACCTATAAAAATGATAAATATACACAGATTTGTATTTAGATATACTGGTGTATCCTAAGGCTCAATAAACGCAGTACTTAAAGATTTCAATGAGATGTTTTACATTTTAAAAAATCTGGTTATATTAAACTGATATATTATTGAACACTACATCTGAAACTAATGATATACTATATGTTAGCTAATTATATTTAAAAAGATTAAACATCTGGTTATGCACTACGCTCTTTCCTGCCCCACTGCCTACTCCTCTACATCCTCTTCATAACCATGTCTGTTGAGCTGAATCAGAAAATTAGCAAAAACAAGGAATCTCAGGTTAGGAGCTAATATGCAGCAGAAAAGACAGCAGGAGAAACTATTGAGCAGAGAAACAGAGTTTCAGGGCACAGAGCTATTGTGAAGAGGGGGAGCAAAGACGACAGGAATGGAAACCACAAAATTTCAATCATATGGGCATAGAGATTTTAGTAATGCAGAATACTCAGCATCAGCCATAAGGGCAACCCCTTAGGAGAAGCTTAAATCGTTACTTCTCTGTAAGTTGGCTTTATGTTTGGGGTCAGGTAAAATTTTCCAGCAAAGGTAAGTCAGGTCTGCAAAAACATAAAAGATTCTGCCCTGAATTCTCACATCTTCTGGTCTTCAAGTATTGTCTTTCTTTTTGTTTTCTTACCCACAATTCTAAATATGTATTTCAAACACGGTATTAATTTGTCTTGTAGAGTTTTATACATTCTATGTAGATTACCAAAGGCTATCCAATTTGTGTAAATAAGGAAATTACTAGTCATAGTGAATGGTGCTAGAAAAGTCAAGGTCACTGTTTAGAACTTAAGTTTATCTGATTCCCAGTGTTCAGTTTGCTTTTCCAGTCTTGCAATTGAATTTTTTGTTGGTTAAAAAAAAAAATCAAAATTTAGACAGCTGATCAATCTCTAAAGTTATTTATCTGCTTAGGTTTTAATACACTTCAAAGATAAATATCAATAATGACAAAACTACATGACTATAATTACTATTTTAATCAATGACAATTTCAAAGCGATAAATTTAGTCTGACATTTCGGAAAATACTCATTAAATTTTACAGCATAAGTCTTGATATTGCATATTTTGCTCTCTACAGTGTAAGTATATGTGGCATAGAGAACCATGATTTTGATAGAATCATGGTTCTGATAGAATTTCATACGAAGGGATCAACATTTGTCTATTGATTGGTTGGCTTTATACAGTTTTTCCTCCCATATTCCACTAAGGATTTACTTCCTTAAAAGAATTACTTCCATGCATTTATTTGTTCTCATTTTTTTTTATTGTTACTTCTATACCAGGGTTTCTCTTTATAAAATTAAAGTGATTCTTCTACATAACTTAGTAAAGAGTTTTATTCTATAAACATAGTGGGGATATTTTTATTGTCAATTCCATGGACTTTGAGTAGTACATACACTTTCATGTCATAAATCCTAAGACTAAATTGCAGTTTCCTCCCAAGTGAGATGAAATGGATTTGAATTGGACACCAGAAAAATAAACTGCTGTGCTATTTGTTACAGCTGGCCAACTTTCTTCAATTGAAGCAACAGAAATGTGTTGAAAATCAGGCTGTTTCCATCAGGTCATTATGAAGTTCACTCATGGAATTGCCAGTGGAAAATTTCAAAGAATTCTCCTATGGAGTATGGATGCTTCATTCCAACTAAGGTAGCAATCTTCTATATATCCACAGCTAAGCACAGCAACTTTTGTTTATCTGAGGAATTTAAAACTTTGATAGAAGTTATTTTGGTTATAAATTTTGAATTTTCTTTTAATTTTATTGCTTGTCAAATATAAAGAGAATTTTGTTTTTATAAACATTTAAAGAAATATATTTGCCTGCAAATAGGGATTTTTTTTAAGATTTTATTTATTCGAGATGGAGTGAGAGAGCACAAGTGGAGGGGGCAGAAGGAGAGGGAGAGGCAGGAAACTCAATCCCAGGACCCTGGGATCATGATCTGAGCCAAAGATAGATGCTTAACATAACCAGGCACCCCAATTGGTTAAAAAAGAAAAAAAAGAAACCTATCATGGGAGAGTGTAAGGAAAAAGAGAAAGAGCCACTACAAAAAAAAAGAATTAGGTATTTAAAAATCCCTAAAAACTACAGAACACTTCTGAAAGAAATTGAGGAAGACACAAAGAGATGGAAAAATATTCCATGCTCATGGATTGGCAGAATTAATATTGTGAAAATGTCAATGTTACCCAGGGCAATTTACACGTATAATGCAATCCCTATCAAAATACCATGGACTTTCTTCAGAGACTTAGAACAAATTATTTTAAGATTTGTGTGGAATCAGAAAAGACCCCAAACAGCCAGGGGAATTTTAAAAAAAGAAAACCATATCTGGGGGCATCGCAATGCCAGATTTCAGGTTGTACTACAAAGCTTTGTTCATCAAGACAGTGTGGTACTGGCACAAAAGCAGACATATAGATCAATGGAACAGAACAGAGAACCCAGAAGTGGACCCTGAACTTTATGCTCAACTAATATACGATAAAGGAGGAAAGACGATCCACTGGAAGAAAGACAGTCTCTTCAATAAATGGTGCTGGGAAAATTGGACATCCACATGCAGAAGAATGAAACTAGACCACTCTCTTGCACCATACACAAAGATAAACTCAAAATAGATGAAAGATCTAAATGTGAGACAAGATTCCATCAAAATCCCAGAGGAGAACTCAGGCAACACCCTTTTTGAACTTGGCCACAGTAACCGGAGAAGGACAAACAGTGTATGTTCTCATTCATTTGGGGAATATGAATAATAGTGAAAGGGAATATAAGGGAAGGGAGAAGAAATGTGTGAGAAATATCAGAAAGAGAGACAGAACATAAAGACTTCTAACTCTGGGAAATGAACTAGGGGTGGTAGAGGGGGAGGAGGGCAGGGGTGGGGGTGAATGGGTGACGGGCACTGAGGGGGACACTTGACGGGATGAGCACTGGGTGTTATTCTGTATGTTGGTAAATTGAACACCAATAAAAATTAATTTATAAAAATAAATAAATAAATAAATAAATAAATAAATAAATAAATAAATAAATAAATAAATAAATAAATAAAAAATTCTTGGAGAGCTTTTATTATGGCACCAAAAAAGTAAACATTTTCATAGATGCTTAACATACCCAGGCACCCCAATTGGTTAAAAAAGAAAAAAAGAAACCTATCATTGGGAGAGTGTAAGGAAAAAGAGAAAGAGCCACTACAAAAAAAAAAAAAGAATTAGGTATTTAAAAATTCTTGGAGAGCTTTTATTATGGCACCAAAAAAGTAAACATTTTCTCCATACTCTGTGATACATATTTTGTCCTAAAGATTAATCAAAATGTAAGTTCACAATATAAAGAGAATTTAGAAATTTACAGTAAAATTATAGGCTAATTTGGGTGTATCAATTTGACACAAAAAAACAACATTTTTAAGAAAGTCAACAGGTGAACATCTAAAAAATTAATGGCTATAATTAAATGAGTACTTTTATAAAGCTCTAACTATAAAATTATAGGCGAAGTTTAGATGTTGCATCTATTTTATTTTTTCTTTTTGTTTGTTTGTTTGTAAATCCCTCCCAGCACATTGCTGTTTGCCTTTCCGTTGTCTTTTAGGTCACTGTTTATAGTAACTGAGCAAGTAGGAAAAAAATGGCAACTAGAATAGTGAGCAGATGGCTAACACAGTCCCCTCTATGTGACTCCTGCTAACATCGAAGCCTGCTCAAGACTACAATGGTAAATAGTGTTTATCATAGGTGGGATCATTAGCCCTTTAGCCCCTTCATTAACTCTTTGACCCCTACAGTTTAGCATTAATGAAACCATAACTTCCCATTCCTGAGGCCTCTGTACCATTCCTATAGTTCCCTGGTAATGGTGTGTGTGTGTGTGTGTGTGTGTGTGTGTGTGTGTGTGTGTGTGTGTGTGTGTTTACTGCAGCTACGTTACAGAGCTTTGTATTACATGCCCCTAGCATCAACCACACACAGTTGTGGGTCTTTGACACACACTGGTAAAGTTCTGCAATGAACTGTGCTTATTAGAGCCCACCAGGAAGGCGAGCTTCTTAGTATAATTAGCTCCCCTGAGAACAATGGCTGCCTTCACAGCTGGAAAGCTAGAAGAAATTTATTCTCAAGTATAGGAAGCACTGAAAAGGCACCTGTAATTTAATTTCTTTTTCTCTTTCTTTCATATTGGTAGCTTAGTTTTGTTTTTTTGTTTTGTTTTGTTTTGTTTTTTTACTTTCCACCTCCACCTTGATTAGCAAAGTATACTACATAATTTGGCAATTACAAATACAAGCTGCTGAAGGTCATTTCTTTAAGTGCTATAATACTAACAACCTTGCTTTTATCTTTTGGTGCAAATTCAGTAGATAATTATAGACATATACACACAAGACATGAAAAAAACACAGTTGTTTAGACTCTTCACTATGTAGACAAAATGCTTAAATGCATTAAATTTTATAAAGGACATATTTCTGGAACTTCCACTGAAGCGTGGACTTGATTTTGGTCTCAGGCCTTTCTCCTATTACTTTCTCATTTCCCTTTCTTTCCCTGTCTGTTTTTCACTCTGTCATCCCACTACAGCCTTCCTGATACCTGACAGTCTGTTGACTTCTCTTATGAATATACCAATTATCGTTTTAATGGTTTCCAACTTCTCTCAAGTGGTGCGGTAAACTGTGTAGGAAATGCATAGCAGGTGCTGGCAACAGCATATTATCACAAATGTGAATAACTACAACTCCGTTGACTTGACGGCCTCAGATTACATTTCACATTCATATGGGAGAATGAGATAGGGTCTTATACCATCTATTCTAATATGCAAATATTTATCTAGTAAATGGCCATCTCTTGAGGCATAATGCTGGTTTATATATGGAACTGGGATTGTAATAAAGATCTAAGCAGTCCTTAGTTCATTTGTCTAGACTTGAGAAAAGCATGTTTTGAAGGTAACTGGGGAACAGAAATGCTAATAACTATGGTAATTAAAATTATCTTGCAGTTGGAGTTCTTTCATAAACATCTTACTGAGTCAACTACGAAAACAATAGAAGGCAGTCTGTTCAAATAGCTGACACTCTAGCCTCAGAATCTCTGAATCTGGGATTTTTAAAAAGTCTACAATAAAGTCAAGATTTTTTACTCCCTAATTTTCCAGCTCCGAGGCTATATTTGCACAACACAATCAACCCTGCTGTTTCAATCAAGTCAGTGAGGAAAAAAAAAAAAAGTCAGGAGAACCAGATGTTTGGCATTTTGTATATGAAACAGCTGGTTGATTGTCTGAACTTTTCATTTTTGAACTAATCTTGCTGTCATAATGTAGAAACATCCTGAAAACTGATTTCTTTGCTTGTGAAATGTAAATAGCTCCCTTTAGAGACATGGTATGGGGTTAGCTACCTAAGAACTAATAGGAAATGGTTTAGATGGAATAAAATTCCACTTATAGATAGTAAAGAAGAAAACACAAGTGATGTTCAAGGAGAATTAAATTAAGTTTCAACAGCTCTGATACAATTTTTATCTTAAATTCTCTTCAGTTGCACAATGTTCTACTACAATAAATAATTAACTACTAATTTTTATTTTTAAAAGATTATGAAAGAAGCTATGGAATTATTTGAATCTTTGTCATGTTAAAATTTGGGTCTAATTTTAAAGTATTTATCCTTTTTACTATTACAGTTTTGTATTTAAGTAGGATTTTATATATCTCAAGTAAAATGATTTCTTAAACACATTGTGCATTTAGCCCCTTAAAGCAATTTCAATATCACAAAAGTCTTTTTTTTTTTTTTTTAAATTTTTTATTTATTTATGATAGTCACAGAGAGAGAGAGAGGCGCAGAGACACAGGCAGAGGGAGAAGCAGGCTCCATGCACCGGGAGCCCGACGTGGGATTCGATCCCGGGTCTCCAGGATGGCGCCCTGGGCCAAAGGCAGGCGCCAAACCGCTGCGCCACCCAGGGATCCCTCACAAAAGTCTTATGTTAGCAAATTACAATACTATGAACAGCTATGTGCATGGCAAAGACACAATAAGGTTAAATAAATGTTATCACTAGATTTTCTAACAGACTTTTTTTGGTCTATAAACACAATGCATTCTATTTTCTGAGTCTTTGCTCTAATTTTAAGCTTTGTATTTACCTATACAGTATGTACCCGTGCCAAGTGAACTAGTGAAATAATTATCTGGATATTTTAGTGTAATATTTTCCCTGCATTATTCAATGATATATCAATAAAATGTTAATTGAAAAAATGTTATACAAAAGGTACTGTGCCAGTCACTTTTAGAATGCAAGTGTGTGCATAACATCTGTTTAAGTAATAACAGTATAAGACATTAAATAAATAAAATTTGCAATGCAAATAATAAATGCTTGTAATTTTTAAGAGACAATTATTTCATGTTAGAGCCAAGTAGGAAAGTGCATACTGAATAAGCTAGTTATTAACAATGAGTATAATTTGGAAAAATGGAAATGAGATGACATTCCTAGAAGACCAAACACAGGCATACTAGAGAGAGAGCATGATCAGAAGTGACTCTTAGATCAGTTTGTAGCACCTGTAGCACCAGTAACAAAGAACATAGGCTACTGACAATTCTTATAGCATAAAATGCAATTAGTAAGCACATAGAATTCATATAATATGTATTTTGTATGAAAAAGAATATGTCATAAATTTCAATCATAAATAACAAAACCCGTTCTTTCCTTGCTGGCTGTTAAAGGTTAATTTGTGCCCCACTCCCCACCCAACCCTCAAAGAAAAAAAAAAAAGTTCTGCTAAAGTCCCAACCCTGAGTAGCACAGACCATAACTTTATTTGAAAATAAGGTCATTATAGATATAATCAATTAAATTAGAATGAGATCATGCCAGAATAGGATTGGCCCTAATCCAACATGACTAGTGTTCTTATAAGAAGATGGCCACGTGAAAAAAGACACTTCTGGAAAGAATGCCATGAAGAAAACAGATTATGCAACTGAAAGCCAAAGATTGCTGGACAACCATTAGAAGCTAGGAAGAGGCAAGGAAGAGTTGTCCTACAAGTTTTATGGGAGGTGGACCTGCCAACACCTGATCTCAGGCTTCTAGATTCCAAAGACAATGAATTCTTGTTCTAAGTGAGTTGGTTTGCAATATGTTATAGCAACCCAGGCAAACTAATAAAACACTGGCTATACAATACCATACCACATCCTGAAGTTTAGCAACACATGCCCCTTTCATATGGCCCCAAGGGCTTAAGAAATTAAAATTAATTTTTCTTGTTGTTGTTTTCACTTAGTGCTCTTTTAATTCTACTTTGAGAAGTCAAGAGACATGACTTGAGAAATTATTAAAATGTTACATGATCATTCAAAAGATATCAGTTAACTATAAATAACGTGTGCATTATACTATCTATAGTACCAGTGTCATACATTTATGTTTAGATACATGAATAAAGGTAAATCGGGATCTGAATTTAGCATTAATATAGTACTATGACAAAACAACTAAGAAAATACTCAGGTTGATTTATGTAGATTAATTTTAATAATATTTTTATTAGTAAACAAAGGTATGTTTGTCCAGATATAAACACTTATTTTAATGGCTACTCCCACAAAAAAATATAGTGGGACCATAAAACACATACTAAAAGAAGTCTCTAACAATGGGTTTAAAAAGTAGTCTTGGGAGAAATAGGATACAGATCTGTAAAATAAGCACTGTTTTTTATCTTTATTTCAAAATTTTATTTAAATTCAAGTTAGTTCACATAGAGAATAGCATTAGTTTAGCAATAGAATTCAGTGATTCATCACTTGCATATAACATCCGATGAGTATTACATCAAATGCTCACCTTAATGCACATTACCCAATTACCCCAATTCCCCTACCCACTTCCCTCCAGCAACTCTGTTTCCTATGTTTAAGAGTAGTATGGTCTGCCTCCCTTTCTTATTTTTCTTTCCCTTCCCCTAGGTTCACCTGTTTCTAAAATTCCACACGAGTTAAATCATATGTTATTTTTCTTTCTCTCACTGACGTATTTTGCTTAGCATAATACCCTCTAGTTCTGTGCACATAGTTGCAAATGGCAAGATTTCATTCTTTTTGATGGCTGAGCAATATTCCATTGTGTGTGTGTGTATCTCACATCTTCTTTATGCATTTATCAGTTGTTGGGCATGTGGGCTTTTCCCATATTTTGGCAATTGTGGACATTGCTGCTATAAATGCTGGGGTGCAGGTACCCCTTCAAGTCACTATTTTTGTTCCCTTTAGATAAATACCTAATAGTGCAATTGCTGGGTTGTAAGGTAGTTCTATTTTAACTTTTTGAGGAATCTTTCTACTGATCACTAATTTTTTTAACTAGTTCATCTCAAATACAGAAAGAACTGGATGAAAAGAAAATACTGGGTAGCTCAGTGGTTTAGCACCTGTCTTTAGCCTAGGGTGTGATCCTGGAGTCCTGGGATCAAGTCCTACATCAGGCTCCGTGCATGGAGACTCCTTCTCCCTCTGCCTATGTCTTTGCCTCTCTCTCTCTCTCTCTCTCTCTCTCTCTCTATCTCTCTCTCTCTCTTTCTCTCCCTCTCGTTCCCTCTGTGTCTCTCATGGATAAATAAATAAAATCTTAAAAAAAAAAGAAAATATTACTATTGGTGAGACATATTTAGGAATTGCTGATACATATTTAGATCAAAGCTACATATTATCTCCAAAATTCTGTTAGTAAACATAAATTTAAAAGTGATTTTTATGTAACATAAACATTCATTGGTTAAAAAGTATATAAATGACAGAATTAAAACCTTAAGAAAACTGAATTATAGTAAAAGTTTTTAAACATTTTTCAGATCGAAACTAGTAAGTTCTGGTATATGCAATAATATATTACTTGGCCTTATAAAAGAACAAAATCTTGCCGTTTTTGACCACATGGATAGACCTCAAGGGCATTATGCTGAGTGAAATAATTCAAAGACATTTGTACGATCCTACTCGTATGTATAGTCCAAAACAAACAAACAAAAAAAGACAATCTAACTTTCTACTTAAAGAAACTAGAAAAAACAATGAAGCCCAATGTGAGTAGAATAAAGGAAATAATGATCAGAATTGATATAGACACACACACACACACACACACACACACACACACAAGAACAGATCAATGAAATAAAGAGTTGGTTCTTTGAAAATTTAAAATAAGCCTTTAGCCAGATTCATTAATCTGGCAGTTATCTTTTGGAAATTGAGTTTAGATAGATTTTTCTATATTTATCTCCTCAGACAAGGACAACAAAAGCTAACATAAACTATTGGGACCTACATCAAAATAAAAAGCTTTTGCACACCATAGGAAACCTTCAACTAAATATAAAAACAATCTACTGAATGAGAGAAGATATTTGCAAATGATATTGATAAAGGATTAATACCCAAAATATATAAAGAATTCCTACAACTCAATATCAGATTAAAAATGGGGAGCGGACACATTTAAAAAAAAAAAAAGACATAGACGGCCAACCTACATAAAAAGATGCTCACCATCACTAATCATGAGGGAAATCCAAATCAGAAATCACAATGAGGTATTACCAGTCACAATGACCAGTATCAGAAAGATAATAAGTAACAAATGTTGATGAGTATGTGGAGAATAGGGAACCCTTTGCACTCTTGGTAGAAATATTAATTGGTGTATCACTATGGAAAACAGCGTGAGGTTTCCTCAAAAAATTAATACTAGAAATATCTTAAGATCCAGTAATTCTGCTCCAAAAAGTGAAAACACTAATTTAAAAAGAAATATGCACTACTATATTTATTGCAGCATTATTTATCATAGCCAAGATATGGAAGAAACTTAAGTGTTCATTGATAAATGAAGATGTGGTACACACAATAGAATATTACTCAGCCATAAGAATGAGATCTTGAAAAAAAAATGAGATCTTGTCATTTGTGACAACATAGATGGACCTACAGGGGATAATGCTAAGTGAAGTAAATCAGACAAATTCCACATGATTTCACTTATATGTGGACTATAAAATCAAACAGACTCACAGATATAGAGAAAAACTGGTGGTTGCCAGAGAGGAGGAGACAGCCGGGAGTGGCCAAAATAAGTGAAGGGCAGTAAGGGATATGAACTCCTAACTGTGAATAACTTGCAGAGATGAAAAGCGCAGCATGAAGGATATAGTCAATAATATTGTAATAATCTTGTGACAGATGGTAACTACAGTTATGATGAGCACTGCATAACGTACATTTTTGAATCACTGTGTTGTATGCCTTAAAGTAATATAACGTTGTATGTCAACTATACTCTAGGAAACAAAAACAAAAGAAAAACTGGGCATCAGAAAAAAAAAAACCACATCAAACTCATACATACAGAGACTAGATTGGTGGTTAACAGAGGCAGGGAGATGGGGGGCTGGGAGAAATGAGTAAAAAAGGTCAAAAGGTATTGAGAGAACATCAGTTCATTTAGGAAATTAAACATAAGCAAAGCTGCAAAGGGTAAAACAAAGTCATGTCCAGGAAAGTATCAGGAGGAGCTTTCCTGCTTTGTTTGCTTTTCTACACTGAATAGTTCCAAGCATTAACTTCCATTATTCTACCGGCAATTGGATGGCCAATTTGCATTGTTATCTTTTTAAAGATTTTTTATTTATTTATTCATGAGAGACACAGACAGAGAGAGAGGCACAGACACAGGCAGAGGGAGAGGGAGAAGCAGGCTCCATGCAGGGAGCCCGACATGGGACTTGATACCGGGTCTCCAGGATCAGGCCCTAGGCTGAAGGCGGTGCTGAACTGCTGAGCCCCCAGGGCTGCCCTACATTATTATTTTTTAAGAGTAGATTCTAGAGGGGATAAACTATACATATATTTTCCCTATTGCCCAGAAATATGGATGCCATGGCACTTTTTTTTTCTGCGAAGAAACTAAATGTTATTCCTTCATCACATAATAAGTAGAAGGCACTGTTAGATGAATAAGCAACCACTACTTTTGATTTTAAGATCAAAATCTACTGAGGAAAACCACCTGCCTTTTCTTACGCTATGTCTCCCAACCTTACCACCAGGGAATTGTGTTTTTTTCTGTGTGATTTATATGGGCATCTGTACTCCATAATCATGTGCATATTTTATGATTTAATTTGCTGTCATGACATCCTTAGGATTTCAGATAGACTTTATTAGAAAGAAGTTCCCGTTGGCAAAGCACTATTTTAAATAAATATCAAAATGTTTGTATGCATATTTACAATCAAAATCACTGAGCTAGAGGTAGGAATTGAACTGATGTTCAGGTTGGGTATTCCTTTACTTAGGTGCTATACCTCCCACTTGATGAAAATCAAGTTCTCTACAAGAAATTATTTAAGGTACATGGTTATGTGTGTTCATATTTCTATTTTCATGTTTTTAAAAACTCTAAGTGCCTTTATGTATTCCCCATTCTTTTTTTAAGATTTTTATTTATTAATTCATGAGAGACACACACTGAGAGAGGCAAAGACACAGGCAGAGGGAGAAGCAGGGTCCATGCAAGGAGCTGGATGTGGGACAATCCCAGAACCCCAGGATCACTCTCTGAGCCAAAGGCAAATGCTCAATTGCTGAGACACTCAGGCGTCCTTGTGTTCCCATTCTTTAGTGATTCTCTAACACAGTGACTCCCAGACTGTCAACCTGACTGAGATATAATGACATGACCTCTACTGACTGCTATGGATTCCTTCTTTGATAACTCTAGGATGGAAGTAAAGGAAGCACTGTCTATAATCATTTGATAAATGACTTCTGTTTTTGAGGATCCCTCTGCACAACACTGAAGATCCTGTAAGAGACTGTTATGGTACATTGTTCCCTTGCTATCATTTTCAAAAGCCTAAAATTATAGTATTAAGGGAGATCCTGGGATGCAAAATACATTTTTCAGCCACTGAATTATATGCCACATCACTTGTCTGCTTAATGAGAAACAGGTGGCTCATTTTCAATTGCTACCATTTATTCCTTTGACATAAACTTGTTTTCCTTACTTTCATGGTTCTTTAATTTGCTTGTTATAATATTACTCTCTGAAGGTAAAACTAGAAATTTCAAGAATGCTTTGTGTGAATTGCTTGTTGCACGTCTGTAATAAGGTGTTCTCAATGCCACAAAAAAGTTTCATAAGGAAAAATAGAAATGGGTAGGAAAAGTGGAAAAATGAATTTCTGAGATACCAAGGTGAAACTTAAGCAAAGAAAATTAATTTCACATATTTATTTTAATCAGAAAAGTAGAAGAATAATTCAGAACTAATTCTTAATTCAATTTATCACAAATTGATATGAATGCTATCGTGCTAAATATTTTCAGAAACACATCTAGGAAATTAAAATATGCAATGCCTACATAAACTAAAATGCAAAATACTTACTTTAACATAATTAATCACTATCAATTTCAAGGTGGAATTTTAATGTATGGAATATGCCAAAAATCAATCATGAAACCCTTCGAAAGAATAAGCAAAATGAAGCACATTAATTGCAGAAGTTGTTTGGCTTATAATAAAACATTCAAATTAAATTAAGTCCAAAAGTCACATTATAGGCAAACTAATTGCTTAAATTGAAACAAGAATGATTTTTCTTTTACTTTCATCCCATAGCTTTTATGTTCCTTGAGAATACCTATCTTATCTATTTCTGCATTATAAATGCCTTTCATTTTATGGGACAAACCTTTTATCGACTCCCTCCTGTGCTAGGTATACAGGCAAAAGACAAACCAGTACCTGCCAAAGAGCTCACATTATCTACAAAAGAGATTCACATTAATTTTTAAAAATATTTATTGTTAATTATGATGACCTTTACTTCATTGAAAAGGATGTGATAAATTTTAGACCAACTTTTTTTTTACCTACTGAGAGAAAGAAGTTCATACTTATTGCAGATTTTTCATAATTTCTTCAAAAATAATTTTGAGCAAAAATTAACATTGGAATAAGGTTTTCTATGTTTTTATTTATTTTAAAAGATTCTATTTATTTATCATGAGAGACACAGAGAGAGAGAGGCAGACACATAGGCAAAGTGAGAAGCAGGCTCCTGGTGGAAGACTGATGCTAAACGTAATCCCAAGACCCTGAGATCATGACCTGAGTCAAAGGCTGATGTTCACCCACTGAGCCACTCAGGTGCCCCTACTTTGTTTTTACTTAATTCTAATTTTTCTAAACCTTCATCATCTTGAACTAGGTATACAATTTTAGATATCACTGTGTCCTCCAAAAATGAGGGCAATAACGTCTGAAGGGTTGTGGTATGGATCTAGGTAAAATCCAGGAGAACTGTATCTTACATAGAGGTTAGGTTCTAATGTTAGTCCTTATGAAAAAAAAAAGTCTAATAAAACCTACCTTTGGGAATAAAACCCTTAAATTTCTCATAAGAATATATATATGGCACTGGGTATATAATCCTTGTAGAGGAATACAATACCCATCTGCAACCTTTTAGTTCAAAATGTGTTCCAGCATTCAGAATAGTCTGTATTTTAGACAGCTAAAAGATGCATGTACATTTCGAAGTAATACTTTAAGTTGGTCTCTCCCAGCACCTTGTGATCAGACACATTAACATTTCTGAAATGTAATCGTGTGTTGGAGTCATGCAGATATCTATGGGAGAGCTATTGAGGTAGAGGGAAGAGGATGTGTAAAGACATGAAGCAGGGAACATTTTGGTGTTCAAGGAAAAAAAAAAAAGCAGAGACAAGGTGTGCCCATGTCAATGTAATCAGGTAGTAGACTGAGAGAAGAGGTGATCATGAAGCTGACAGGGTCTGAACTGGATGGCCATGTTGGCCACTGAACGAACAATGCGTGTGACTCAGTGTAATAGGGCATCACTATGAGCTCTGAGCATGCATGGGACATCTGACTCATATTTCAAAATAACTCTGGCTTCTATACTGAGATAGACTAGCATATGGGTGGCAATAATAGAAGTAAGGGAGATCATTTGGGTGGCCTTCACAAAAATTAAGGTGAGAATTTTGATTGCTCAGATTATGTTAGTGGCCATGGAGTTCAGGGAAGAAAACATTTAAGGTAAAATTGACAGAATTTGCTGATAGATTAGATGTGGATTGGGGGGGGGGCATAGAGGAAAGAATCTCACTAAGGATTTTTACTTGAGTAACTCAGAGGATCAGATTTCCATTTACTGATATGGGAAATAAATATAAGCACAGTTGATTTGTAATATAAAAAATGTCAAGATTGGTTTTGGCCATGTGTGGTTTTGTTTACTAGATATATAAGGGATGATGTCAAAAAGGCTATGCCTTTCATAGACTGCTGAATTAAAATGTACAAAAACAAATATTTTGAGGGCAGGAAGATAAGTCAAGCAGTCATTAATCTAAGCATTTAACACTTAGAGAAAGGGTATTAGAAATTCTCTATGTAACAAAAATTTTAAGTCATGCCCATAAAGACCACAGAAATAATGAGTAGGCAAAAAAAAAAAAAAAAAAAAAACAGAAAAAACACATCATTTAAATTTTTCTTTAATTGAATGTTCATTTATCGTCACTGACTGCTTTAACGCTGGTATCATGTAGTACCAAGGAGAGCAGGAACAATTCCTTACAAACCACTATGAACTTTATCTTACAATGAGTGCATGTAGCCAAGTCTAAATGGGTGGGGGCCAACCATATAGAAATGGGAGTTCTCTTAATTAGTTCCCATGTGAATTGAAATATTAAAGAAAATTAATAAAACTAATTTGAAGCTAAATATAGATTATGTTTTAAAACTAATTGTTACTACAACTGATTAGAATGTCACCCATCAAAAGATTTTTTGAGGGGTCAGTAGTATATTCTTACTGACATTGTCTAGAAATGCTGCCTGATGGTAATAATATATAGACCAAATTTACTCTGTGCTGTTTTTAGATCCTTTAGACAATTCACCCCTTATTACCTGACCTGGGGTAGAAGGCTCTCATCACTCTACTCTTTTTTATTTATTTTTTTTAATTTTTTTATTTATTTATGATAGTCACAGATAGAGAGAGAGAGAGAGAGGCAGAGACACAGGCAGAGGGAGAAGCAGGCTCCATGCACCGGGAGCCTGACGTGGGATTCGATCCCGGGTCTCCAGGATCGCGCCCTGGGCCAAAGGCAGGCGCCAAACTGCTGTGCCACCCAGGGGTCCCTCATCACTCTACTCTTAATAATGACCAAGACATTAAAGGTGTCCTATATATATTGAAATCATTCATAAAGAAGGTTACTATTAGAGAAAACAACAATGAACTGGGCTTAAAATACAAGATAGAAGGAGAGTACAACTGGCCATTAAGATATCTGCAACAAGAATAAGTGGGTGGTAAACTGTCATCTCATAAGCTTCTGTGCTATACATTTTAAGAGAGAAAGAATTGTCATGTCTGAAAACGGCAATGAGAAGTGAAATGGACTCTCCATTCTAAGCCCAACAGACTGTGGACTAATGAGTGATATAGGAGATAAAGTCATTATCTTTTGAGAGGCCTATAGAGAAGGTACTATCATCAGAGGAGTGCCAGCATCTGGCCCTCCAGATGCATGGGATAGTGCTCACCTCTATTTCCCTAAGTCATATAAAAAAGACATAACAATAGCATAAAATAGGAGGGGAGTCTCTGACTTAGCACTGTCACTTCTATCTTATCCCATATGAAATTTTAAACACCACTCCAGATTAGACGTCAGAGTATATATGTGGGGGGTGGGGCAATTGATTTCTAAGATTTATATAGGAGCCACTTTTCATTCTACAGGAAGTGATACATATTTACCTCCTTTTTATTCAAGAAACAACAGACATCTCAAGCCTTGTATTTTTCTTTCTCAAAAATTACACTGTTCCAGTGCCTCGCTTACATGCAAAATATTACATAGATCCAAAATCCAGAGAAAGCATTTCTTTCTCTGCTGGCACTCTTGCTTCAATCACTTGCTAGGGAAAAAAATGTTTAAGATTTTATTTATTTATTCATGAGAGACACAGAGAGAAACTCAGAGAGAGAGGGGCAGAGATACAGGCAGAGGGAGAAGCAAGCTCCTTTCAGGGAACCTGATGTGGGATTCAGTCCCGGAACTCCAGGATCACTCCCTGAGCCAAAGGCAGATCCTTAACCACTGAGTCATCCAGGCATCCCGGTAGGACAAATTTCTATACTCCTTTTATTATCTGATATACAATAGCTCATAAATATATGAGGACAGGTGAGAAGACCCTCCCTTTGCAATATCAGTTAAATCAGACTGGATGATGGCTCAATGTTTTGATGGTTTACCATATTCAATGTTCTATGCTAAGTGCTTCAAATTGATCACCTGGGCTTCCCTAGAACAATCGTCTGAGGAAGATATAAGCAGCTCAACTTTCAGATAAGAAAAATAAACCCTGGAAGTGTCAAATAAACTACCCAAGTTCACAGGGCTCGCTAAATTGCAGAGCTGTATTCAAATTTATGTTATATTACCTTAATATGCAAAATTAAAAATTATTCACTATCTTTCATAACTACCAGACATTCATTAGATATGGAATTCCAGAACCACAATATTTTGACTATCTGTAAATTGCTCCATTCTACAAAAGAAAGTCCTCAGAGAAATAGGGTAGAAAGTAGAATCGCTCTAAAACCCTACTTGAATGAACACAATAATTGAAAGATCAATGAAGCCATAATCAGGATTATTTCTTAGAGTTCATATATCAAAATATTAACAAAACTTTTCTTAATATTCTGTAACTCCAAGATCACTTGAAACCATTTTCCCATTCCATATTTAAAACACTGTAGCTCTCATATCATTCTCCCAAAAGAAGTAGGTCTTATGAAGTACTGGCCCTAATCAAATCCCTCCCTCCCTACCCTTCAACCAGGAAAGAACAATAACAAATGAGTTACATTTAGATAAAATGTAACTTTATTAAAAAAATAAAGCCTGGGACACATGGGTGGCTCAGTCCGTTAAGCAACCACCTGCATCGCATATCATGATTCCCGGGCTCTGTCCAACACCCTGCTGAGGGAATCTACTTCTCCCTCTCCCTATCCGCATGCTCATGCTCTCTCACTCTCACACTAATAAATAAAATCTTAAAAAAAAAAAAGAAAAAGCCAAGGAAACCCCATCACATCAGTGCAACAAAGTGATTCAAGAGGTTAAAACTCAGTTCTCCTGTTCCCTCAAGGTATTAAAAGGAGTTACTGTACTTCTCTTTATTAAATTTACTGCAATACTGTTAACAGATTTCTGTGTGTGGTGGATATGTATACCGTTATCTCCCACAACATACTACAAATGTACGGCATACAGACTTTTTAAAATCCTACATTTATTGGGATGCCTGGGTGGCTCAGTGGTTGAGTGTCTGCCTTTGGCTCAGGGCATGATCCCAGAGTCCTGGATTTGAGTCCCACATCATGCTCCCTTCATGGAGACTGCTTCTCCTTCTGCTTCTCTCTCTGTGTCTCTCATGAATAAATTTAAAAATAATAAAATAAAATCCTACATTTATTCATTCAAGACTTAGTACAGTGCTTCATGAATAATAGTTAATATATATTTGCTTAATGATATTCTAAAACTTTTACCAAATGTTGTATGTTGCAATTATATCATGAACTCCATTTTATGTGGGATGATGTAAAAGTGAAAAAAGGATAATATTAATATACACACACATATATATACATATATATATATATATACATACAGAATGTATTTTAAAGGGTGTAATATATAATCTCATTTTCCAGATTCACTTTTTCTAATGGCCCATAAACCAGGCACTTTTTTAGGATTGAGAGGTACAATGGTAATTAAAACAGACAATGGACCTTGCTCGTTGACTTTACGGTGTCTGGAATAACTGTCAAGACCACACACAAATAGGGGGAAGAGAGAGGGTGACTGGAAGGTGTGAGGAGGGAGATATGCCATTTTAACTTGGTCATCATAGAAGAGTCCTATTTACTGAGGATAGAAGTCCCCAATCTGTGGGAATTGCAAGAACAGTTTATGTACAGCAAAGCAGAGCCACTGGAGTTGAATCAAGGTTTAATAGGATCTAAATCTTTGCCTTTTATTTTTTTAAGTGAAGAGTGTCACAGAATTAGCCACAAAGATGAGTTTTTGAAAAGAGAAATCAATTGCAAATTTTATATTAGTTGAAAAATAGCACAACTGCTACAAATCCAAGATAAATCCTAGTACCCTTTATTAATTATCTGATAATATAGTTATACAGTTTTCAGTTGCATGCCATTAAATAGCTCCTATATGGCAGTGATTATCTAAGAGTGGAAGGATGATTTTTTTTCTAACATAGTTTATCAAAACTTGTTTTCCTTATTGAGGGATTAGAAAGGTGCATTTCACTTTTAAAACAGGTATTGAAAACATCATGTAACTTTTTACTATTACTGTCAAACTTTTGAGAACTTCTATAAAGTCCTTTTATATGTAAGTTATTAAATCTCAGGGCATTTTAATTTTTCTTGTAAAGTAGTTGTAAAAATTATTTGAACTGACAACAATCGATGTCATTGATGGGGATTCACTATAGTGTTATATTAATAGTCATATAATCTTTCTTAATATCAGTATTTCATGTTAAATCAGCATGAAATTAAATTTTTCCCACCTTCTATTCAAACTATTCTCTCTTCTTCATTAACTGGATTATCAAACAACCTAAGATTCTATCCATCACTTCTTTTCAAAATGTATTTTTCAATGGGTTCCTGGGATGTGATTTTTCATTTTGCTTCTTGATATCAAAATAATTTAAATTGATTTCCTTACTCATTCTTTTCACTTTCCTTCAGAGGCTATAAATTTTTATGTTTTCTCTGAGTTCCTCTATAATTATTTTTTAAATATGAGAGTACTGCATATATACATTACATCAAGAGTCTAATTTCTCACTGGTATTGGTGAAATGTTTCAAAACATTCAATTATATTAAAGCATTATCAACTTTTTTTTTCAATTTGTGTTTGATTTTATAAAATATCACTGCCCCGATGTTGCAGAGCTTGATTGGCATGATAATAAAATTTTTGAAATATGACTACAGGTTAGATTGAATAGGTGTTTAGAGGTATATAGAGTTTTTCATTGTCACTTCAATATATATATATAGTCAAGTTATTGTTAGCTGTTCTGGGCAGGAATATATTTCCAAGAACTTTCCTATTAGAGACTGTATTGACATAGTTGGCACTTTTAATGATGGCAAAGAAAAAGGTTTCCTATGAATAGGTTTCTGAGGTCTCACCGTTGTCACTAACAGGAACAGATGGGTGAAAAGGTTACGTTGACGTGGCAAAAAGGCAACAGCCCTAATGACTTGTAGTTGAATTATCTTCCTTTTTATCCATATTGTCAGGGCTCTGTGCAGGGCCTTATAAAGACATTGTACAAATAAAGAGAAAGTGAGGAGCTCTGAAACTTCAGTTTTGTTGGCTTTGCAGGGAGCCCAATACTAGAGGCCACTGAAACTAGAGCAGAGAGAAAATATGGACATGGGTTTGGAGGGAGAGCCAGAAGAGAAAGGATTTTGTGGAACCTGAGGATTTCAGGACTAAGGCAGCCATTAGAGGACTCATAAGAAATGTTACTTTATCTATTTATTAACAGAATTGCTTTGGCTGCTTAACTTGGGGGTGAAGGGAGGACTCTTGAAGCCCAGTTAGGAAGCTATTTTGGTAATTCAGGTGTAAGATGATGGTGGCTTATGCTAAGGTATTACTAGTAATGTGGAAGCAAAAGGGAAAAAAAAAGACACTTGGACTGGGACATTTTGAAGGTAGAGTTGAAAGAATTTGATGTATTTGATGAATAGTGTTAAGGGAAGAAACTAAAATGGGAGTGCTTAGGTGGCTGAGTCAGTTAAGCATCTGCTTTCAGCTCAGGTCATGATCCTGGAGTCCTGGGATTGAGCTCCACATTGGGCTCCTTGCTCAGCAGGGAGCCTGCTTCTCACTCTCCCTCTGCCTGCCACTCCCCTGCTTGTGCTCTTTCTCACTTCCAAATAAATAAAATATTTTAAGAAAAAAGAAACTAGAATGATACTAAAATCTTTGATCTGAGAGAATAGATCTGCTATTTCCACGATTCCTAATATATATATATATATGCCATACAGATTTTGGGATAATTATTGGACATATGAGCAGAGGAGAGCTTGTGTAGATAATTTTTTATTTAAAATATTTAATTTATTTATTTGAGATAGACAGAGGCAAAGGCACAGGCAGAGGGAGAAGCAGGCTCTATGCAGGGAGCCTGACGTGGGACTCGATCCCCGGTCTCCAGGATCAGGCCCTGGGCTGAAGGCGGCACTAAACCGCTGAGCCACCTGGGCTGCCCTTGTGTAGATAAATTACCTGAATCTGAAATTTTGTGGAGAATATAGGAGTAGATCAATAGGTTTAGATGGCATCAGCTTTGGAACTTGATAACGTTCCCTAAAAAATGAGTATGGATAGAGAAAAATATGAGGACTGATCCTGAGACCCATTGGTAAGTAGAAATCAGGAAATGGGAGAAATAAAATGAAGACAGGGAATCTAGAAGCCAAGAAAAGAAAATGTTTTAAAGTGTGTATTTAACAATACATGGCTGACTTCATAGGTATGACACTTGTGCTGTCACATAGGGCCCTCTGCTTTTATTACTTCCCTGCTCTAGTCAACCACTAATGCTGAAAATGACAGATGTTGGTCACAGGGTTACCAGAGGAATAAATTTTGGGGACTCAATATACAGCATGGTGACTATAATAAATAATACTATATTATTTAGTTACCAGAGGAATAAGTTTTGGGGACTCAAAATACAGCATGGTGACTATAATAAATAATACTATATTATATATTGGAAATCTGCTAGGAGTAGATTTTAAGTGTTCTCACCATGTACACAAAAATATAACTATGTAAGGTAATACATTAAAGGTTACAGTAATCATTTCACAATCTATATGCAGACTGTGTCTCTAAGGATAAGTACTTGAATAAAAGTAATGTACAAACAGAGGAGACAAATACGAGGAAACTTTTAGAAATACAGAAACTGTTAGAAATACAAGTTTCTAACACCTCCAGCTATTCCAAACAGTTGACACACCCAATTTCTAATCAAATTAACATAAAACCTCACACTAAAGGTATTAGTTACCTCAGCTTCCACTACCCAATAAAACATTCTTAGTTTTTGTTAAAAACAAATTACAAGTAAAAACATGTTCTAAACACACAAAGCAAGTATCAGATTTAGATTTGCAAATGACATAATTTTGTTATCAGATACAAAATTTGAAATAACTACCATTAACATTTTAAAGTGTCCATTAGAAAAAAGAGTATCTGCAATTTAGAAAGATAAAATAGAAAAAACAGTTAAGATACTAATTCTCCACAATTTCTTTCAGAAATTGAAGTGGAGGGAAAACTGTTGGATGCCACCATTGCCCTAATACCAAAACCAGATAAATACATTAGAAACAAAATCTACAGAGCAATATTTCTCATAAACATATGCACAATTCCTTAACAGAATATTAGCAAATCAAATCCAATGTTATTGAAACTATATTTATTCCATGTATGCAAGGCTCTTTCAACATTTTTAAATCCATGTAACCCATTGCATCAAAAAACTAAAGAGGATAAGTTATATGGTCATTAGCAGATACAGAAAAAGCACTTGACAAAAATCCAATACCGATTCACGATAAAAACTGAGCAAACTACAAGTATACAGGAACTACTACAACATGATAAAGAAGATATATAAAAACCTACAGCTAGCAACAGACTTAATGAGAACCTTAACACTTTTAAACATAATACGGAAACATTCATGAGATCTTGGAACAGAAAAAAAGATATACTATATAAAAATAAGGAAATCTATACATTTAGTAACATACCAATTTTAGTTATTAATTTTGACAAATGCATCATAATAATGAAAGATATTAAAAGGGAGAACTAGATATGGGGCATATGAAAATCTGTACTATCTTTGCTCTTTTTTTTATAAATCTAAAACTTCTAAAATTAAAAGCTTACTTAATACATTATGTTTTTATTCAATTTACCGTATAGGAAAAATTCTTTTTCATTTGAAAAGTATTTTCCAATGTTCAAATTATTTTTTAAAAGATTTTATTTATTTATTTGACAGAGAGAGAGAGGGAGAGATTGTGTGTACAAGCAGGGGAAGCAGCAGGCAGAGGGAGAGGGAGAAGCAGGCTCCCTGCTGAGCAAGGAGATGCTGATGCAGGCTCAATCCCAGGGCTCCAGGATCATAACCTGAGCTGAAGGCAGATGCTTAACCAACTGAGCTACCCAGGCGTCCTTCAGATTATTTTTAAACACAAAAATCTACCTGGTCAAAGTATGTGCTTGGCATTTGTTAAGCTACACACTGAAAGAGATTCATGTATTTAGGAGAACTATGGATTTATTTAACAAGCAAACTAAAGATAGCACCTGGAAAATGAGATGCTTACAGTCTGTTATACAAGTCCTTTTGTGAGTTGATTGAGATGCACACTTTTTCACATAAACACAGTGTTCAAAGTATAAACTGAATTGATAAAAATGATTAAATCTATAAAATCATTGAAATATACATTGCTAATATTTTTAACAATACTGTTCAATATTTATTCCATGATTATTGACCTTAAAAATCATTTTGAATGCAGCTACTCTAGAATTTCAAAAAAGCTTTAAGAGAAGAAAACATGAAAGTCCTTGTGGAAATTCTGAAGGGAGTTTGTGAATTTAAGGTTTCTGGCAACTGAAATCTTTACAGAACTGTCATTTTGTCATATCTAAATGGCATTCCAACACATAGCTTTTGAAAATATATGTGACTACAAATAACCTTACACATAGAAGCCAAATTTATTAGGAAATAAGAGGCAAAGAGTTGTTTAAAATACATATTCACATATAAAGACTTCAAGTGTTTTAGGTATTGCATATAGAAGATTAACCTGAAAGCAATAAAAGTAGTTTGTAAAGAAAAGTTATTGAATTTAATAAGCTGTACTAACACCACAGAAATTTTCCCCAGGATATCTTTGTGATTTCCCAAAGCAGTGTTGTTAAACATATCAGATTATTGAAGACACTGGAAAGCTCAATTATTTCTGTGAGTTGATTGTTAAGGCAATAAATACATACAGTCTGATTTTAGAATCTGACAAACCTAGGTTGAAATCTTAGAGAAAAATTATATTTAAATTGCACAGATTTTGCAGGTCTATCAGTCAGGATTCTTAGTTGCAAACAACAGAATCCACTCTGAACAATAAGCAGAATTTTGAATATTTGGCAGCTCACAAAATCTTCAGGGCAGGTATCCAGGGAATCTACTCCTGCTACTCTTTAAGAGGTTCTCACATCCATGCTCCCAAAGATTTCATGCTCATTTTTTTTTAAGAGAAAGTGTGCATATACAAGAGGAGTGGGAGGTGGGTAAGGGAAAAAGAGAGGGAGAATCCCTAGCAGGCTCTATGACCAGGGCAGAGTCTGATGCAGGGCTGATGCTCAGGACCCTGAAATCATGTCCTAAGCCAAAATGAAGAGTGGGACACTCCACTGACTGAGCCACCCACGCATCCTTCATCATCTTTTTCAAATAGCCCCCTCTAAATGAAGCTCATGATGGTGTATCTGCTTAGAGAAGCATAGAATACAGTTCTTATCCAGTGGCAAGACAGGCTCAACCAGTGAATTCTAACCTCTATCTCGAGAGGTAAACCTCGAAGTAAGGATTTATTAAAGACCTAGAATCACACTGTTCAAGAGATGTTAGGCAAACATAAACATGGCCAATGTTTCCTATAGTTTTGAGTTAGCTTATTTTATGTACATTGACTCCACTTGGTACTGCTGTTTTATATATATATATAAAAGATAGCATCTGAAAACAACACCATGACTAGAATATATTAATTACTCAAAACAAGGATATTATCACTGATCTGTAAAGACTCTTGCAGAAGTTTTAAACATTTTAATCAGCCGAGTCCTGTTACCTCTATCAGTAAAATGACTACAGCCAGACAATTGTAATTGTATATTCCATTAGGCATATTTAGGGATAAAAATCACTGGCCAAATTAAAAAAAAAAAAACTATCACATTCAAAGGACCCCTTTGTAACATTAAGATCTATTATTAGCATTCTTCTTTTCACAGCAATCTCTCTGGGACTGAGTATTATGAATCCTGCCTTGAGAGATGGAGTCCCCATATCAACATATCAACAGTCCAACTTTCACAAAAAAGACTAACAGCTAGATTTCACATAGTGGTTAGTTGCTAAAGTAACTCACTTGAAGATCTATTGGGAACTTGATTTTCCTTAGATCCTTTCACCATAACCCATGACTTTTTCCATTAATTCATGACTTCTCATTTCCTCAGATTTCTATAATTTAACAACAGAACTTTAAAATTGCAAATTGGTTTTTTTCTTATTATTCAAATGTATTGTTTGCTTTTATCATCTCTAATGTACATTTTAGGGAATGTAAAAGAAAATCTTTGGAACTGTCAGTGACTATTTAAAGTAACTAGCTTCCTAAATAAATGGCTTGTCAGTTTGCATTAGAATTGCTTGCCTGATAAAAAAAAAAGGAGACAGTAATTAAGTATTTGCCTGTTAATCTAACTGTTATTTAGAGTCATTAATGAAAATGGTTTATGGGTTCAAGAGGTCTTCTATATTTAAATTAATTCTGTTGCTAAAAGCTAGACTAGATTTTCACAATATTCAAAACACTCTGAAAGTAAATGAATCAACAGACATTGAGTGAAGACCATATCTTTCAAAGATAAAGTTTGTATTTGCTGTTTTTTAATGTAATTCTATCTAGACATTAGTGTTATTTTTACAATTGGAATGAGAGGTCTTATAAAAAATAAAAGAAAATGAGAAGAAGCAGCAAGAGTCTTCCTTTTATCTTGTTCCCAACTTTACCTTTGAATTCTCTAGTTGGAATAGATTGCACTTATGCTTTGGCTAGAGAGAAGAATTTAAAAATCCTGCAATGATCATTGCATTTTTATCTGTGAAAGACAAGATCATTGAAGGTAGATGATCACACAAATTTAAATTAAGACACCTTGGATACAAACTGTCCCTAAAAAGTTCATCTCAATCTTTAATAATTAGAAATATAAGAATATTCTGTAACATTAAAATTGAAGGGGTATGAAATGGTGAGGATTCAAGGAGTCATTACCTCAAATGCAACTTCAGATAGCTTTTCCTGATTTTAATCAGTATTAGCCCACCACCGTTATGTCTAGTAAGTAGCTTTGTTTTCCTTGTATACTATTTCCAGTTTGTCATTGTGTGTTACATTTAATAACTTATGGCCTAGGTGGGAAGATGAACATTATGATACATGAGAGGCTCTAGAACACATCATCATTCTTTATCCCCAGTGCTAATCTTATATTTTGAATTATATTTAGCTTTAGTCAATGATTTTTCTTTTTTTTTGGTTGGCTGTATAGATTTGATGCTTGAACTGATGGAAAACTGTACTAAAAAATTAGAGGCAAAAGGTCAAGACTAATATTAAATTTATTGAAATAGAAGGCTTAGTTGGTTGCCAATGAGTGGTATTTTTTTGAGGGAAAGAAAGAAGCAGAAGAGAAAAACCTTAAGAAAGGATCATTATTACATTCATTTTATAGATTAATAAACCGATAATGTCTATATCAATGGAATCGTATGAAGTCTAAATTCAATCATGAATAAAGAGTAAGTACTTAGGCTCATACTGTACACAAAGATTTTTACCTTGAGAATAGTAAAATACTCACTGATCTTATAATAAGGTCACTAGACTCAAACTAATTCAATCAATATTATCTTTCTTAGCAAAAGATTGCCATTCTGGTTGATCTATTATTTCCCATGGCATAGTACATTATCTTGTTGAGGTGTTCCATGATATACAATAATGGTTACTTTCCTGCATCGTTTCAGATACACTACAAACTGGAAAGAGATGGCTCATGCTCTTCAGAAACAGTACAGAGTAGGATTATATTAGTCAGCTTACTTTTTAAAAGGAATAAGGAAAAGTTAGTCACAGATTGCAGAAGTAGAGCAGATGTCAACACGATTTCCTTTGATCTTACCAAGTTTCAGGAAGAACTTTGTTTACAAATAATATTTCCACCTCAGACAATATTACCATGTTTGGGACTTCCTAAAAGCATCAAAGTGGCACATGTTCTAGGGATAAGTCAAATCATGTATCACCAACATTTTTATCTATCTAGAGGAAACTGTTAGAAGTGAAGCCTGAAACAAAGTCTGGAGAACAAGAATTGACATCATCTGATGACAAATTTTACTCCTAGTAAATCCTTGTAATATTCAATGAAAATGAGATAATATCAAAGATCTTGCTTCCATAAAATACTTGCCCTTGTACCAATTGGCTTTTTATGTGAACCCACTTAGATTGGGTTCAACAGACATTTGAGTGAATTCTTGGTATAATGAATCATGTTAGGACTATATATATATATATTCATGGGCAATGTATAGACTCCAAGTTCAATAAGCTCATATTTTGGAATGCATAAAAGAAAGAAATAATGATAAATCACTGTGATAGGTGCTTACAGATAGAGTAGTTTACAGGTGAATTATAAGAGACACTGTGGGAGAAACATCCAATCTTCTGAGAGATAAGCAAAGACTCAGCAGTAGTGGTATGTCAGTACTAAAATGTAAAAGATAAATAGGAGATAGTCTGACCAAATGGGACTTGTATACAAAATTCTAGGGCAGCAGGGTTAACATTACAATACTACATAGTTGTAAGAAAGCATGATAGTTCATAGAAGTTAAAAAAAAAAAAGAAAAAAATGTTTAAAAAAGGGTTCCAGAATGACATAGTAAGAGCTGCTACTTACAAAACAATTACCTTGCTTCTATTCTTTACACTATTTTATCATTTAATATATCTCCCTAATGATTGTGTAGGTGCAGTGCAATCATTATCACCACCATCCTCTCCCCATTTTACAGTCATGGATCTGAGATACAAGAAGATTAAGTAGTTTGTCTGTATTACACAACTAGGTAGTGAATGAGTCTTCATATACAACCTAGAAAATTTGATCAAAAATCTGCTCCGCCACTCTATTGGGCTTATTTAGTGTAAGACAGAGAATGCTAAAAGACGGGAAGAGTGAATGAAAAAAACGGAATTTGGATATTGAACATTTCATGACCAGTGGTAAAATAATTTGGATTTAATTTTATAAACAATACAGACTCAAGTCATTGTAAATTCAAGATTTAAATGCTTACTATGTTAAACATCTCTCAAGTTATAGTCTGGAGAGTAAATTACAGGAGGGCTATACATATCAGAAAGCATAAAAAGCTTTCTAATGAAATTTAACCAAATAAAAAGCTGCTAATGAAATTTAACCAAAATAGCTCTATATACCTGCAAAGAATAGAGAGCTATGGAAGGAGCCAGGTGATATTTAGAAGACTAAATCTATGTAATTGCTTTAATGGTATTTGGGATAAAAAAAAAAGGATAAAAATTTTCTCATGTTTAAAAATCAGATAATAGTTTAATTTACTGAGATGATAGAAATGAGCTCAACTATAAATATGTTATATTGAAGATGTTTGAAATTATTAAGTGTAAATATATATGGGCAGCTGGTTACATGGGATATGAAGCTAATAAATTAATCTGGGGTGAACAGGTACCAAATGGTTCATTCATTTGTTCAAGAAGTACTCAGAGCATTTTTTTCTATACCACAAATACTATCCAGCAGATAAGGCAAGACCTTATCTGTTTAGTGCAGTACTTATGTTGCTGTACTACATACGTACAGCACTAAACAGATAAGGTCTTGCCTGCCACAGAGAACTAAAGATGAATAGTAATCAAGTGAGTAAGGTAATTAGCACTAACCATTACCTGTATCAAGAATACACAAGGTTATATTTAGAGTGAGTCAGAGCAGTTATCTTTATATTGAATGGTCATGGATGTCATCTCTGTGAAGGAGACATTGGAGGAAAGCTGTGCATTATAAGGGGTGCCTGGGTGGCTTAGTTGGTTAAGTGTCCAACTTGATTTTGGCTCAGGTCACGATCTCAGTGTCATGAAATCAAGCCCAGTGTAGGGCTCCCAGCTCAGCTGAGACTGCTTGAGATTCTCTCCCTCCCCCTGCTTGCTCGTGCTCTCTCTCAAATAAATCTTTGGAAAAAAAAAATCTTCATGATAAGAAAGGGACAACTGGATGATAGAGAATACGAGTGTTAAATGAAGTTAGAGAACCAGATTCAGGACTCAGACTTGTAAAAATGGTGACTGTGAACTTTCCAAACAATTTAAGCCTTCTTAGCCTGAGTTCCCTCAGTTGTAACGTAGGGGTGATGATAAAAAATGCCGATTTGATTAAGAGAGTAAGCAAGTTAGTTCATGTAAATCACTTTGCACAATTTTGATAAAGAAAATATTCCATGAATATTAGCAATAATAAAATAGTAATTCTATTACTGTTATTTTACCTAGCTCATCAAGGCAGGAAAACTCAAGTTTTCTCAGACACTACTTGTAAGTAGGCCTTTGCCTACAGTGACCTCTGTCTGTATCTCCTTCACAAACATGCAGTGTTGTTGAAAAAACTGACTTAGCATGTAGAATTTAGAAATAGAAACTATCAGGCTCACCTTTAAAGCACAGAGAGAACATAAAAGATTTGGGATTGAGAGTCATATCGTTTACAAACTGGAATCCCTCATTATACATAAATCTACCCGTTATCGTATTTTGTTAAATAAGCCTGAGTAAACATTTTAATGTGTTTTCTAATGACTTCAGTGGCAATTAGACTTGTTATTCATTGTTTCTAAAGATCTTTGTGGTCCAGGAGAATATGAATTGCTCCCTTATTCAGCAGGTTGATAATGACTTCATTTCTTTTAAAGTATTTCATTTTAAAAATTATTTACTGCTCTCTGCTTATAAACAAAAGCATAAGCGTGGCTTTTATCCAAAGGAAGGAGTACAAGGATCTTTGATACTCAAGACAGCACTATTTTCAAATAGCAGGAAAGAAATGGAAGAGATTTTTTCAAAGAAAAATCTAGCAAGTCCAACATCTTCTATAGTTGGGTGCATAGGTGTGTGTGAATGGTATGTTTGTGCATAATCTTTGCTCAAAATGTGTTTTCCATTTCTGACAGGTGAACTATACAAAGCCAACAGGTGAAGTCATTTGAAGGATTTTCTCAAAAATAAAATCTCAGTTCACCTAAGTTGCAAAGTGACTGGTTTCACTAGCAAGGTCTAATCACTCTATTTTAATACTCTAAGAGAACCATTCATAGCTACTGCCCACAGGCTTTTCTATTTTTAGATTCAGACTTTAAGTGATGGACTTACAAACTTCACTATTACAATGACAATGTGTTTACTGAGTGCCATGAAGTCAAGGACCTGGCATGCAGGGGTCCTCAGTAGACATCTACTGAATGGATTCATATCATTGTAGCAACTAGGTTTTTTTCTCTCTCCTGCCCCCAGCTTCTATTTCTATTCACTGTTGTACTTTTCACCAATAAAGATGGGTCTCCTAGTTCATTTTTTAGCAGAAGATTCACAATCCTAGTCAAATTTTAACCTCAAAGATACTAAAAGTCAGTGTCTTCAAAAATCATTTTGGCATGTAGTATGCATTTAAAATGGCATTTTTCTTCTCTTCCTCCCACAGCTTCTGCTTGACTTGTCTGAAGCAGACTGAATCAAAATTATAATTAAAAATAAGTTATGCAACATCCGCAGATGCAACTTTAAGCTAGAAACTCATTTGACCTAGTTCAAGAGTAACAGTGGGCAGCAGTCTGAAACTGAGTCTATGAACTACTTGCCGCATGGAACTAAACTAATGTACCTTGGTTTACTTATCCTCCAATTCACAATTTTAAGCGTTGCTACCACTGATAACATTGTTCAGTTTCTTTCTAATCATTAGAAGTAGCATATAATGGTAAGAACATGTACTGTGGAGCCAGATGTCCTGGGTTTATGTCATAGTTCAACCACTTAGAAGTTTTGAGACCAGAGACAAAAAAAAATCTTGTCTCTGTGCCTTCATTGCATTATCTATATAATGGGAATGGACAATAAATCTGGCTTCTCATATTTTAACTTTTAAATCAAACACTTAGAACAGTAACTAGGAAAAAGTACCAGGTAGATATGAGTTATGACCCATCTCCAGTTGGGCGGTTTTCTTCCTATTTAACAGAAATTTATAAACCCCTTCAAACCAGTTCTTATCACAATGCTTTCACAATTTTTTAATTATTTTTTCATGAGGTAAGTAATTTGTCTTGGAAATACAGTTCATTTGAGAGTCACTTGTTTCATTTTGTCAACAATATATTGTCCACTTTCTACATACTTTATTAAATGAATTTGAAGTTAGTTTTTAGACACAATTTTTGGTATTTCCTTTCATGTTAAGAACTTTAACCTCAAGGAAAAAAAAATAATTTTCATCCCTCTTACTTCAATGTGAATTTGGGCCAGCGGATAATTAAGTAAGGAGCATGGTCCAGGATGACTTTGAATTTTAATTTTTAATTACTTCTCAAATTAAAACCTAAGGTACCTAAAAGAAATCATAACCACAGTACCCTGATAAGATGTTTAATCATGAATTATTAAATAATTATAGTTGGAACCTCTTATCTTTCCACATCCTAGTCTGTCTCTAATAAAATCAGTTATTTTCTGATATCTTCTAAGGTTGGATTTCTGCCAAAATCAAGGACTATACATATTTCATGAATAATTTGACAAGAAGCTTCATATAATACTATAGTTTAACCTGGCAGCATAAATATATAGAGAGGAGTTACTTGTGTGTGTTTTTAGCCTTTTAATAAGGACCTCCAGGTCTCCCTCCAGGGCAGACATTGAATCTGCTATGTGCATAAGGCTATTTTATTCAGTCCCCAGATTTACTATGTAGTGTCACTTATATCATAAACAGCATTTGAGGTTTTACTTTACATTCTCTTTCATCTCTATGAAAGTTTATTTGCAGAAACATCAAATGCAAACATGTGTCTTTGGTGAATTCTATATATTTTTTAAAGATTTTATGTATTTATTCATGAGATACAAAGAGAGAGAGGCAGAGACACAGGCAGAGGGAGAAGCAGGCTCCACACAGGGAAGCCCGATGCAGGAATCGATCCTGGGTCTCCAGGATCATGCCCCGGGTTGAAGGCAGCGCTTAAACTGCTGAGCCACCAGGGCTGCCCAAGTGAATTCTATATTATATTTCAAAAGTCCATATACTCTCAAAATTTGAGAATTAAAGTCAGTATTTTCATGCTTATTAGTAACTATTTAAGTCATATATACTTTACCAAAAACTGTCTTCCGTCTGGGAAAATGTGCTCTTTGTACAAGGTTTTAGAGGACAGGCAAAATAGTGATGAAGGAGATGCCTGACAAGGAATTCAAGTAAATTTTAAGCATCCCAGCCATTTTCCACTCATATTCAATTTACCATTTCACTTAGATAATTTTAGTATATTACTTAAATAAAATACAAAAATAACTTAAAATTGGTGAGCATTACAAAACAGCTTTTGCTAGTCTAGATTAACCTGTAAGCTAATTTAAAATATTGGTGGATCCCATTTAAACTATTCTAAGAGGTATTAAGATTAAAGTTTAAAGACATAAAATGGGAATATGATCCCAAAAGCTGTTGAAAATGTTTCATTTTCCCTTTTCCCAAAATCTACTATGCTAATAATCTGCTTAAATTATAATTTGTGTTACTTTTTCATGGAATATTATAATATCAAAGTTTACTGATATATACAGTAACAGAGTTTTCCTGAGAAAAGCCCTGATCAACTTTGTGACAAATTTAAGAAGTTTATTTCATAAGTTCAATCCATTTTAACTTTTTAAAAAAGCTTTGTACTTAAACTGCATGATAGGTTCTATAGAGAAAAAGCCTTTGCCCTTAGATAGTGCCTGCAAAGGATGTCAGTCTTAGGGAAACTAACTGTTCCAATTATATAACAGACTAATATATGTAAAAGTTACTTTTAGAATATTATAAGTATCATCTCAAATGTAACTTAAGGGGAACATTTAAATAATCAAAGTACCCAATTAGGAAGAGCCATAGCTTATCTTCTCTAATATTTATTCAAGAGAACCAAATCCTCATATGGGAATTAGATGGGTGATAAAACTAGGCTAAATCTATGTTCTTTAGAGTACTTTTTAAATTCATTTTTGCGTACATATTATAATGTGTCATAAAAATCTATGTAAAATGTGGTGCCTGTTTTAAAAAATATATAAAGTCTTTTTTAAAGTAAAATAAGAAACACTAAGTTTTCACAATACATCAGAGACAGTGCTCCACTTGAAATGTAGAACAGATGAAGTCTTATTTTTCACTCACCTCCAAGCAAAGCCCTCAACTTTGCATTTTCATTTATGTGCAAAGTAGGGGCTTACACAATTCACCTCAAAGTGGTGCAACAATATGAAGATTGGGAGACTGAAAAGGTCAATGCTCCCATTAAGACAACACCTTGAGGAAAAAAAAAAAAAAAGACAACACCTTGAGAAGGTACACTTCACCTTGTGCAGAGGAACTATCATTTGAGAAAATGAAATAACCCGGACAAATCTTGTGTTATTTAAGTATTTAAAAATCTACTTGTATTTAGTAACATTTGCTTTGGCTTAATTGTGGATATTTTTTGTAAGAAAATACATTCTAATGGTTCCATTGTACAAATAATTTAGAGAATATGAGTTTTAGCTATATAAAAGATAGTATAAGGTATAAAACAATGGAATAGCTCATTCTACCAACTGTTTTGCATGCAACAATTGAAATCTGATGCCATATCATACAGAGATACAATCAACTATATTGTTCTATTACATAAAATATAATATGAAGGTTAAATTCCTCTTAGTAGCAATATTAAAATGTTCTCCTATATCAGTGGGTTAATGAACATGATGAACATGTTTGAACAAAAACCACCACAAATACTTGTACCCGCCACTTCCTGTAGTGCCAGAAATGTCCACCTTACTATACGTAGTCTTTCTCAGAATCTAGTTATTTGGGCCAGGTATACTAGGATTACTTGGACAACATACTTCCTTAAACCACATCTCCGACCTATTGCTTCAAATTATCTGGTGAAGGTGTTCTAGACTCTACATCTTATAAACATTTCCCAGATGATTTTTGTGTGCATTCAAGTTTTATTAGCCCTGACTGTTTTTTCATTAGTCAACTTACAGGTGAAAGCCCCAATACTCTCTTTAGAAGAGATAGGTATTAAGCTGTAATTATGTCTCAAACCAGCATGAATTAATTAGAAAGGTAACCAGCTTCCAAACATACAGATGCCTGGATTATTTGAGGAAGGAGTTACAAAGGGAGAGGAGAGAAGCTTTACTTAAACTTTAACTAGTTTGTATTTTTTTAAAATCTAAAACAAGTTTCAAAAGAATCAAGGACAAATGACTTTTCCCCAAAAAAAACCACTGACCATACACACTCAGGTCCAAAGGAAACAAAACACAACAAAAACATAACATTTTATAAAAATGATTTTTTGCTGTTTGGTAATATAGTTCTTCCATTAGTGCAGAATCTGCTCTACTTAGTTTGGTCTGAAAAAATAACTGACAATTTTAAATGATAAATATTTCACTTTTCCAAAACTGCATTAGTGTCCTTGGCATTGTACACTGTCAAATGGCGTTATTTAAATTCATTTACGTTACATTCATCGTATGGTTTGATTTGCATTTATAGAAGAAAATTAGACTATGTTGTGACTCTTACGCTCAAAATCACATCAGTTTTATTTGGTACTCATCTTGGGAATCCCAGTTTATAAGGTAAGTGTACATAATTCAGGACATAATTAGCATATCATAATACTTTCACATGGAGACCAGTTTTCATTCTTCTTTCAGATCTAGTTTTATTATCTTAATTTGGTTTGTTCCTTGGTAAGTCCTTGGATTTCTTTTCCCCTTAGAAGTTAGAGCTGTCTTATTATCCTATAAATATTTTCTGGTTAAATTGAATTTTTTTAATGTTCACCTCTAAATACAAACAGGAACAACCTTTCACTGTCATGTTTTAAATATAAACTTGCCATAGTTTCCAGAGCAGCATTTCCCAGGAATTTTAGATATACTAGTTTATTTGCAAGGTTATTTCTCTTTACTGATAATATAATCAATGTAAAATCTCATTTGTAGAAGAAACACTATTATTTGAGGTTTTCTTATAATGCTAAAGCCCACAGAATAAAGGACCTTTGGTTCCAGATCATAGTAACATGCCAAGTATGGTGGTAGAAAGCCCAGATTCTGGTGCCAGAAATCCTGTGCTTTGATCTTGACTCTACTACTTTCTAGTTGGGAAAAGACACTTGACCTCTGTGTACCTCACCTCAGAATCCTCAGCTGTAGAATAGACATATGCTTTCTCATAGATATATCCAATAGTATCTACCTCACATGGTTATGAATATTTTAAAGTAAAAATAATTTTAAAAAAATAAAGTAAAAATAATTTGACACATAGTAATGACTACATACTGATGTTAGGTGAATCAAGAGGTTAGTCTCCAAAAATATGGAATTTTCTATGTACTATAAAAAACATTTGCAGGTACCTGTATTAAAAACTGTGCCTCAGAAGCTTAATACTATGCCTAGGCACAGTTTGGTTTTTATTTTTGGTTAATTCATGTAAGGGAAAAACTATTCATATTTTGGTAGAATTAGACCTGGTTTCTATAAAACAGGTGTGAGATAGTTGTAGCAAGGTTTCCCTAAACATCTACACATTTCCCCACCCCCTAGTCTCTGACAAACACTGTTGTGCTGTTTAGGTGAGTTTAGCTTTTATAAGATTCCAGACTAAAATGAGATCTTATTGCATTTCTTTTTCTGACTTGTTTCACTTAGTTGAATGACCTGAAGACCCATTCATGTTGTCACAAATGAAAGGACTTCCTCTGACGACTAATATTTCATCATATATGTGTGCCTGTGTGTGTGTGTGTGTGTGTGTGTATAAAATTTCATTTTCTTCATCCATCAGTTGACACTTAGGTTGTTTCATTCTTAACTATTGTGAATAATGCTTCAATGAACACGTATCTGATAGTATTTTCATTTCTTTCAGATATACACCCACAAATAGGTTTGCTGAGTCACATGGTAGTTAAGACTGTCCTTACTATTTTTTTATAGAAGCCAAACAAATTTCTATTCCCACCAACAGTGCACAGAGTTCATTGTGGCATTTCCCTGAGGATTCGTGACACGGAGCAGCTTTTCGTGTACCGGTTTGCCATTTAGATGTCTTTGGGAAAATGCCTATTCAGTTCTTCTGCCAATATTTTGGATTTCTTTTTTTGCTGTTGAGTTGTAGGAGTTCCTTATATATTTTAGATATTAACCCCTTATAAGATACATGGTTTACGTATTCTCTCCTATCTCATAGATTTCCTCTTCATTTTGCTGATTGTTTCCTTTGCTATGCAAAACACTTTAGTTTGATGTAGTCCCACATGCTGATTTCTGCTTTTGCCACCTGTGTTTTCAATATTCTATGTAAAAAAATCATTGTCAAATCTTACAGAGCTTTCCCCTTTATATTTTCTTCTAAGACTTTTACAGTTTAATTCTTTAAGCCATTTTGGGTTAATTTGTGAATGTTTTATGATAGGGTTTCAATTTCATTTTTTTACACATGGATACCCAGTTTTTCCAATGTCCTGTATTTCCTGACTGAGTATTCTAGGCTGTCCTTTCCCTATTGACTCTTCCCGGTTCCCTTAACTATTTGTTGACCTTATATGCATCAGTTTATTTCTAGGCTCCCAATTCTTCCATTGTTCTATGTGCCCGTTTATATGTCAATGTATTTCTGTGGTGCCCAGTTGTAAAATCTTTTTTGAAACTTCTATCATGATTTTTTCAAACACTTCTCTATATGCATTACAGAATGACCATTCTGTGCATTTACTGAAATAACACTTCAACACATTGAGCATGTAGCAGTCTTACAAACTTCTTAACATATGTTTTAAACACTTCTCAAAATGCATTTCAAAATGGTCATCACACCCATTCCCTGAAGTAGCAATACTGTTTTTTTTAATTGAGAAAGTTGTATTTTGAGTTTTTTAATACCTTAATTATTTTTATTATTGAAATAACTTCGAGAATTTGGAAAATGATACATCTTCCCATTTACTTACCTTTTAGGTTTCACAAAAAGCGATATGGTTTCCTATGGTCGTTTTTATTTTTTAAATAATGTTTCTAAGACAATTAACTCATCTGCTATTTCTTCTTTTTCTTTTTCTCCCTTTCCAGAGATACCATTCTGAGGTTGGTAAGTATCATGCTCAAAGACATTATTTTTTTAAAAATAAAGCCTATAAAGGCATTTTTATGTTTTTTAAAATTTATTTTTATTTATTTTTTTCACTGAGATATTGACATAATATTGTCAAAGTTTAGGGTATACAACATGTTGAGCTGATGCATTTATATTGCAATACGATTATCACCACAGCATTAGCATTCTAACTTGAGAGACACAAAAAAACTTTTATGGAGTATTAGTGAAAGAGTTCAGATGAAATTAACTTTGCTTTGGGGATAATTGGTTCTAAGAAAAGAATTATTCAAATATTAGCAGCTGCTAGTTGGGCATTCTCTTAAAAAAGAAATTGGAAGGAAAAGTTAGGACTTAAGGCCATGTGCAAGAGAGCAGGAAAAGCAGTGGATGTCAAGTACATGCAACTCAAAGTGGAAAATTCTCCATTTCTCAAGTATCTCTCATACAAATAGTAGGGAAATGTACTGCATAAAATCTATGATTACCAGAAGTAGTCTACCTCCATATTATTTCAGCTTTTTCATTAGACTGCAGTTTTATAATATAAAAACAAATATAATGTATATTTATATACATTACAAATAATGTATAATGTAAATTTTTTCAAACTTTTAATTAAAAAATTGATAACTCTTTAGAAAAAAAGTGTTTATGCTAATTCCCACATTTTCTAGAGGGAAGTCAAGATTTTTTTCTCCAAAACACTTGCAGACCACATCTCTCTTAGTTGCTCTTACTCAATGATGAAAGGGATTTATTTAATTGGTGATACAGAAATGAAGTACTGAGTGAGAATAGCCAAGTCCTTTGTTGACATTCACTCTCACACAGAAGAGGTGGACCAAATAAATTGTATGTCCACTCCAGTTGTATACTTGGTAAGCTTCCTATATCAGTCTGTTCTATAAGAGAAGCAGCTTGAAATTGTATCAAGTGTAGGAGGCATAATTTTGGTTTTAGGTCTAAACTGTGTTCTCCAGCTTAGTTCTAAGTACAAAGCAGATATTTCGGTCCCTATTTCACACCTGTGTCTAATTCTAAGTTGTTTCAGAACCCGTGAGGGAAGGTATGGGCTTAGCTGACTGCCTGCTCATTTATCTTTTTTTAAACACACAACTCATTTTTAATGAACCATATTAGAGGCTAGTGTTCCATGGAAAACACATTAAGAATGATTTAGTAATCTGGAGGAATATTACACAGATCGGTAGCTTTCAAAATATTTCATGGAATTTTGGTTGCCAATAGAAGGTTGGAAACCTACTGGACTAGGCAATAAGAATCAAAATTTAAAAAAAAAAATCTTTGATTAGTGACAAGCAGTTTAACGTAATGATGTGTACATGAGCTTCAGATAATGCAGAGTGGGTTCAACTACTGGATCCCATGTTTATTAGCTGAGAAGCTGTACCTTTCAAATAAGTCACATAAAATTCAATACATTTTATAGAGCTGCTACACAGCACATATAGAAGTCATTCTACACTACTTGAACATGAATATATATGAAAACAATGCTTGACAAAATGGGAGCTGGATAAGTATTTCTTATGCTATTGTTTTAATTAATAACAGTAAGTAATAATAGTAAGTCTGGTGGATACCCATTGGTTCTTTTTTAAACACATATAATAGTTTACTGATGATTTTTAGAACATTACTGGGAAAATCTTGGCAGGTATTAATAAATATGTTAGGAATAATTAAGTTTTAAAATGCAATCAACAGCTGGAATAAGCAAAACAAAACAAAACACAAAAACAAAAAAATAACTGGATAAAACATTCAGAAATTTGTAAAACAACACTTGGTCCTCATGACATAGTACTAAAAGTAAAATTATTTAATTGCCCAGTTAAATATAAGCAGAATATGAGTAAATGAGGCCATATAACCACTCTACTACATCAGATTAGCTTAATGGAAGTAGTATTCAAATTCAGCTTAGCAAATGGTCTGAAGTTTTCTGTGCTACCCAGATGACATCTGGCTTTAACATTAAAAAAGAATACTAAAAAATAAGGGCACATTTAAAGAGTCCAAGATGATGATAGAATATGAACGCAGAACATGAAGACCAACTGAAATGCATGGAGCCAACTTGGGTAAGAAGGATTAATGACTTTCATAGGTTTCTCCTGAATTCTTTAAGAACTGTTAGGTATAAGATGGGCATATTTACTTTACATGACATCAGAAGTTAATATTAGTACAATCAGGGGAGTCATATAAGAAAATTGGATTTAGGTAACTATTTTGAATACACCACAGCTTTTAATGAAGTTCCCTCCACTGACTGCAGGGTTCAAACTAAAACCTGAATGCTAGGTATCATTAGTATAAAGATCCGCTTTCCCACAAATAACTCTAAAACATGGACAAAATATACAAAGCAACTATTCAAGAATTGGGAAAAAACCAACACGTCTGCAATCCTTCACAGTAAGAGAAGACAAGACATGAGAGTCATTTCACTCTAGATTTATTCCTGACTTCATTTTTCAAAGTGCTTCCCACAGATTTAGAAATCAACAGATAACATCATTCTCACATGGTTAAAGGAACTGGGACTAACAAAAAAGATGATATTTGATGGCAGTTTACAAAAGAAGGGAGTCACAGAACAGAAACTCAAATATGAGCAGATTTCAGAGGCCACCCAAGGATAGGGAAGTTATAGTTCAAGCCTAGCCAAAGTGAAAACTCTACAGTAGACTACAAGGGTTCAGTTGAGATCCTAGAAAGGCAGTCCTAGAAATAGGAATCATGTCAGTAGAATGAAGATAATGTTCTAAAAGTAAGGAAAAACTGAAATAGGCCACCCTTAACACCACTTACTAGCAAGTACTAGTAAGGTGATCTGTAGTAATGGAACTGCCTACCAAACAAAGCCTCACACTCTGCAAGAGCACCAAGGGAAGGCATAACTAAAAATCTAATACAGAGGAATTTTAAAAAAAGTTTAGATAATCAAAAGAAAATAAGAAACGATAAAGAATAAGCAGGGGAAAAAAGATATGCAGAAGGGACCATGAGAAAAAGAGCAAAATGGTAGCCCAACTTTAAATATTACCTTAAGTATAAACCAGTTAAATGCTTTGATTAAAAGACAAAACTTGTCAGATTAAAATTATAAAAACCAAAATTATGCTGTTTGGAAATAAAATATGTTATTTAGCTATACCATATAATGCTACAATTCCATTGTTGGATATAGAAAGTGAAACCAAGATTTAAATCCAAAGATTTGTACATACATGTTCATCACCTTTCTTAAGTTTTGAATTTTTTTAAATCTCAAATACAGTAGGATGTGTACATCAATTTCATTGTATTAACCTAAGGGAATACTATATGTATGAGTAAGAGAACTACTGATATATACAACAACATAAATGAATCTTCAGAAACAGAATTTTGAGAGCAAAACAGACACAAAATAGTAATGTTATACAATCCCATTTTCATGGAGACAGAAACCAGTTATAATTCACATAAACTGATAGAAGTCTAAGGAATGGATATACTTGAAAGTGTAGATGGGTTTCATATCTTCATCTAGTGATGATGACATGTGACAGGCAGATATAGAAGTTATAAAGCATGCCAGTTAAGATTTATGCACTTAACTTTAAAGTCACATCTAAATAAAAATAAAAGTCAATGAATGTGCTGAGAAGAGGTTATGTAAGAGGCTTCCTAACTGCTCTCTTTCAATGGTCTGTGTGTGAGGTTGTCTCTTGGCTGGCATCTTGGAACTTGGATTTCAGCAAAGCTCTCATCATTCTCAGAACTGATGAGTGGCTTATTGTGGCTGGAAGATGACAACAGAGTAAGAGGACCCTAGGCTCACTTCATTCCACAATTACTCTGAAGTACCACTCTGGGAAACAGGGGAAAATACATGGCAGGGCACTACAGCACCTCTTTTTCATAAGGCTATTGCCTTCAAGAACAGGAGACTTAGCTCACTTTCTTAACACACACACACACACACACACACACACACACACACACACACCAGGCACAGAGAAACAAAATAAGAAGGCAGAGAAATTTGTTCCAAGTGAAAGAATAGCACAAGGCTAGATATCTAAATGAAAAAAATATAACTAACACACCTGATGGAGTATTTAAAGCAATGATAATAAGAATATTCAATAAATTTGAAAAAAAGAGTGGAAGATGGGAGTAAGACAGTTAACACAGAGATAAGGAATAACAGAGATAAGGGGCTCAACAAACAAAATGAGAAACATGTTTGATGGAAGGAAGAGTAGGCTGGAAAAAGCAGAATGAATTAGTGACCTAGAAGACAGAATAATGGAAAGTAATCAAGCTGAGAAAAAAAAAAAAACACAATAACATGCAAATTATAGGAATCCCAGAAGAAGAAGAAAAAGACAAAGGTCCAGAAATTTTGAAGAAATAATAGTTGAAAATGTCCCTAACCTGGGGAAGAAAAAGAAACATATTCAGATCTAGGAGGCACAGAGAATCCCCAACAGAATCAACAAAAGCAGAACCATACCAAAACATATTGTAATTTAAACCAGCAAGACAAAAAATGGCAGTAACATAGAAGGGAACAACATAAAGCTATTAGGGGACTTTTTTCTGCAGAAACTTTCCAAGTTAGAAGAGAATGGCATGATACATTCAAAGTGCTAAATGGGAAAATTCTGCAGCCAAGACTATTCAATCCTGCAAGGCTATCACTCAGGAAAGGGGACTGTATTTCTCAGACAAATAAAAACTAAAGGAGTTCATGACCACTAAACCAAGCTCACAAAAAATACTAAAGCATACAGAGTATAAAAGAGAAAATAAAAGTGATAGCATGAAAAGAGGAAACACAAAAGCAGTAAAAATATCATTGCTGTTAAAAAAAAATCAAAGAACTCACAAAATAAAAGGATGTAAATTATAAGAACATATACCTAAAACATGGGAGGAGAGAAGGAAGAGTTCAAGCTTAAAAGACCATCAACTTACTATATACTGCTATATGCAGAAGAGGTTACATACACTTAATGGTAACCATATATCAAAAATCACTAGTATGCACAGAATAAAGAGAAACAGATCCAAACATATACCTAAATATATCATGAAGGAGAAAGACAGGAAAAGATCAGAGAAAATCTTCAGAAACTACAAAATAAAATGAGTGTTGGTGGTATAGTGATGAACATAGCTGCCTCCCAAAATAATAAAATGAAAATACATATCAATAATCACTTTGAATGTAAATGGACTAAATGCTTAAATCTAAAGACATAGAATGATAGGATGGATAAGAAACACAAGATCCATCTATATGCTACCTATAGGAAACTCATTTTAGGTCTAAGGACACCTACAGATTGAAAGTAAGGGAATTGAGAAATATTGATCCAGCAAATGGATGCCAAAAGAAAGCCAGAGTAGCAATACTTAAAATGGACAAACTACACTTTAAAACAAAGACTGTAACAAGAGATAAAGAAGGGCACTGCACCATATCATAATGAGTGGACAATTCAACAAGAAGATGTAACAACTATAAGTATTTATGCACCCAGTGGGAGCACTCAAATGTAAATAACAGTAACAAACCTAAGCTAATTAGTAATACAATTATAGTAGGTAATTTAACACCCCACTTATATCTATGAACAGATCATCTAAACAAAAAATAAACATTGAAACAATGGCTTTGAATGACACACTGGAACAGGTGGATTTAACAGATACATTCAGAGCATTCCATCCAAATACAGCAAAATACACATTCAAATGGACATGGACATTCTTCATAAGAGATCATATATTAGGCAATAAAACAAGCCTCAACAAACTCAAGAAGATAAAAGTCATACCATGTATCTTTTCTGACCACAATGCTAAGAAACTAAGTCAATCACAAGAAAGGATCTGGAAAGATCACAAACACATGGCAATTAAATAACATGCTACTAAACAATGAATGGATCAATCAGGAAATCAAAGAAGAAATTCTTGGGGATGCAGCAAAAGTGGTTCAAAGAGGGAAGTATTTGGCAATGTAGGCCTCTCTCAAAAAGGAGAAAAAACTTAAACAACCTAACCCTACACTAAAAGGAGCTAGAAAAAGAACAAAACCTAAAACCAGCAAAAGGAAGGAAATAGAGATTAGAGCAGAAATAATGATATAGAAACTAATTAATGAAATCAAGAGCTGATTTTTTGAAAGGATCAACAAAATTGATAAACCTGTAGCTAGACTGAAAGAAAAAAAGATTATTGACTCAAAAATCACAAATGAAGAGATACAACCAACACCACAGAAAATAATTTTAAAAGATTATGAACAGCTACATGTCAATAAACTGAACAATGTAGAAGAAATGGAATGATTCTGAGAAACATAAAATCTACCAAAACTGAAATAGAAAATTTGAACATACCAATAATCAGCAAAGAAATTGAATCAGTAATCAAAAAACTCACAACAAACAAGAGTCCAGGACCAGACAGCTTCATAGGCAAATTCTACCAAACATCCGAAGAAGAGTTAATACCTGCATTTTTCAAATTATTCCAAAAAATAGAAAGGGAAGAAAAACTTCCAAATTCATTCTATGTGTCCAGCATTACCCTGATACCAAAATCAGATAAAGACACCATAAAAAAAGAGAACTATAGGCCTGTAACTCTGATGAACATAAATACAAAATACTCAGCAAAACATTGAATCCAACAGTACATTTAAAATACTACCACAATCAAGTGGGATTGATTCCTGGGATTTCCAGGGTGATTTAATATTTGCGAATAAATCAATGTGATACATCATATCAATAAGAGAAAGGATACGAGCCACAAGATCTTCTTAATAGATGCAGAAAAAGTATTTGGCAAAGTATAATATCCATTTAAAATATAAACCCTCAACAAAGTAGGCTTAGAGGGAATATACCTCATCGTAATAAAGGCCATATATGAAAAAACCCACAGCTAACATCATCCTCAATGGGAAAAACAGAGCCTTTCCCCTAAGGTTGGGAAGATAAAGATGTCCACTCTTACCACTTTTATTCAATATAATACTAGAAGTCCTAGTCACAGCAATCAGACAACAAAAAGGCATCCAAATCACTAAGGAAGAAAAGTAAAATCTTCACTATTTGCAGATGACATGTTATTCTATAGAGAAAACCCAGAAGACACCAAAAAATTGCTAAAAATTATAAATTCAGTAAAGTCTCAGGATATAAAAATCAGTGTACAGAAATCTGTTGCATTTCTATACATCAATAAGGAAGCAACAGGAAGAGAAATTAAGAAAGCAATCATATCTACAATTGCATCAAAAAGAATATACCTAGGAATAAACCTAACCAAATAGGTGAAAGACTTGTACTCTGAAAACAATAAGACACTGATGAAAGACATTGAAGATAACACAAAAACTACAGAAAGACATTCCATGCTCATGGACTAGAAGAATATTGTTTAAATGTCCATACTACCCAAAGCAATCTATGCATTTAATGTAATCCCTCAAAACACCAACAAGTCTTTTTCACCAAACTAGAACAATGCTAAAACATATGGAAACATGAAAGACCCCAATAACTTTAGCAATATTGAAAAAAGAAAAGCAAAGCTAGAGGCATCACAATTCCAGGCTTCAAGTTATATTACAAAGCTGCAGTAATCAAAACTGAACAGTACAGGCACAAAAATAGACACATAGATCAGTAGAACAGAGTAGAGAACCCAGAAATGAACGCATAAATATATGGTCAATTAATCTTCAACAAAGCAGAAAAGAATATCTGATGGCAAAAAATGGATTAAACTCCTAAATATCTTTAGACAGGGAACCTCAAAATTCTAGAAGTACACACAGGCAGTAACCTCCTTGACATTGGCTGTAGCAACTTCTTACCAGATATATCTCCTGAGGCAAGAGAATTAGAAGCAAAAATAAACTTTTGGGACTTAATCAAAATAAGAAGCCCCTGCAGTAAAGGAAACAACCAACAAAACTAAAAGGCAACCTACAGAATGCAAGAAGGTATTTACAAACGATATATACCGAAAAGTAAGTATCCAAAATATATTAAAAAAACATAAAATTGGGGCACCTGGGTGGCTCAGTCAGCTGAGGACCCAACTCTTGATTTGGGCTCAGGTGGTGATCTTGGGGTCCTGAGACTAAGCCCCACATTCCACTCCACACTGGGTGGGGAATCTGCTATTCTCCCTCTTCCCTTCCCACTCCCCCTCACACATGCATGCACATGCTCTTTCTCTAAGATAAATAAATCTTTTTAAAAAACCCATGAAACTCAACACCCAAAAAAGAAATAAGCCATTTAAAAATGGACAAAGACATGAGTAGACATTTCTCCAAAGACAACATACAGGTGGCCATCAGACACACGTAAAGATACTCAGCATCACTCATCCAGGAAATACAAATCAAAACTACAATAAGATGCCACCTCATACCTGTTAAAATGACTAAAATCAACCACACAGGTGTTGCTGAGGGCATCGAAGAAAAGGAACACTTTTGCACTGTTGATGGGAATGCAAACTAATGTACCCACTCTGGAAAATGGTACAGAGGCCCCTCAAAAAGTTAAAAATAGAACTATCAGTAACTGCACTATACTCACCCAAGGTATTAAAAAAAAAAAAAAACAAAACACTAATTTAAAGGGATACATGCACCTCTATGTTTACAGTAGCATTATCTACAACAGCCAAATTATGGAAAGAGCCCAAATGGCCATCGATTGATGAATGGATAAAGAAGATGCGACATATACATTTCTATATAATAAGCCACTGTGTGTATGGATATATATGCATACATACATATGTATGTAATTGCAACAACATGGATGGAGTTGAAGAGTATAATGCTAAGCAAAATAAGTCAGAGAGAGACAAATACTGTGTGGTTTCACTCATACATGGAATTTAAGAAACAAATGAGGAAAGGGTAAAATAAAAAAAGAGACAAACAGTCTCAATTACAGAGAACTAAAAGTCACACCAGAGTGGAGGGATGTATGAAATAGGATGATTAAGGAATACACTTGCGATGAGCACCAGGTGATATATGGAATGGTTGAATCACTATATTGTAGAACTGAAACTAATATAACACTGTATGTTAACTGGAATTAAAAACTTTAGAAGAGTGCCCTATTGTGTTTCAACTGTTTTTATAAGCAATATGGTCTATGTGAGCACCTGCTTTCCTTCTGGAGCCTAGAATTTTTCTATGTGCCAAAGAGAAGCTGCCTATGGGACTAGCTCCCAACAAACACTCTGAGTGTTAAGTGTATAAGAACTTTCCCTGATAAGTGATATTTCCCAGTAATATATCATAGCCATGAATATAACTATATGTTGAGTCTTGAGTCCTTACAAAATTGAGTGTGTTTGGAGAGCTCTGGTATTAGGATAAAGACAGGAATCTAGTTTTGTCTTTTTTTTTATTTTTAATGTAGCTGGATTTTAGTATTTCTCTTCCTTCTTGAATTTCACTTTCTCTCCCTTAGAAAGTAAGAACCTGCATTGAATCAAAGGATCCCCCCTATGGAAGGCATAACAGGAAGGGGTCTAGCAGTTTGACTTGCATTAGGAACCACAAAAGGCATAGCCCAATATATGATTTTGAACTAGAAAGAAGTATGAGGATATCCAAATGACCAAATGAGGGTGTTGGTGGTACCCTCCCAATTTATGGAAGGATTCTACACAGTGGAAGGGTGGACATTTGTGTTTATGCCAGGGGTGATGGATTTGTTAATACAGGTTTCATCATATGACTAGGTATATGAAAGATAGAGGGATATAGATTTCTATCAAATAACTTAACAGCCACTATAGAAGTAGACCTTAAAAGTTCTTATCACACACAAAATGTGTAACAATCTGAGGGGATGGATGTTAACTTACTGTTGGAATCATTCTGCAATCACATTGCAGATCATTATGTTGTACACTAAAACAGTGGTATAGGTCAATTACATCTCAATTCTTATATCTTGTTTTCAAAAATTAAGTGAAGATAAGTTCACAAATACGGAATAGACAAGAATATACCATGTGTTATTACACCGGATTTGGAAAGGATAGTGTGAATTATCTTCAATATAGATACATATAGAAATGTAGCTATATACACACTCTTCTAGTTGTGTCTGCTGAATTGGCTAAGGAACAATGATAGACCAATAGTATAGAACACAATTAGCTCCCAGATACAGGTTTCTATGAATAATTCTCTACTGAATGGAACAGACCTCCTTGGAGAATAGGCTGATTCCAGGGTTCAGGCAGAAAAAGTACACTATGACATTGGAACATCATTTTCTGCTGTAATGAAAGGAAGTCTTTCAATATAGGAATATGTTAAATTAAAACCAGTTTGAAGGGGCTTCTACTGGTCTAACTAGAAATAGTTTGAGCATAAAAATGGTTAATGGCCTTTATTCCATGGGTGGGTGGGTGGGGAGGTGGTGATGAGAACTATAAGCCCCTACTGACTTAAAATACACCTGGAAGTGGGAGGAGGAATATCCAAGCTCTCAAGGTACCTGGCCATAAATTGTCATTTCAAGGAGGGTGAAGAATTAACTTTAAAATGGAAATGCCTGACGCACAACACCCTAATCTAGAGATTAAAAAGTAACACCACCAGTAAGGAGATACAAGGAAAGCAGGAACCAACTGACAGAATGAAAAAAGAAAACAATAACTTATTCCTGACTGAGACACAGAATCTAAATCTAATCATAAGGACACATTAAATGTTTCCAAATTGAGGGGCACTTTAAGGGCAAATGCATATTTAACAAAAGTCCCTCTATTAAAAATAGGGAAGATATTCCCCATCCCCCTTCTTAGAGCATTTACCTTAGAAAACTTGTAATAAGTTTTTTTTTTCCCTTCTTGAGATACATGTAAGTCTTTTTAAAAGCTAAACAAGCTTCTTTCCAGCTTTAGAGACTCAGAAATGTCTAAAGACCTGGGAAGTATTTCTTTGAAATGTAATCAAGGAAAAAATAAATCAAAGAGAGCACCCCCATCTCTCAGTTTCTGTGGGAGGGTAACAGCTTAACTTTGGTGGGCAGGCATCTCACTCCAAGTTGTAAAACCACCCCCTGTCATAAAGACATAAGAAACTGTTTTTTTTTTTTCCCTTTAGATAAAGCCAATTAGCAAACACAGATGGTCACCCAACTACCAAGTAAATTTGGGATGAACTATGTGTGAAAAATAATGCTGTCAAGTCCTCTTGAGGACTAGTTGTTTATCTTAAGAACATGTACGTGATGGGTTGTATCTGCTTGATAATATAAAATATACCTATTTGTCTTTCAGAATGTCCTATTGGATTGCCTAGAATGTACATCACAGTCTATTTTAATGTTTATTCAATAATGCAATTGTTTTCTTTCTCTTATACTTTTGTGGAGAGGTTTTCTGTGTCAAGAGACTGTTTTTAATTTTATTTCCTCAACAAATATGGAGATTAGGACAGGATATCTGACAGTTCCTAAATGAAGGTGACCCACTGAAGGTCTATGGCCAACGGTGACCAGGTTAGAGAACCTGAATTCCAGTTTCCCTTATAGCTCTCCACTATTGAAATAGATGTCAGAAAAAGACATCCTTTCCAAATTCAGTACTTCACTATGAAAAAGCATGGATAATATGGGCTCTACAGTTCTATCAGAATCACTGGATGGTTAGAACATACAGTAAACCAGTAATGTCACCTGGAGGTCTTTCTCTTAAAGGGTTAATATTCGTCAAATTTGGAACAGGTTAATGAGAATCCAGTTTTGCAATGACGCAAGGATGGTTCTTCTGATTTGAATGAATAACATATTTGCTGGGGTCTGCATATAGGCCTGATTCCAACCAAATGAATTACTGGCATTTGGGAAATAAATATCATTCTAAGGGAAAAGCTATAAGTGATTTGAACACGCAAAAGGAAAGAATGAAAACCATGGAAAGGGAATTGAGAAAGTGAAGGGCACATTCCTTTTCCCAGAACCCTTCTCTCTGCATCCCCTGCTTTTGTTTATCCCTTCCTGTTTCAGATTCCCTCATAGGATGAGGGAGGTAATGAACTTCTTAGATGAGTGATTTCCTTCATGAGTAGTTTTCCCTGAAATGGATGAGACACAGCTGTAGTTAGTAATGAATTATCTGCTCTGATGATACAGGTTTGTGGGTCTCCTGGCCTTACCTGAGGTTCTCTTACTGTCTCAGCCCAAATTTCACCTCCAAGTGTTGTCCTTTACTGGTCATACTACATAGCTAGGAAAGCAGAAATGATAGAGACTGGTGTGAGAATAAGTGAGAACTTGGATTGAAGACTATGCCCTTAATGCCTTAAGACAAGGTATTAAGCTAATGAATGTCAACACAAGAAGGAAAATTCAAGTGCTAAAAATTTACATTTTTCTTGGTTTCATGCAAGAAAAGCCAGCCTTCCTATTTGGAACACCAGCAAAGTTGAGGATGTTGAAACTCCCAGGAAGTCACATGCATTTGTCACCAGCTGATTGTTTTAAATTCTCTTTGCTCCCTCAGAAGTTTGCTGAAGTACTTCCATGAAGTGTTTTTAGTTTGTAGCCCTGTGCATGGAGGGATGTGCAGTGGCTACTGTGTAGAATTCTTCAATTGCAGATTTTGTTCCTCTGATGCACCAGGTACATCAGATTCCAGGGATCACCACAAGGACTATAGTGGCCAAGGAAGTAACTATTGACTATTGACTATCTCTCACTCCCCACACTTTGGCAGACCAAAGTACACTAGAGATCTGTCAAAAGGGAAACACACTTGAGGCCTTTTCAGTAATGGTGATCTAGAAGTAGTGGTGGCCTCACCAAGAGGTGACTCCCTCATGGATTTCCATGAGCAGCTTAAAGTTTCCTCAAAATTCACTGGTATGGACACAGGAGCAGATCAAAATCACACTCCATTCTTATCAAATTTTGCCTGTACTCTCTTGTTGATTATCCAGATTCAATTTAAGTAAAGTGTGATGAAAAGGCAAGGGCAGACTATTAATCAAGCCACAGGAAAGATCTACTTAGTTTGTGGGATAATCTAGAGAAAGATAAGGAAGAAAAGAAAATTTCAAATTTCTGTGTTAGGTGCTTAGCCACAAATCTTTACTAAAGAGAAAAGACCTGCTTTGGACAACATGTAAAGAGAACAAAGGAAGGAGAGAAACTATGACATTATTGCTAGAAGCCAGGTGTGATTGTATAAAGACAGAAGGATTCAAGAATTGTTGGAGGGGAAAAAAAAAAAAGAATCAGGACAGATTAAAGGCTAGGGAATAATGGTCAACTGGCTTTAAAAAATGGACAGATTTAAGGAATCTCAGAGGTTGCAACTAAGGATACTGGTGCTCCTTATTTCACAATTTCCTCTGGAATTTCTCACTTTCAGTTTGGTGATAGATCAATGCAGCTTCACTGTATTTTGGGTCATCCTTCTGTTTCTTCCTTTTCTTCCCAGCCCTCATACACATAGATCCTGACTGAGGGACACACTGCTTACTTTCTCCTCATTCTTTTTTATTTTTATTTATTTATTTTTTTTAATTTTTTTTAAACTTTTATTTACTTATGATAGTCACAGAGAGAGAGAGAGGCAGAGACACAGGAGGAGGGAGAAGCAGGCCCCATGCACCGGGAGGCCGACGTGGGACTCGATCCCGGGTCTCCAGGATCGCGCCCGGGCCAAAGGCAGGCGCTAAACCGTTGCGCCACCCAGGGATCCCTGCTCATTCTTTTTTAAATCAATTGAGGGAGCTGCTGTGCAATTTAAAAACTACCGTATTTGGCACTTCAGGAAAAAATGTCTGTAGATCTCCTTGGAAAAAGAAGGGACCTAATTTAGTTACTACTTAAAGCCTTCCTGGAAGGGATGCCTGGGTGGCTCAGTGGTTGAGGATCTGCCTTCAACTTAGTTGTGATCTCAGGGTCCTGGGATCACATCCTGCATCAGGCTCCCTGCAGGGAACCTGTTTCTCCCTCTGCCTATGTCTCTGTTTCTCTCAGGAATAAATAAAATCTTTAAAGATTAATAAATAAAGCCTTATGGGGGAAAAAAGTGTGGCAGTATGTGTCATTTTCATAACATATTGGAAAGTACCCCTAATTGATGCATTGCTCTGGACTCTAGGAAACAATGATACTGGTTTAATGCAAGATATAGAATGTACAAGAATAGCTTACCAGAAAACATGTTGTGGAGTTCTGTAAAACAATATCCTTTGTAGGAAGCTCAATTTAAAAGAATAAATCTAGTTATAAGCAAATCAGAGAGAATTTAAAAAAAATCTTAGAAATTTGTCCTACCAGAGGAATCTATGAGTACTCAATATGTATATGACTGCTTATTAATTTCTGAGATTATCAGCCAATGTAAAATAGATATTTTGGCTTTGGTAAAATTCTTTACTTCGTGTGGTCATAAGACCTCACTAGACATTATACCATTGCTCAACTAAGGTAAAATATTTAAGGCATCGGTTGCCAGCAGTAGACCGCAGAAGGTACTTTACAGATTCATGGGCAACAATTAAAAAATGCCTTATGCAATTTTGGAGAGTAGCACAATATTGTAGACAGTTTAGATTACAGCTTTTGTAGAGTGGATAAAACATATGATAGAGCAATTGTATGACAATTTTCCAGACCCTCTGGTTTGGTCCCTAGAATATAAAGAGGGTTTTGAAAAACAGAAATTGGTTATAACCTCTTCTAAAGCTCTGGGGATTCCAAGTTTTTAAAAATTTGAATTATCCTATTCATATTGAATATTTAATATTGTTTTCTAATGGCTCCTGTACTTGGTACATAGGTGGCCAACCTAAGGCTTCCTGTGCTATGGTGTCTTAAAAAGCTGTAGAAGCTTGGGGCTCCTGAGTGGCTCAGTTGTTTAAGTGCCTGCCTTCAGCTCAGATCATAATTCAAGAGACTTAGAATTGGTATCTACCTCCCTGCTCAGCAGCGAGTCTGTTTTTCCTTCTCCCTCTGCCCCTCATCACCACTTGTGCTCACAAGTGCACACTCTCTAATAAGTAAAATCCTAAAACAACAACAACAACAACAAAACAAAACCATAGAAGCTGTGCTTTGTATGGAATTAAGTCTGCACAAGGGTTAAGGTTAATAGTTTTCAGGTCTGTAATTCTTGGTTATGGACTTAAAAATGATTATGTATATGTTTAGTATGCCATGCAACAGAACATTTTAAATAGGGAATTTTTTATTTCAATAGTAACCAAAATATCTCATAGAAAAATATCTTATTTATCACAGGCCTTAAAACCGACTGCCCAGGAGTGCCTGGGTGGCTCAGTTGCTTAAGCAGCTGCCTTGGCTGAGATCATGATACCAGGATACAGGATACCATGATACCTGGAATCAAGCCCAGCATCGGGCTCTGGCTCCCTGCTCAGTAGGGAGCCTGCTTCTTCCTCTCCTTCTCCCTCTCCCTTTGCCAATCACCCTGCTTGTGTTCTCTCACTGTCAAATAAATAAAAAAATCTAAAAAGAAAAAAAAAATAACCTGACTGCTCAGATAGGAGTATTTTTTTTTTTTTTTGACAGAGCTTCAAAATCTTCTGTTAAGAACAAACATGGCAAAATAAAGGCCTGGGTGGCTCAGTCAGTTAAGCAGTCAACTCTTGATTTTGGTCAGGTCACGACATCAGGGTGGTGAGCCATGTTAGACTCTGTGCTCAGTAAGGGAGTCTGCTTGAGATTCTCTCTCTCTCCCCCTGTGCTTATGCATGCTTGTGCTTTCTCTCCTCTCTCTAAAACAAGTAAATAAAATCTTAAAAAAAAAAAAAAGGCAGAATCCAAACTTAGAAGCTCCACTTTGAATACATTAAGAGCTCTTAAATTTCAAAAACATACTTCAAAAGAAAATAGGGTATTAAATAGGTAATTCCCATGTTCTAATCAAATTTCTTTCAGCCTAAAAAAACTATAAGTCCCTGTTTGACAGCACTGTCATGCCATTAACAAAATAATTTACTAAAAGAGGGATTTTAAAGAGACTAAACACTTATTACACTTGCCAAAGAGATAAAATTGTTCAAAACATATTAAAGAGATGTCTATTTGTCAGCAGAAACATGTACAGGCCACTCCTGAGGTATGCATGGGAAGCCCTCTTTGGCCAACTTTACCAGGAACCTGGTGGCAGTTGGGTTTCATATAGCTAACACCTGTAAAAGGCAAGTGATTTGGGTGAGTTATGGTATGTTTGATGCCTGGATGACCTGAAGACTTTCCTTCAAGAATAAAAAAACATGTAAGGCAATAGCAAGGACACTCTTAATAAACATAATTCCCATTTTGGGGATATTGGAGCTCACTGACTAGGACAGAGAAAGTTCTATTTCTGTTTAGAGGATATGCAAATGATTATGGATTCCTAGAAGCTGTCATACGCCCTATCATCTTCAGCACTCTGGACACATACAGCAAATTAAACTCTAAAAAAACTTCATTGACTAAAATTCAGTAATCTACCAGGCTAAATGGTATAGAGGTTTATTACTAGTTTTGTTTAAAAATTACAATCATCTCTAAGTATTGAATTTTTTTTTCTTTGGACTTATATTTGACAGGCCTATGAATTTGAGGCAATGTTTTAGGACTAAATTTAGCTGAATCACTTCATAATCATGTTCAATACCTTAACGGAGTTTCTGCTCTTCCCTAGATACCCAGATACAAAAATCAAAAGGACCTGGAATGACCCACTGAAAGAATTCTTCCACCCCTACTGACCAGGAGATCCCATCTACATCAATGTTCTGCAGGAAAAATTAGCTGTCACTATACAGAAAGACCGTTCAAGTGCTGCTGACAACCCATATGGCTATCAAACTGACAGCCACACAAATAGCTGGATTTGTCCTTCCCATGGGAAGCCAGCTCCTCAAGAGGACTGGACTGTGGTTCCCATAAAGAAAATTTAAGTTTTCTATAATAATTGATGTTGGCGCTGAACTTCATTGAAAGGAGATATTCTAGGGAACTTATTCCTACCCTTACAGAATGTCTTGCTGTTGTATTCAGTTGTTGTGTTTCGATGACTTTAAGAATCCTAGTGTACTAGAAAACAAACATTACTTCTTCTTTCTGCACTCCACATAATTCTCACAATTTTCTTTCTGATCACCTCTAGATTGTAATCCTAATATAAAGAGATTCTAGATTTAAACAACCTGAGAGTAAAAATGGCACCATCGTTAGTCATTTTTTTATATTAACAAAGTCAAAGCAACCAATATGCATTCAGCTACATAAGCCCTAAATTTAACATAAAATGTTTTGTTATCAATATTATTCTAATCGAACTTGTTAACAAAAACATTTAATTAACAGACATAAAAGTCTGGCATTTACATATGGATACTGCACAAGATAGGTGTAATGGCACCCAATTGACTTTGGGATGCAAGTTCTCAGACAACCCCAAGATGGATAAACACATGAAGATTTAATTGACTATTAAAATGGAACTGGACCTGAAGCAAAAATTATAAGGTCCCTTGGGTGGATTTTTTTCCTCAAGACATTAGATCCATACGCACAAAACACCAGAATTTCAATCTGTACTTTTCAAATGGGCAAGGGTAGCATTTCACATCTGGAAAAAGTTATTTGTGAAGATAGAACAATTCTAGGGGAGCGTAAATTGCCATACAAATGTGATGATAAATTTGTCCTGAATTTTAGTTAGTGACAAAAGTATTGGGCCTTACAAGGAAAGCTCTGAATTAAAATTGAGCATCAGACTCCAGAGTTAAGTTTTATTTAACCCAAGCCTAAGCAATTTAAGGAATAAAGCTTAGTAAATCATTTGAAAAATACAAGCAATAAAGACATTGCACCAATTTGTAAAATTAATAAATTACTGTGCAAAAGTTTTGCCCGGTTTTAAACATAAACCTAATTTAAATATTGGTATGATTTATTCAAAGGTCATCCCTCCGAGGCAAATAACACTGTCTAAAAATTTAGCAATGCTGTTATTTTGACAATTGCTTTGCTTTCTATTTTACTTATTTTACTTTGAAATTGCTGGCTATTTGGAAGGCTGCAACTCACCCAGATAAATGTGAAAACAGCAATAAAGTTCCCTGGAAGTCTGTAGTGTTACTATTTTATAGTAACAAAACGGAGGATTAGAAGTCTAAATACAAATTTCAAAAGTTAAAAAAATATATATATATATCTCTGTTGAAAATAAGATTTCCCTCACCTCTCTTTTCTTAGAGCATGTACTTAAGAAAGCTTCTAATTCTACATTCTTTCTCTTTCAAAAGTAAGTCTTTTTAAAAGCTAAATAAGCCTCTTGTCAGCTTCACAGACCCAAGAATATCTTTCTCAAAAACCTGGGACTAGTTCTTTGAAAGGTACAGGCCTTTCTTCCAGTCATTATGGGAAGGTAGCCTAACTTCTGGATCAACTTTGCTTCCAGTTACAATACCAATGCCAGTCCTAAAAATGAAGCCTATCTTCCTTTGGATAAAGCCTGTTAGCCAACACAGATGGTCAACCTAATTATCAAGAGATTTTGGGATGAACTATATGTGACAAATGGTACCGTCAATTCCTTTTCCTTGAGGACTAGTTATAGTTTATCCTGGGGACATGTGTATAATGGGTTACATCTGCTAGATTATGTCAAAGGGTGAGATTTCTTTATGATTTTGCAATCTTAGTACATTGTCTGTGATTCTCATTGCATTCTGATATAATGCTTATTCAATAACAAAACTCAAACTGTTTTCTTTCTCTAGACTTGTAAGAGAAGTTTGCTAGATTGAAAGAAATTTTTATTTTTAATTTTCCCAACACACTCTGCTAAATGGCTGTCCTATATAATCCTTGAAAGTGTCAAGGTTGTGCAAGTAAAGGAAAGGTTAAAGAAATTACCTAAATCGAAGAGAATGAAAAAGGCAATTAAATGCAATGTGATATTCTAGACTAGGTAAGTCATTTTCTTTTTTAGACTAGATTCCTTTGAAAGGAAGAAAATACTAAGAATTGTTAAAACCTCAGTGTAGTCTAAACATTAAAGTATTGCTATTTTTTTTATTCTGAAAGTTACGTTGAAAAAAACTGGATGAAATACTAAGATATTTATGTTAAATACAGCATTTTCAAATGGTTTGAAAAGTCATTTGAACTGGACTTCTCTAAGTTTGAGATTGTTTCAAACTTGGGGAAAGGGGAAGGTACAAAGAAAGAGACCTATAGTCTCAAGATAAAATTTGCTAATGTGTCTGCTAGTTGGTTTTTTAAGATATGATACCTTTAAAGCCCTATTCTGTATTTCCCTCCCTCTAGAGGTAACCACTCCATTATGTATCATTCCTACAAGTTTATATAATATATGCTGTTCTTCGTATTTTAAACTACGTAAGTGGTAGCAGACTTGCATATACTTTTGTAAATTGTTTTAGCTAATGTTATTTTGAGATTTACATATTGCTAAATTTCATTTTTAACTGTAGTGTTGTCTAAACCTCATTTTATCTGTTCCACTACTGAGAAACAGGTTGCTTTGGTTTTTTTACCACTACTGTAAACATTGTTACAGCATTATATAAAACTTAAAAATATCTTCTCCCAGGGCGTGGTTTGCATTTTCCCCTTATTAATTGGCATTTAACATATGAGGCTTTAATTTTAATATTGGCACATTTGTTGATTCATTCTTAATAATTTGTCCTTTTTTAAAAAAATCTTTTATGCTCATACATTTTTATATGTACTTCAGGAAAAAAAAGTGCAATGGATTTTGAGAAAAGTTTATCTTGAAAAATCTAAGTTAACTCACTAAAAGACTAGTATCTATATGTTTTTTTTTTCTTCATCTAGATTGGCAGGCCCAAACTTCTTTACACCAGCATAGCATTAAATGTTACATAAAGAAGGTTGAAAGTATTCATTTTCTGTGTGCTTGGGAAAACAGTTAAGGTAGTCAGAATTACATTATTGTCTTTCAGTTAATTATGTGAGGAAAAAGTTTGAGAATATTACCTCAATCTACTTTTTAAAAATATTTATTCATTTATCCATGCATTCATACAAGCCATTCATTCATTTATTCAACAAATATTGGATCTATAAATATTTTAGTGCCTAGTATCTACAATAGCAAACTAGAAGCAAAAGAAAATCTCCAGCTTAATATTTTGCATTTGGCAAGGCAAAATAAGCAATAAACAAATGAATCCGTCACTATACAATAATTGATGGTATTAAGTGCCTTAGAGAACAATAAAGCAGGAGTGGAGGAGAGGAAGTAACTACTTTCAGATAAGATTTTCTAACAAACAGGGGATCCCTGGGTGGTGCAGTGGTTTGGCACCTGCCTTTGGCCCAGGGCACGATCCTGGAGACCCGGGATCGAATCCCACGTCGGGCTCCCAGTGCATGGAGCCTGCTTCTCCCTCTGCCTATGTCTCTGCCTTGTCTCTGCCTCTCTCTCTCTCTCTGTATGACTATCATAAATAAATAATTTAAAAAAATTTTAAAAAAAGATTTTCTAACAAACAGGAGCATGAAAGTAAAGAAAGGCATCATAGTTTTGAGGGAAGACCATTCCAGAAGAGGAGAAATTAAGTACAAAAACTCTGAGTGTAGTATGCATGTGTGTGCATGGGGGAAAGGTTCTTAATAATTGCAAGGTAATCAGCAAAGCTGGAGCAGAGTGGAAATAATTTGTCAGAAGAAATGGGGTAAGGGGAGGAAATAATAGGAGACCAAATCATGGAGGGCAGGAGTTATAAAAACCTTGGCTCTTACTCTAAGGCAATTGGAAAGTTTGAGCAGAGAATTAATGTAAGAAAACTTCTTCACCCTTGGCTTCTGTGTTCAAAGTAGATAGAGTGGGCAAGGAATAGCTAAGAGTTAAGCTAGGATGCTACTGCAATGAAAAAAAAGATGACTTGCATTGACACATTAATAGTAGACCTTGTAAGAGACTGTTCAAATCCTGCTTTAGATGTTTTGAATATAAAGCTGGCAGGGTTTAAGAAAAAGCAAAATTAAAAATGACATCTAAGTGTTTAGCTTGTGCAAATGCAAAGATGCAATTTGTTTTATGTGAGTGATTTGATAATCCAGTCTTTTCTGTTAACTCAGATTGGTGCAGTGATAAGTCTTATCTTTTATGTGCACAAATATTAATGATGAACACACTTTGTATAAATTTAAAATAGGAGACAGAAAAATAAATTGAGGAGTGGATGCAAGGATGGATACCTATTCATACTTTTTATGAAGTGGCAAAACTTGAGGTTAATGACAGATAAGTCTTATGAATGGAAGATGAAGGAAAGACTTAGGATCTGAGAATATTGGTTAAGTGTATTAACAGGTCAAACTCAAAAGAAGAGTGAAAAATGCCCTTTCCTCTCTCTACTAGTCCTAGTAAAATAAAGACTTTAAAAAGATGGTAGCAGGAGAAAAATTGTAAAGACATTTTTCCTGTTACTTGAAGGCCTTATCTGTACTACCTAAAAACCTATTATATTCACTTAAATATAATTAAGGCTACTGATTACTGAAAGGCTACACAGATAGCTACTGACCAGATGAAGTAACTACTGAATGTTAAGAATATTCAATAGTCACATGAAAGTAAAGAATTTGGACATTTAAGAATTTCAGCAGAAGCTTGTAAATTATTGAAATGGTTTATTAATTATCAGGGGCTAAGACATGTATTTTAGGTATCACAAATGCAATAATTATTTGTGCAGACAACTATTCCCCATCTGGATTTAAATTTCTGTAAGCATATGCTTCAGATAACATAATGACAAACCAGGTAAAGTCAAGGGATTGTCAAACCTTATCCTGAGAGAGCTAACTGCCCCACCCCTTCTCACTCACAAATAGAATACTGAATTCCATAGTGAGAATGTGGTTACAGTACAAGGTATTTTAATCTGGCCTTATAAATATTAGCAAGAAATACTAAATATAAGGTCATTGAGATGGGAGTGGTCCCCAGTCTTGGGTGCCTTAACCAATTTTGGTCTTAAGAAGCCAAGAACACAAGAGGTAGTAACTAATGTGTCTCAGTTAAGTGGCTATTAAAAACAATCTCAATGTACAGTAGTTTCTATGAAAGAGGATTAAAAGTAGGTTCTGAAAATACTTTAAAATAAGCCTGTTTGGATACAGAGATGCTATGGTGGAAGGAGAAACATGGTGATATTAAAAATTGGAAGTGCAATTGGAGTGATTTGATGGTCAAGTAGCTCTTATCTTACCTAATAATTGGTATTGATATTAGATGTTGCTTTTGTTCTCTTCATGTACATATTGAGTTCCTCTTGTTTTAGTTGGTTAGGATAAATGCAAACTTTTAGAATTGTCCCAGACCACCTTTTTATTGAGCATTAAGCAAAACTGAAATCCAGGAACTAGTAAGAAATATTATACTGATCAAATATTTGACTGAGGTAGGAATTTTGATTCCCACTAAATTCCTTTTCAATAGTCTAACCTGTCACTATATAATGAAGAATGTTCCTGGTGACCAATGGCCTCAACCATTTTTGCTTTAGTTTCCTTTGTTTTCTTAAAGTTGAGGACGTTAATGAATTTTTGCTTATTTGGATTTATTGATATGTACCTTATTAGAAATTAAAACTGATATGAGCACCTGGGTGGCTCAGTTAGGTGTCCAACTTTTGGCTTTGGCTCAAGTCATGATCTCAGGGTCCTAGGATCGAGCCCTGCTCTGGCTCCATGCTCAATGAGGAGTCTGCTTGGAATTCATTTCCCCTCCTTCTTTGTCTTCTCCTCCTCCTCTCCCACTTTGCATGCTTTCTCTCTATCTCTCCAAAATAAATAAACTCTTTAGAAAAAAAGAACTTGAAACTAAAATTAAAGAACATTTAAAAATGTAACTATGCCACTATGTGGTTAAATAACGTTTTTCAAGAGTGACATCAAGATAATAAATTAGGAAGCACTGGATCTTTCTTCCCAATGTGCACATGAATTTACCAACAAATCATAGGAAAATCTGGAATGATGCTGGTAAATCACTTTTAATTATAGTTAAGTTAAAAAAGAAGTACTAATAACTACAAATATTTTACAAGATACAATTACAACTAATCATATTGTAACTAATAAAATGTGGAGGAAAGAAGTTCATTAAATCACATACAAACTCTAAAGTTACTATCAGCTTAAAATAGGTTACAACTATAAGATATTTTATGTAAGTCCCAAGGTAACCATAAGCAAACAAAAAACCATAGAAATTACAGAGAAAGGAATCAAAGTAGATCTACACATACCACACACACACACACACACACACACACACACACACACACACAAAGATAGCAAGAGAAGACCAAAAGAACTATTGGACTAACAACTAAAAAAAAAAAAAAAAAAAAAAAAAGTACACCCTGCCCTATCAATTACTTGAAATTTAAGCGAATTAAACTCAAAAAATGGCTAAATGGATTAGAAAAAAAAAAGCAAGACTAAAATGTATGATTGTATGCTGCCTATAAGAAACTCACTTTAGATTTAAGGACACACATTGGCTTCAAGAGATGGAAAAGCAATCTATGCAAAAGATAACCAAAAGAGAACAGGGATGGCTATACTTACCAGACAAACAGACTAAGAAAAAACTGTCATAAGAGACAAATAAGAGCATTAAATTATGTTAAAAGGCTTAGTCAGTAAGACAAGGTTTATAAAAACATGTATACCCAACATCACGGCATATAAATATATAAAGTAAACACTTATAGAGCCAAAGGAAGAGATAAACAGCAAAATGGTAATGGTCAGAGACTTTCTATCTCATTTTCAATAGAGCATCCAAACAGGTCAATAAGGACATAGGACTTGACTAACACTATAGACCAAATGGACTTAATCAAATAGAACATATCACAAACAATACACTTTCTTGTCAAGCATATAGATCTTTCTCCAGCACAGATCATATCAAGTCACAAGTCTTAAATGTGAGAAAATTGAAATCATAACAAGTATTTTTAACAATAGAATGAAAGTAGAGATAAATACAAGGGAAACTGGAAAATTCACAAATATGTAGAAATTAAACCACATTCCTGATCATTCGTTCAAAGATTAAGTCAATAGGAATTTTAAAAGTATCTTCAAATTAAAAAAAAAAAAACAATATGCCAAAACTTTGTACTGTTTTGCAGCATTTAATAAGAGGGGAGTTCAAAATGATAAATATCTACATTTTAAAAGATTGAGCCACCTACTATGCTCCATATGCATTTACTTGGATTGCCTTATTTAATCCTCATAATAGTATAAAGAAACTATTATCCTTTTTTTTTACAGAGGAGATAATTGAAACCCAGGCAAATCATCTATATTTACTAATGAGACAACATTAAATATCAAGGCCGAGAAATCAAATGAAGTCTTGTCTAACATAAAGCCCCAGGTTTTCCAGGATTATAAATAATAATAAAATAAGTGATCTATAAAAAGATCTCAAACAACTTGTCACAAACTAGAAAAAAAATATGTATGAAGTTTATAGAAAGAAAGGTTAGGAATTAAGAGGGAGGAATGAGACGTTATTTTGAAAAGATATATTGACAACTCTTCAACTAAGAAAAAAAGACTCAAAACCAAAAATGAAAGACATTATAACTGATGCCACATTTAAAAAGGATCTTAAGAGTTTACTATGAACAAATTCTATACTAACAGAGTAACCTAGAAGAAATTAACAAATTCCTAGAAACATACAACCTGCAAAGAACATTTATGAAGAAATAAAACCTAAACAGATCTGTAACGAGTATAGAGACTGAATTAACCAGCCCTGGCCTCGCCCTCCCAAAAAAGCAGAAACAGACAGCTTCATCAGTGAATTCTACCAAACATATAAAGAAAAATTAATCCTAATTCTTAAATTTTTCTGAAAAAATTGAAGAGAACACAGATGAACAGAACAAAATAGAGCATAGAAATAAATCCATACCTATATACGGTCAACTGATCTTGACAAGGGTTCTAAAAATACACAGTGGGGAATAATACTCTTCAGCAAATAGTGATAGGAAAACTGTATTTCCATATTCAAGAGAATGGGATCATACCATTGTCTTCTATCATGCCTAAAATTAAACTCAAAATCTATTAAAACTTAAACATAAGATCTAAAAATGTAAAACTCCCAGAAAAACACACATTGGTCATTTGGAAAATATTGGGTAACTCAGTTATATACATTTCCCATGTTGTCATATTTCATTATTCAATATCAAATCACATTTTGATATTACCACGTACATCTTCAGCAGAAATCTGTAGTGGAAAAGTTATATTTGAGACAGGCCAATTGAAATATAATCAGTGGTACATTACTGGATTTGGGTTGAGACTGTCCAACCATGGGCTATCATACCATTCGGATACCTAAGTTACAAATTATCCCTTGGGTAATGCCAGAAAGACATCTAAGTGGGGAGAAGATAGTATGGCAAAGTTTACTAATAAAGAGTAAAAGGTATTTTTAAGAATATACAAAGGGGAGAAGTCCTTTGTATAGGACAGAAGAAGGCTGCTCTACTCCCTATGGGAAAAATTATAGTGTCCTTTCCACTGTGACCCCGGTATGTTCTAAGCATTAGAATTCTCTAGAATTCTCTCTCAGCTAAGAGAATGCTGTCACTCTGGTTCACTGATGTTTCAGTCTGGCTATCACAGGTCATTCTCCTCTAGAGGTACAGCTAGATACAGTATGGAAAATGTTACGGTACTCCCAGATGGAAGTATATTTGGTACAAATTGGTAATCTCATATACCAATAGTAGTCTCATGCAACATTCAATACATTAGGGTTCAGATCCATTTCTAATATTGTACATATTTCATATTACATATTGCAAAAATACTTTTAACTCAAAAAGGGACACTAGAGGGAGCTATCTTCCAGGAGACAAGCTTCAACTGGAAACCAGCCTAGAGAGAGAATGTAACTCTAAATGAGTGGGGGAATTGAATAATGCTGCTAATAGAGGAGCATACCTACCAGCAATACTAAGAGGAGGTAGCACCCTCACCAGGATTACTGAATATGCACCCTTAAAAAGTGTTTGTAGGAAAACAATGGTAACCTTAAATAATGGCAGGGCATTATTAAACAGTAATACCTTTATTATCCTCTATTGAGTCTAGTACCATATATTAACAAAATGAATTTACCCTTCTTGTGTTCCAATGCTTAATATTAGAAAAAAAAAAAACTCACCACACAATGTCATCCTTATGGGCAGGGGTGGTAGGATAAATGGGTAGTGTTACATAATGGCACTTGGAAGCCAAAGTCTCTAAAAGTTATTCTAGAATACCTGAGATATGATTATACCAACAAAGTAGGTCAAATTTAGAGTTCACTGGCAAATGCTCTCAACTCACCACCACAGTTACTAGGAATGTGGTACATAAGGAAAGGTCATTTCTATCCGGAGGGTAAGAGTGTGTGTGATTTTAGCCAAAGTAGGTTATATCAAATATTACTTTACTCTTTCCACCATAGCTATTTGGGGTAACAAAGGATTTATGGGTCTACTGATAGAATTAAATGAAAATCAGACTTATAAATGCTCATCTACAAAAAGAAAATTTGAGATTTGGGTTTAAAATTGTTGAATACTTGTGGAAATACTTGTTAGAATACTTGTGGAAACTGGGCTGTTAGAATACTTGTGGAAATTGTTAGAATACTTGTGGAAACTGGCTGGGCTGAAATGCAAGTAAACTTTACTTTAGAAAAATTACTCAATTAAATGCCTTCAGCAATATATGTAAGTATTTATAGTAATCGAGCTGGTAAACATTAACAGACCTATACCTGATTGAACAGTGGTTGTGAGTCTGATGGCAGTAGAAAATATAAGCAAATAATAATCCTGAGGAATTTTTTTTTACATAAAAGAAAACAGGTAAAGAGATGGCTGAAGAATACGAGGTTAAAGAAAAGGAAATGGAAAATGACAATTTTATATTTTCAGTAATTAATCAATAAAATTTTAGTTTTTAAAAACTGTGTTCTATTGTTTACTTTTTGACAATGAATACATGCCTATACTTATATAATCTTTGTAGCAAATATCACATTGAACTACTTAAATTTCATGGCATATAATCTAACAAAAAACATGCAACAAAACTGACATTTAGGTAGCAGATATTTATAGCTCCCTTTCAAGATTTATTTTTATAACATGAACATAACTTCTTAAAAAATCCCTATTTTTAGTCCATTCATAATGTTTGAAGCACTCAATCTTTTTCATGTTGAACCTGACCGCTTTAAATGAAAATGTCTTGCCAACAAAGCTAGTTCTCTACCAGAGCTAAACCATCAAAAATAACAAGAGCAAATTTAATTAGAAAGGCAAAAAAAGTTAATTAAAATTACAAAGTAAATTTAGCAACATAGTTCTTCAAATATCTGCTGCATTGGTGATTAAGCAATTACAAACTAGGAATCTGTTTACAATAATTTAATGGAATAGTGCTACTTCCAGAACATGAAGGATTCTAATTTTCTTAATGTTGAATGCACATAATGCTCAACAGCAAATAGATGTGATTTCTCAGATGTCTATAAAAAGACAAAGTAAAATATTTAAGTTCATTTTTCTGAGTATATTTTCCATATAGAAATTATATTTTTCTTATTTAAAAATATATATTAAATACATTTTTCCACAATCACTAGAAACACAGTCTAGGCCTTTTTCTTTTGAAAACTCAAGTATGTTCTATTAACAAAAAGGTTTGGTCTGTGGTTATTCATTTCTTTATAAATTACTAAGACTTTAAGGAAACCCTTTAAAAATTAAAATGAACCCTGAGAAATTATTGTATTGTCTTGAAGTGAAACATGTAGAGCCTATCAATTGTTAATTCCATGGCTTAGGACAAATTACTTGAATTTTCTAAGCACTGACTTCCTTATAATTAAAATAGGTGAAAAGTCAAGTAGTATATGTATGTTTTATTGTTGTTCTTAAGGATTAGTATAGTGAGTATCAAATACATAAAACACAATAGGAACTCAATTGTTTCTGTCTTTTAGACTTGGTTTAATAGAGTATACAAAATTAAGTAAATTTAGACGTGATTTTTAAAACTAGATCTCTTTACTACAGAGATTATAGCCAACCAAATTATAAATGAGAATAGTATGGTTTTCCAGAAAAAAAATCAAAGTGGAAAAGGAACAAGCTCCTATATGGCCAAGTTGACAAGCTAACTCCTTTTTATATATTTCGAAGAAATTATTTTAATTTCCCAGAGATTATGACAAGACTAACGGAAGATGTTTGATAAAGTAAAGCAAAATCAAGGTCTGAGAGCTTTGGGAGAAAAGAGAGAAGAGAAAAAAGAAAAAGAAAAAAAAGGAAAAAAAGAGAAGAAAATAAAAGGGGGTGGGAAGCAAACAGAAAACAAAAAAACAAAAAGCAAGGAGGAGTAGCCTCTGATTCTGTATACTGCAAATCCCTCGACTTCCTCTGGAACTTTCCAGTGCTGCTTCCTCAATAATTTGTTTTTCCCGTCTGACTAGCTGGTCTTCTGGGGGAGGGGCCTGCTGTGCTGATTCTCAGGTGTTAGCACTTGGGGGAGCTGCTCAGCCCCCTGCCTGGTGCAGCTCTCAGTGAAAGTTGTTTAACCTGTTTATCCTGTGAAGCCACTGTGAGGCTCAGTGGGGGTTGTTTACCCCGTGAGGCCCCAGGAGGAACAACCGCAGGGGCGGTGGCAGCTCTGCAGCCCTGGAGTCAGCTCCCGCAGTAACTACACGGCTCTCAGTCTGCAGGGCCTGGAGGCTCCAGAGGCGGGGCCGCTGCTCTGCTCAGCTCTGGGGTTTACGTAAACAATGGAATATTCCTCAGCCATTAGAAATGACAAATACCCACCATTTGCTTAGACGTGGATGGAACGGAGGGTATTATGCTAAGTGAAATAAGTCAATCTGAGAAGGACAAACAATATATGGTCTCATTCATTTGGGGAATATAAAGAATAGTGAAAGGGAATAAAGGGGAAAGGAGAAAAAATTAGTGGGAAATATCAGAAAGGGAGACAGAACATGAGAGATTCCTAACTCTGGGAAACGAACTAGGGGTGGTGGAGGGGGAGGTGGGTGGGGGGTGGGGGTGACTGGGTGACAGGCACTGAGGGGGGCACTTGATGGGATAAGCACTGGGTGTTATTCTATATGTTGGCAAATTGAACACCAATAAAAATATATATATATATATATATATAAAAGGTCTGAGAGCTTTAACGGAGATGAATAATTGGGTGTATACTTAGGCCATATAATAGGTTGGGAGCCAAACATCAAATCCTCCTCAGGAACATTTTGGGACAAAGCCACATTCCATTTCCATTGGGTGGTGTGAGTGAGGCCTAAAGGTGAGCTGAATGTCAATCCCCAACCAGAACTGAAAGAACTGAACAGAATAACCAATCTTTGTGCTCCAACACAGTGATCATTGGCAAAAAAAAAAAAAAAAAAAAAAAAAAGAAAGAAAAAGAAAAAGAAAAACACGGTATTCCAAACCTCATTACTTAATACTCCAAATGCTTTAGGGAAAAAAAAATCACTCATATTAAAAATCTGGACAATGAATGGAATGAGAAAACACAATCAAAAGATGCCAATACTTAGGTAACTCATATGAGATTGAGAAGAATTTAAAGCCATTATGATAATTAAAAAAAAAAAATCAAAGGGGACTTTTAGAACTAAAATTATATATATTATATATATATTCTTTTTTTAATATATATTCTTTTTTTTTTTTTAATCAACACAAAGCCTGGTGCAAAGCTTAAACTCATGACATGAGATCAAGACCTAAACTGATATCAAGTGTCCATACTTTATCAACTGAGCCACTCAGGCACCCCTCTAAACTAAAAACAAACAAACAAAAAACAAACAAAAAAACAAAAACAAAAAAAACACAACTCATTGGTGAGGGCCCTGGATGGCTCAGTTGGTTGAGCACCCAACTCTCAATTTTGGCTCCAATTATGATCTCAGGGTCATGAGATCATGCCCTGTATCAGGCTCTGAGCTCTCTGCAGTCAGCTAGAGATTTTCTCTGCTTCTGCCCCTCCTCCACTCGTGTGTGTGTGTGTGTGTGTGTGTGTGTGTGTGTGTGTGCGCGCGCGCGCACGCGTGCTTTCTCTTTCTCTCTCTCAAAGTAACTAACTCTTGAGGCACCTGGGTGGCTCAGTGGTTGAAACACACCTGCCTTTGGCTCAGGCATGATCCTGGGGTCCTGGGATCGAGTCCCACATCAGGTTCCCCATAGGGAGCCTGTTTCTCCCTCTGCCTATGTCTCTGCCTCTCTCATGAATAAATAAAATCCTTAATAAATAAAAAAGTCTTAAAAAAAAAAAAAACCACACACATACAAACAAAACCACACTTCAATGGATACACTCAAAAGTTTGGAGATGACAGAGGAAGAATTAGTCAATTCCAAGACAAATTGATGTTACTCAATTTCCTGTTTAGATTGGGTAATAAAAACAATGAATTCAGTGATTTTTCACAATAATAAAAATCTAACCTATGCCTTCTAAGAGTTTTGGGAGGGATGAAGAGTGTAAGAGTTAAAAAATATATGTATTTGAAGGAATATTGTCTTAAAGTTTTGATATTGCACTATATCTCTACCAGATCTCATCATTAAGGTAAATACACAAATTTGTATTTTTGAAAAATTCCTTTCAGTCTATAATTACTGAATAAAAATTTAATGTTTTAAATCCACAATTACAGTACTGCAGTACACATAAATTGGCATATAATGATATAAAAGAATAAATTTCCATGTAAGTAGCATTGCACTTTGTGTATTAGGGATTTGCTAAACACAATAGTCAAAAAGGAAAGTTATTAATCCTAGGGTTCTCAAGTTAGCAGCTTATGATAAACAATGTCAGTATTAGGTTTTTGTTGCCTTTCCAGAAAATTAGAACTGTCCAAAAAACTTTTCCAAATGGAATAGATTTTTTTTTTTTTGGAATACTTAATAGCTTCTATTGGAAATAGTTTTTCCAAAAATAGTTTTGTAAATGCTACCTAACTAGATAAAAGTCACTTTTGAAATGAATATGAACAGATTTAACTCTAAAATGAAGAAATGGACAGAGCTTACAAATAGAGAAGCAAAAATAAGTAATTTTAATACTTTTATTAGTGCATAAAGGATTGTATTAGAATGGTTAACTACTATGAAATATTTTCATACATATTGATACTGAAAAATGAAGATTTAAAACATAACCAAGTACTATACTTCATTTGCATGACTTTAATGTTAAGTACAAAGTCCTAGAAATACAAAATATGATTTTATTTAAATAGCAGCAATAATTATGTCCCAACAAGAAAAAATATTATTTAGGTAGTAGTGGGAATACTGAAGGAAGCTAACTCTAACCTTAGTGTGAATGCAAGAGGCAGGAACAATTCAATCAAAAAATGACAAATGCCTATAACTTCAACATAGAAAAAAACTACTACCACTTGAAAGGTATGGATTTCTAAAAGCAATTAATGAGTGTAATGTGGTAACACAAGATTCATTTGGCTTTTATGTATTGCTCAAGGAACATTCAGGTCATCTCTAGTCAGACAGTAATCCCATCTCTTTATGATATTACTTAGTTTAGGAAATGTTTAGAAATATAGTGGTGGAAATCTTTGGAGTTAAGATAATATCCATAATATCAATGTTTGGTGAGATTCAGGAAAGTCTCTGTGTAATTGGTTTCTAAAGTTTACTTGTAAGAATATCTGGCACATTAGAGAATCTGAGACAATAGCCTTGCAATGCCAATTTTAAATACAATATGACAAAATGTACTTACAATTGTACATTCTTTTGGCATGCATCAATATTAGGGGATTGATACACAGACAACTGGATATGCAAATACAATAAAATGTTAATAAAACTTAGAGAATATAGTTTTTGCTAAAAGCTCTAGACATTTTGTTGTATATTAAACATTTTTATTAAAATATTGAACAGCGTAAAAGGGGAATAAAAATACTAAAACAAGAAGTAGAAAACAACCAGACGGACATTGTCCAGTATGGTGGCTACTAACAAATTAGTCAAAAGAAATTTCTTCAGTCACACTACCATATCTCAAGTGTTAAAGAGTCAAATATGCCTTGAAGCTACTATATTAGCCCACACTATTGATCTTAAAAACAATTATGGTAACTATAGCTAGCAATACCATACTGTATATTTGAAAGTTGCTGAGAGTGCACCTTAGAAGTTTCCATCACAAGAAAAAAAACTATTTTAACCACATGAAGTGAGTGTTAGCTTATACACATATTTGATAATGATCTGACATTGGTAATCCCATGTTACATACATTAATATAGGATTATGCGTTGATATAATAAAACCACAAAAACGTTCTAGAGAACTTAAAAAAAAAAATCCCCCAAAATGTCTCAAATGAAAGGTAGAATGGTGAGGAAAAAAAAAAAAAAGCAAAATGTAGGTTGCACCAAGTAAAAAAAATAGTAATAATGATAAACAGGGTAAGAACAAGTTAGAACTAAAATACTGAACCAGACAGTCATTATTTATAACAGATAAATGTTAAAAGACTGTAAATTTCTTACATTGTTCAGCAAGAGAGTAAAGATAGATCTAGAAGTAAAAGATGTAATTTTTGTCCAGGGAAAATTAAGATTTTTACACAGGGGAAAAAAGGACTAAAATCTTTTATCTAAACTAAAACAGAGAATAAATGATAAGCCACCTAAAAATCATATATTGTGAGCAATATTTCTAAGATACAAACCAAATGTAAATGGGAAAAAAAAACTAAAAAAAAATATTTGGAAAAAAATGAAGGAAAAAAGTGAAATTCATTCAATTTCATTATTTAAAGTGAAATGTAGATTGCAATTACCCCCAAACAGAGTTTAAGGTAAGGAAAAAAATGGCTTTACTAACAATTTTACTAACAATTACATCTTAAAAATGTAAATTTAGGAGGAAAATGAGAATTTTAAATATATATTCACTTCATATTAATTTCTCTGTATATAAATAAGCAAACATATAGAATCATAAGTAGAGATTAAGAGGAACACGTTATGGGGCGCCTGATGGCTCAGTTAAGTGTCTGCCTTCTGCGCAGGTCATGATCCTAGAGTACTGGGATCAAGCCCTGCATCTAGCTCCCCACTGAGCAGGGAACCCACTTCTCCCTTTCCCTCTGTTGCTTCCCCTGCTTGTGCTTTCTCACACTCCCTATCAAATAAATAAAATCTTTAGGAAAAAAAAAAAAAAAAGAAAGAACACCACCACAGCAGAGGGGAAAAATACATCCTTTAACAATAGAAGCAGAATTCAAAAAAAAAAAAAAAGAATTGAACTTCATGATAGAAAACAATCTGATTAATGTAGAGAACACTTTACCCTACATGAAAGATTACTTACTATGGATGGATGGTGGGTAATGATTGCATGATATACATGATATCATTGAACTGCACATTTAATGGTTAGGATAATAAATTTAATGTAATGTGTTTCACAAAAAAAAAAATGAAAAAAAAAGCTGCAAAACAAAAATGATTACTCATTTGTTTCAATATTTGAGACTTTTCACAAACAGAAAACCTAGGCAATTTTAGCCATGTATGAGATATTTGATAAAGAATTCTAATGTATCTATTCCAACTGTAATCAGGAAAGAAGAAACATAAAGCAACCTATTTTATGAAGCTAAAATACCCTTATTTCTAAAAACCAGACAATAATCAATCATTCAAGGTAAAAAAAAAAGGCTGATATTACATGTCAAAGTAGATACAAAATTTCCTAAGATTTAGTAAGGTGAGAACATCTATATATTTAGTTTCTTTGAAGAATGCAGGAATATTAGAAATACCTAAATTTACCACACTATAGCTTAAGGGAAAAATATTATCTCAGTTACAGGAAAATGGCTAAATTGATTTATTGATTATATAAATACTTCAGTAACAGGAGAATGCACACAGTTTACATGGAAAACTATTTGTCAGAAATCAGTTTTGAAAAATTATTCTAGATGGAGAAACATTGGAAGTATTCCCTTTCCCATGAAGATGAAGTACAGAATGTCTATTGCTTTTAATTATGGTAAACTTGCCAGAAAAATTAAAAAAAAAAAAACCTCTCTCCTAAAAATGTAATAGAGCACTTGTCAATATAAGAAACAAATTATCCACATAAGTACTTTAAATGTAGTGTTGCCACTAAAAGATCAAATGATATAAGTAAAAAATAGAATAATTTTATCAAGATTGTTATATATGATTGTTTATTCATTTCTGTACACTTGTGACAGTGATTTAGAAAGTTTAAGATATATTAGTAGCTAAAATACTGAACCAAAATAAACATAAGGCAAAACAAAATGAATTTTCTGTCTAGCTGAAGAATTAAATTCAAGAAATATGCAGGCTGATGGGTGGAACTCAAAGTCAAAATATTCAGATCTCCCTAAAATATTTGAACTATAATTTCAATATATGAATGTGTTTATAGATGTGTCTCCATTGACAATATAGTCTTAATATTACTTGTAGGTGAATATACTAGAAATAAGAGCTAAGGTAATTGTGAATTACCCTACCAGATATCAAGGCTAATATAAAGCCCTTCTACTTAAAACAGTGACGAAGTTGGTGTAGGAATAAAGAGACCAATGAAACAGAATAGGGAGCCAAGAACATGTTTAGAACATATTTTGAATCAGGTTTCTTCACACATATCTGGGTAAAAAACGATGCTCTAATAATTAGCTTCATGGTTTTTCACATGGAAGAAATCAAGTTAAATCATTTGTTATACCATATACAAAAGTTTACTCCAGGATTAAGCATGAAGACTTAAAACTTTGATTTAAAATAAGGAATTCTGTTCAAAAATCATAAAGAATGAAAATAAAATAGCCACAAGTTCAAATACATTCATACATATGTAGATATATACATGTATATTTACATAGCTTAGTTTACTAAGTAAACAAAAAAAAAAAATTCAAACCCAAATGGGGGAAAAAAAAAACTATGAATGAGCAATAGATAGGATTAGTCATTCCACAGAAAAGGCAGGCTAAATAGTTTATAAACATATGGAAAAAAATCTAAAATATATTGATCAAATGCAAATTATAGACACAATGAAATAGCATTTTACAACTCCCAGATTGCCATACTTTAAAGGCTAACAATACATCTATATATCACTGGTTTGGTGTATAAATTTGAATAGCTGCTTTAGTAACCAGTTTAATACATCCTATGGCACAATTCCACTTTCGTATATATTCTATAGAAACTCCTGAATATGTACATAGACACATTAAGAATGCTCATAGCAAGGGCATCTGGTTGGCTCAGTTAATTAAGCATCTGCCTTCGGATCAGGTCATGATCCCAGGATCCTGGGACAGAGCCCCAGGGATGCCAGCTTCTCTCTCCCCCTCTGCCCCTCCTCCCTAATCATGCACACATGCTCACTCTTCTCTCTCTCAAAAAAATTTTTAAAAGAATGCACCTGGCAGCACTGTTTATATTAAAAAGCCTAGAGGGACACCTGGGTGGCTTACTGGATGAGTGTCTGCCTTCAGCTCAGGTAGTGATCATCCTATCCTGGGATCAAGTTCCACATTGGACTCCACACAGGGAGCCTGCTTCTCCCTCTGCCAATGTCTCTGCCTTTGTCTCTCTCATGAATAAATAAGATCTTAAAAAAAAAAACAAAAAACAACAACCTAGAAACATGGAAAAATCTTACAAGACCATCAACACTAGAATTATTAAAATTGTGATGCACCTCGTTAGCTGAGATTACATACAATAAAAACACCTCTTACACATCCACTTGGATAACCCCTATATATAACATGTGAGAGGGAGGAAAATTTTAGAATATTCTTATAAATGGAAACATAGCATATCAAAATAGGTACAACTAAAAATGTGTTTGTACAAAAATAAAAATGCATAGAAGTAAGTGTTAATTTCTAGGTGAAGAGTGCTAAAGAGATTTCAAATAGAATATTGGTAATGTACTATTCCTTTCAGGGGATGGGTAAACATTACTGTTTTCCCTCAAACTGGATATTTATGTGTGTGTGATACTTATTTACTCTCCTATTGCTGTCAGAGCAAATTACTACAAACTTAGTGGCTTATAAAATTATCTCACAGTTCTGGAGGTCTAACGCCCCAAATCAGTATTACTAGGATAAAAATCAAGATGTCAGCAGGGCTGCTAGAAATTCTAGGGAGAATCCATTTCCTGGACTTTTTTATCTTCAAGAAGCTGCCCCCATTCCTTGACTTGTACACACTCCATCTTTAAAGCCAACATAGTATCTGACTTCTACTTCACTACTAGGGGCCAAGGACAGGCTATCCTAAAATGTGGCCTTTCGGCATATTTTTTTTTTTAAAGAGCTAAACAGTTAATGAAATAAAACTCAGATCTTCCTTTTTCCCCCTGAAAGCAGGCAACAAATCTTCCATATGAAAAATATCCATCCCATCCTAAGTAGTAAAACGACATTCTTATCACCAGAGGTAAGGACTTCAAAGCTGAGAAAGCTATAGAAACATTTATTATTCTCATCTCCTACCTCAGTCTAAATTCTGCTTAGAATCCCCTAATTAAAGCTCCCAAACGCTTGTTGTCCTTATCCTGTCAATTCCTCCCAAATTTATCTTTGCCTAGAACGATTTGCCTTGGTCATTTCCTTAGGTAACAGTTTCAACACTGGGCTCCACGCACATGTAATAAAACTTTGGGGTTTTCTCCTGTTCATCTGGCTCATGTAAATTCAAGTCTTAGTCCAGCTAAAAGACCTTAAAGGACAGAAGAGGTTGTTTTTGTTTTTGTTTTTGTTTTTGTTTTTTCTTCTCTGCATATCCTTGCATTTTGTCTGTTTCCATCATCACATTGCTTTCTCTGGGACTCTGACTACCTCTTATCAGAGCCTGATTATATGAGACCTGCCAGGATAATCCAGGACATTCTTCTGCCCAAGAGAGCCTTAATATGGTAAAGGGACTTTGTAGTGATTATATCAAGTAACATTCACCATGATCTAGAGTTGAGGATGTGGACATCTTTTGAGGCAGGGGTATCACTATTCAGCTTACTATAGATGTAAGTTAAAACAAATAGTAAATAAGCATGATTTTACAATATATAACTTAGGATATAAAAAATAGTCTACATTCTCAGAAGGTCTGAAATTACATATGCTTTCCGGAGTTTGTTTGAAATACAGTTTTAACATGTACTATATCCTTTGGTCCAGTAATTCTCCTTCTAAAAAAATGGAATATATTTCAGGAAACTGCAGTGATTTCAACTAAACTTTGCTTATTTCCTTTTGTTTTTCCCCCATTTAAAATGTTTTATAGGGGTGTCTGGGTGGCTCAGTTGGTTAAGCAACTGCCTTCAGCTCAGGTCATGATCTCAAGGTCCTGGGATGGAGCCATATATCAGGCTCTCTGCTCAATGGGGATTCTGATTCTCCCTCTCCCTCTGCCTTCTGCTCTGCCTGCTTGTGTGCTCTCATTCTCTTTCTCTCATTCTGTCAAAAAAAAGTCCTTAAAAATATAAAATTTTTATAATAAAAATAGATTTTTATGAAAATATGAGGGTGATGTATATTGGACCCACTCTTTACTGGTGTGTACAATGCATCATCAAGATGAAAGAGGATAGAAGGGTTAAGAAGTCCCTGAAATTCAAACTTTCATTTTAAACAATTAGAAAAGTAGAAAATTAAAAATATAAACTCTATTTCACTTTGAGCCCAGAAAGGAAAACTACAAATTACCTTTCCTAGGAATACACGTCGTAGGCCAACAATAGTAGAGGTAACAGTTGGGCAGACAATTGAAAGAACTTACACAACTTATAGATTTGTAAATGTGAAGTTTGAAGCTGATTGTGAGACCATTGTGGTGGCTGGTTACTCTTCTGGTTGACCTGTGGGATTTGATACCAACAGTTTAGCATGTAGGTTTAATTTATTAAATATAATGATTAAGTATTTGGGGTCCTTAAAAAACTTAGAGAAATGTATCTTAACACTAAAGGGATGGATTGTTCTGTAGAAGGACATTTGTCTCTAAGGAACTAGTTTGACAAGGTAGAGATATAAAAACATGTAGGGTTTATAGGGTTAAGGAGAAACAACTAAAGTTTTGCAGATTTTGATCAGTTTACTAACAGGTATGGAATAAAAGGTGTGTTTTTTGTGTTTGTTTGTTTGTTTTTGTTTTTTGGTTTTTTTTTTTTTTTTGGCTATAGCAGCCTTAAATTATCCTATAGGAAGCCTGAGCATAACAAAATCCATTGCAGATGGATGAGGAATTCTGTTGATCTGTATAAACTACTATTTAAGAAAATTCACTAATTACCCTTTCTTCTACTTTCCTTTACTAAATTTGCTACTTCTATGGCATAATGTTTAATGTTAGCTTAAAAAAACTCCAGCTGAAAAAAATTTTTTAATCATCTCTAGAGTGGTTGAAATACTGAAAACTTGTTAGTAATAAAACACTCACCTCTTGCCAGCTGAACATTTGCACACTGCCTGGAGGATTAAGAGCTGGAAGCTTTAAGAAACAGCTTTTTAGGCTAATTGATTATCTTTCAGTCTACTTTAAATGGAAGTTTATAATTTTTAGAAGAAAAAAAATACAGAATGACATTAAACTCAACTCAGGTCATTGCATTGACCTGAGAAAGAAATTGACATCATTCATTTAGGAAACACTAACTACTGACTAGATGAGTTCATTATATTGCCCCATAGATTTGATAGTATCAATATAGATTGAATCAAGCTAACCCAAAATGTTATTTTAAATGCTTTGTGATTGAAACCATTTGCAGAAACTATGTGCCTTATTAAGCCAATATCCAGTGAATGCTGCATGCAATTTCTACAACCACATATAGTGACATACTTAGAAGTACATTTGTGCATTTGTTCTTCCAGTATTAGTACAAACATAAATGTTAACTAGACCAGTAGTTCCCAATATTTCACACTTACTTCACCCAAATATTCTATCAAATTACCAGATTTCAAAACAAAACAATTTTCCAATGACATTTCTATTTCTTTTTTTTTTTAATTAAAGAATTTATTTATTCATGAAAGAGACACAGAGAGAGAGAAACCGAGACATAGGCAGAGGGAGAAGCAGGCTCCCTGTGAGGAGCCTGATGCGGGAGTCTATTACAGGATCCCAAACTGGGCCAAAGGCAGATGTTCAACCACTGAGCCACCCCGGCACCCCGACATTTATGTTTCTTATCAATATATCATACTATCAGAAGTTTGAGAACCTACTTCATGCTTTAACTGGCAAAGATCTTTTTTTTTTTTTTTTTGCAAAATGGAAATAATCAGGTCTAAATATATAACTTATTATTGATCTTGTTAGCAAAATGTAGCATGCATTTCTAATTAAGAAGAAAACAATGTGCTACTTTATTTTCCAAATCTAAAGATTTAAATTAAGTTTTCAGGTCAGTTGAATATATGAAAACTTAGGGACATAGATGAAACAAAGTATCTACTGGTAATAATTAGTATAAACAACAATCTTTTGGCATTTTTAAAAATTTACTTAAATTCAATTAACTAACATATAGTGTATTATTGTTTCAGAGGTAGAGTTCACTTGTATAAACAACTATCTTATCTTCAGCATACAAACTGCATTTAAAAATACATGATTACCTTTCTTACCTTGTATTTAGCAATATTATTTAGGTTCTTAGGGTATTGACAACTACCAGAGCCAGTTGTTGTATCATCTAACAGTTTCAGAGAATGCCTTTCTAACTTTCATCTGCATTTAAAAATATATATCATACATGTTTCTACAGGTGTTTTCTCAGAATGCTTTCATAGAAATACAACCCCAAACATATATCAATTTGAGTAATTAAGTGGGGTGAGAGGAGCTTATGTTGGTTTGATACACACAAATCAGATGGCTTTCAAAGGTGAAGTTTTAGAGGCTTCATCACAATGAGTTAGAGACAAATGCCACTGTAGTTATACCCAAGAATAAATTGGGAAAATGATGAAGTTCAGGTTAAAAATGTCTTTGTCTAGTTTTAGGTTTTCACGAGCTGAGTCTTCTAATCAGTAGTGTGCTGGGAAACATTTAACCTGACACTCTGGCAGTGAGGGGAAGAACAAATCATTATCTGCACTATTTTCCAACTTCCATGGTGTAAATACTCTTACTCTGGCCAATTTTAAGCTACTAATGTGAACTAATGATCTGGAACCACCTTGAAATCTGAACAGTGGGCTCTCCTAAGCCAGCACATCAACAAAAGACCACAAGCATCTTTCTATTATTTATAGAGTCCCTTCTTTCCTGGGTCCCACTCCCAGGTGATATTTAATCCTTGTTTTCCCTGTCTCTATCTTCATTGGCTCCCTTCCCTTCAGTACAAAGTCACAGCTACTAACGTCTTTCATTCCCAGCCTTAGCTCATTCTAATAAAAGATATTTCTAGTAATGACATTACCAATATTCGTCTTCATACTAATTCCAAAATTCCATGACAGGTTGTTCTAATAATGTTACTTACATTGCTTTGAGGTCATTAATAAACTGTTGTTAAACCTGAAGGTTACTTTCCCAAGTCTATCCCAATTTATTTTGAGGCTAGTCTTATCCTGATACCAAAACCAAGGACAATAAACAAAACGAAACACACAATACAAGGGTGATTTAACATTTGAAAAATCAAAGTAGTCTACAATTCTAACATATTAAAGAAAAGCATTTGAGAGAATCCAACACTCACAAAAACCCTCAAAGGGGTGCCTGGATGGCTCAGTGGTTAAGCATCTAACTTAAAAAAAAAGATTTATTTATTTATTGATTTATTGATTGATTGATTGAGAGAGAGACAGCATGTGTGCCAGTGCATAGATGAGTTGGGGGAGGGGCAGAAAGAAGCTGCTCAGCAGGGAGCCCAACATGTAACTCCATCCCAGGGTCCTGGGATCATGACCTGAGCCAAAGACAGACACTTAACCGATTGAGCCACCTAGGTGCCCCAAGTGTCTTGACTTGATCTCAGCTGAGGTCTTGATCTTAGGGCCAATAGTTGGTATGATTTCCTCAACTTGATCAAGAACATCTACTAAAACCTCCTAAAAATAACATAGCACTCAATAGTGAGAGATGGGAAGCTTCCCCTCTAAAATTGGAAACAGGCAAAAGTGTGCCCTCATTGTTCTCTTTCACTACAGAACTGGAAAGTCTAGCTACAATAGGCAGGACCTACAGAGTACACAGGAAGAAATAATCTTTGCAGGTGTCCATGATTATTAATGTAGAACATCCCAAGTAATTGACAAAAAGAAAAAGCCTCCTAGAATGAATTCAGCAGTAACAAAATGGAATACACACACACACACACACACACACACACACACTGCATTTTTATGTACTATCATAAAACAATGAGAAAATAGGCTCCTTACATTTGAGGTAAATACTGACATATTTACCAACAGAATTTCTGATACACATTTCAAAATAATTTGGTGAGAATGAGATCACGATATATAGAGTTGAGCCCACAAACCCACCCAGTCAAAAATCCACATATAACTTGACTACCCAAAATTTTTATGAATAGCCTGTTGACCAGAAGCCTTACTGATACTATAAACAATTAACATACATTTTGTATGTGCATTATATACTGTGTTCTTAAAATAAAACCAAAGAAAATATTAAGAAACTCATAAGAGAAAACACATTTACAGTACAGAAAGAATTCCTATTTATAAGTGGACCCAGGTAGTTCAAAAGTAAGCCATATAAAGCAAGATGGTAATGAGTTTATAATAGTTGAACCTGGAAAATGTACATTTATTTTTTTCTAATTTATTTTTTTATTTCTTCATTTTAATTCAATGAATTAGCATATAATGTATTATTAGCTTGAAAAGTAGAGGTCAGTGATTTAGTCTTACATAATACCCAGTTCTCATTACATCATCCAGTTACCGTCCTCTCCAATCTCCTCCCCTCCAGCAACCTTCAGTTTGTTTCCTTTTTTTTCTTAAGATTTTATTTATTTATGATAGACAGACAGAGAGAGAGAGAGAGAGGCGGAGGGAGAGGCAGGCTCCATGCCGGGAGCCCAACACGGGACTCAATCCTGGGGCTCCACGATTGCGCCCTGGGCCAAAGGCAGGCACCAAACCGCTGACCCACCCAGGGATCCCCCACAGTTTGTTTCCTATGATGAAGAGTCTCTTATGGTTTGTCTCCTTGATTTTATCTTGTTTTATTTTTTCTTCTCTTCCCCTATGATCCTGTTTTGTTTTTTAAATTCTACATATAATTGAGATCATATGATAATTGCCTTTCTCTCACTTAATTCACTTAGCATAAAACCCTCTAGTTCCATCTACATCATTGCAAAAGGCAGAATCTCATTTTTCATGGCTGAGTAGTATTCCACTGTATGTGTATGGAATACACACACACACACACACACCACATATTTATTCATTCATCTGTCAATGGGCAACTGGGTTCTTTCCATAGTTTGACTCTTGTGAACATTGCTGCTATAAACATTGGGGTGCTGTTGCCCCTTCAGATCACTACATATATATCTTTGGGGTAAATATCTAATAGTGCAATTGATGGGTCATAAGGTTGCTCTATATTCAACTATTTAAGGAACATCCATACTGTTTTCCAGAGTGGCTACGCCAGCTTACATGGAGAACACAGGCAGTCACCTCTATGACCTCGGCTGGAGCAATTTCCGGCTAGACATGTCTCCAAAGACAAGGGAAACAAAGGAAAAAATAAACTACTAGAATCTCATCAAGATAAAAAGCTTTTGCACAGCAAAGGAAACAGTTGACAAAACCAAAAGACAACCGACAGAATAGGAGAAGACATTTGCAAATGACATATCAGATAAAGGGCTAGTATCCAAAATGTATAAAGAACTTCTCAAATTCAACACCCAAAGAACAAATAACCCAATCAAGAAATAGGCAGAGGACATGAATAGACATTTATCCAAAGACAACATACGATGTCCAACAGACACATGAGAAAATGCTCAACATCACCCAGCATCATGGAAATACGAATCAAAACCACAAAGAGATACCACCCTACACCAGTCAGAATGGCTAAAATAAGTCAGTAAACAACAGATGTTGCCAAGAACTCAGAGAAAGGGGAATCCTCTCACATTATTGGTGGATATATAGTTTTCAATACCAACTTTAATTATTCCTTGGCTTTTGGAGCCTGGTTCTTGCACCAAAAGCAGCACTGGGGAACTTATGAGAAGAGCAAACACTCAGCCCCAACCCACATTCTTTGAATCAAGACTCTGCACATGAGGCCCATTAATCCATGAAATTAAACCCGTCAGATGATTGGGACATGCTAACGTTTCCAAATCACTAAATGTCAACTGCTCTCACCTACAGATTGGTTGTTTGTATACACATTGCTTTGGTATGTTTTAAATCCTTCACAATGCAATGAGAAAAAGACATCTAGGCTAGATGTCCCATCCTATCCCGGGACCCTGGTCGGGGTTGGCTGCGACCATGATTATCTATATAGAACATTCCAAGTAATCAGAAAAAAAAAAAAAAAAAAAAAGCCTCCTAGAACAAGTGAGCTTAGCAAAGTGACAGCATACAATACAAACACAGAAAAATCAACTTCATTTCTACATACTAATATAGAAAAAAAATAGATCCTCCCATTTTAGAGATTAAAATATTGTTATATCTTAAAACATGATTTCTGATACTCATTTCAAAATAATTTCATGAGGAGATGGGAGAGAAACATACACAAAGCAACACTGCCCATGGGTTGATAATAATTGAAGGTGAGAAATGTATATAATTTTTTTACACTAACTTTGTTCTGTGGCTCTTGCAGCTCGGTTCTCCCACCAGCAGCACTAGCAGCAGCACCTGGGAACTCATGAGAAGACCAAACGCTTGGCCTCAACGCATGTCTTGAGTGAAGACTGCACCTGGGGCCAATTAATCCATGATTTAACAAGCCCTTCAGGCAGTTCTGATCCCGACCATTTCCCACCTGCTGTATGTCAATTACTCTCACCCGAAGACTTGTTGTGTTTGCATACACATTGCTTTTGTATATATTTTAAGTTCAGTACAATATAGTGGGGGGAAATGAATGAAAATATCTAGACTAGATGCTTCACAAGCAAATGGAAGTAAAATGAGGGGACAGGTAATCCTATTCTTACTCAAATAATTCTGGAAGCTGGAAGAAGGAAATCTCCTCCCTAACTAGTCTAGGATGCTAGAAAAAAACATTACCCAGATATTGAACCAAAAAAGAAGTATGATAAAAGGAAATATCAAAGCCAATTTTACTTGTGAACACAAGAAGCAATAATTTTAGGCAGAAGTGAAGGAAACAGATTCCAGCAGCACATACAAAATGGCAATAAAACACCACTTACTAAGTTATATTTACTCTAGAAGAGCAAAGTTGGTTTAAAATTAGCAAAACTAGGGGCACATGGGTTGCTCAACTGGTCAAGACCTTTGGCTCAGGTCATGATCGCAGTGCCCTAGGATTGAGCCCCAAGTTGGGTTCTCTGCTCAGCAAGGAGGCTGCATCTCCCTCTCCCTCTGCCTTCTGCTCCCCCTGGTTGTGTGCTCACTCTTGCTCTCTCTCTCTTTCTGTCAAATAAATAAATAAAATCTTTAAAAATTTTTAAAAAAATAGCAAAACTGTAAATGGAAGAGGCATAAGAGTGGTTTGTATATTTCTAATATAGTCTGTTTCTTGTTCTAGATGTTGGCTAATGGGTTTGCTTGATTTTTAAAAATGTATTAAGATGTAAAAAGAAAAAATGTATTAAGATATATGCTTATGATCGTTTTGCTTTTCTGAATATAAAATAAACTTAAAGGTCTTGAGAAAAAATTAATTGTATTTATTCTCAAAATTATGGTTTATTATCATGATTGGTAAAAAATAGGAAGCATAAGAAACTCCAATATTGAAATATAAGACTACATTGAGGAAAATAATAAATCTGCAACTTCTCTTTCAGATAACCTTGATCTCAAGGTTTATCTATTGAAATTTGATTTTAAAAAGAACTTCAATGTTTTCTAATAATACAATAAGCAAATGTTTAAGAATCAACATAGTCATGATTAAAATCGATCAGCATTTTAAATATCATAACAAATTGGAACTTCTATCTTAGAACAAAATATTAACATAAGTGATTTGATTTTTTTAATGAAAATGCACTTACAAATATTTGAGAAAGAATCAGTCTGTGTTTGATGTTATAAAACACTTCTACTTCACAACCAGGGAAACTAACATCTGAGGCTTGACTTGGCTAGAGGCAAGAACAGTAGATCTCCATATCTGCCTGCCAGAGTCTTAAAAGCTTATATAAATGTCTTAACTCATTTTAGTGATGTACACCATCTAGGTGGTCTCAACAACACCTTACTCTCTCAAAACTTTGTCCTTGGAACATCTCCTAAGGAGAGAAAGGTGGGTGAAATATAAATTCCAAGAATAGGAATGAGGGTGAGGAGACTCTGATTGCCTAGGTCCAGCTCAGGGTCAACCTGCCTTCATGTCTCCTCAATCACCTCCTCCAACAAACATAATAAAATTTTATCCTATTTTTCAGTATATTTTTGGTCCCTAAGTCAAGCATGATACAAATGTCAATTAAAATTTCTTTTATCTAGACTGTCATATGCATAATAATATGTTATGTACAAACCAAGCAATAGATGTGCAAAAAAATAAAGAGAAAAAGAACCGAAGTATATCATTAATAAAGCCAGTAAACCTTGAGAGGAGAGCAAGAGAAGAAAGGAACATAGAAGAACTACAAAAACTACCATAAAACAAATAACAAAATGGCAATAAGTACATACCTATCAGTAATTACTTTGAATATAAATGGACTAAATGTCCCAATCAAAAGACATAGGAAGATAGAATAGACAAAAAGCAAGACTCATCTATATGATACTTATAAGAGACTCATTTCAGACCCACAGACAAATACAGATTGAAAGCAAAGAGATGGAAATGCATTTCTCATTCAAATGAAAGAGAATAGCAATACTTGTATCAGATAAAATAGACTTTAAAACCAAGACTGTAACAAGAGACAATGACTCTATATAATCATAAAGGGCACAATCCAACAGGAAGCTATAACAATTATAAATAGTTATGCACTGAATATGGGATCACCCAAATACATAAAGCAGCTAATAACAGATATAAAGGAAGTAATTGATAGTATAATTGTAGGGGACTTTAGCACTCCACTCCCATCAATCGATAGATCACCCAAACAGAAAATGAACAAGAAAACAGTGGCCCATAGGACCAGATGGATGTAACAGATATATTCAAAACATTCCATCCTAAAACATCAGAATATATATTCTTTTCAAATGGGACATTTTCTAGAATAGATTACATATTAGTCTGCAAAACAAATCTCAGCAAATTCAAAAAGGTTGAGGTCATTCCATGTATCTTTTCTGACCACAAACAAAATTATAAAACTAGAAATCAACCACAAGAAAAAAAAATAGAAATAATACAAATACATGGAGGTTAAAAACATACCATAAATAATGTACGGGATGGGTCAACCAAGAAATCAAAGAGGAAATTTAAAAAATGCATAGAGACAAATGAAAGTGAAAACACAATGGGATGTGGCAAAAATTGTAAGAGGGAAGCTTATAGCAAGAGTCCTACCTCAAGAAGCAAGAAAATCTCAAATAAACAATCTAACGTTACACCTAAGGGAGCTAGAAACAAAAGAATAAACAAAACCAAAAACTAGAAGAAGGAAGGGAATAATAAAGATGAGAACAGAAATAAATGCTATAACAACCACCACCACAACAATAACAAAACACACAGACAATAGAACAGATCAATGAAACCTGGATCTAGTTCTTGGAAAAGATCAATAAAATTGATAAACCTTTAACCAAATTCATCCCCCCCAAAAAAAGAGAGAGAGAGACAGAGAGAGAGGACTCAAACAAAATGAAAGAGGAGAAATAGGGCTGCCTGGGTGGCTCAGTGGTTGAGTGTCTGCCTTCAGCTCAGATTGTGATCCTGGGGTCCTGGGATTGAGTCCCACATCAGGCTCCCTGCATGGAGCCTGCTTCTCCCTCTGACTATGTCTCTGCCTCTTTTTCTGTGACTTGCATGAATACATAAAATCTTTTTTAAAAAGAGGAGAAATAACAATAGGTACCACAGAAATACAACTATAAGAGAACATTATGAAAAGCTATATGCCAACAAGTTAGACAGCTTAGAAGAAATGGATATATTCTTAGAAACACATAATCTACCAAAACTAAATCAGGATGAAACAGTTAATTTCAGAACAGATTGATTATCAGCAGCAAAATTGATCAATAGTAAAAAAAAAAAAAAAAAAAAAAAAAAAAGCTCCCAACAAACCCAAAAGGACTAGACAGATTCACTGGTGAATTTTCCCAAACATTTAAAAAAGGGTTAATACCTTTTCTTCTCAAACTATTGCAAAAAATACAAAATGAAGGAAAATTTCCAGATTCATTCTATGAGTCCATCATTACCTGATACCAAGACCAGATAAAGACACTACCAAAAAAATAAATAAATAAATAAATAAAACTAAAAGCCAATATCTCTGATGAATATAGATGCAAAAATCACTCAATAAAATATTAGTAAACTGAATCCAATAATATATTTATAATATAATTCACCACAATCAAGTGGGATTTATTCCTGGGATGTAAGCATGGTTCAATATTCACAAATCAATCAACGTGATACATCACATCAAGAAAAAGGATAAAGATAATATGCTCATTTCATTAGATGCAGAAAAAGCATTTGACAAAGTGCAATAATCATTCAAGATAAAAACTCTCAACAAAGTAGGTTTTGAAGGAACATAACAACATAATAAAGGCCATATATGAAAAACTCACAACTGACATCATACTCAATGCTGAAAAACTAAGTGCTTTTTCCCTAATATCAGAAAAAAGACAAGGATGTCCATTATCACCATTTTATTCAACACGATATTGGAAGTCCTAACCACAGTGATCAGAGAAGAAAAAAGAAATAAAAGGCATCCAAAACAAGTAAGGAAGAAGTAAAACTCACTATTTGCAAATGACATTATACTACCTATAGAAAAGTCCTAAAGACCCCACCAAAACCTACTAGAATAAATTAATTCAACAAGTTTGCAGGATACAAAATCAATATACAGAAATCCATTGCATTTCTATACAAAAATAATGAGACAGCAGAAAGAGAAATTAAGAAAACAATCCCAGATACAATTGCACCCAAATAATAAAACACAGGGATACCTGGGCGTGTCCCTCAATTGAGTGGCCAAATCTTGATTGCAGCTCAGGTCATGATTGGGGTCCAAGGATTAAGCCCCAAGTCAGGCTCCATACTTAGCAGGGAGACTGCTTGAGGATTTCTCTCCCTCTTCCTCTCCCTCAACATCCCCCACCCCTCTCAAACAAATAAATAAATATTTAAATAATAATAATAAACTACCTAAGAATAAACAGCAAAGGTGGTGAAAGACCTGCATTCTGAAAAGTATAAGCCATTCATAAAAGAAATTGAAGATGACACAAACAAATGGAAAGATATTCCATGCTCATGGATTGGAAGAACAAATATTGTTTAAATGCCCATATTATTCAAAGCAATCTACACATTTAATGCAATCCTTTTTTTAAGATTTTATTTATTCATTCATGAGAGACACACAGAGAGAGAGAGGCAGAGACACAGGCAGAGGGAGAAGCAGGCTCCACGGAGGGAGCCCGATGTGGACTTGATCCCAGGACTCTAGGATCATGCCCTGGGCTGAAGGCAGGTGCTAAACTACTGAGCCACCCAGGGATCCCCCATTTAATGTAATCCTTATCAAAATACCAAGAGCATTTGTCACAGAACTAAATGTGTATGGAACCACAAAGACCCCAATACCCAAAGCAATCTTGAAAAAGAAGAACAAAACTGGAGGTATCGAGATATACTACAAAACTGGAGTAATCAAATGGTACTGGCACAAACATAGGAAGGTAGATCAACAGAGCAGAGAGCCCATAAATAAACCTACAACTAAATGGTCAATTAATATCCAACAAAGGAGGAAGAATATTCAACAGGAAAAGCTCTTCTCAACTAATGGTGTTGGGAAAACTGGACATCTACATGCCAAAGAATGAAACTGGACCACTTTCTCACATCATACACAAAAATAAACTCAAAATGGATTAAGACCTAAATGTGAGACCTGAAACCATAAAAATCCTTGACGAGATCACATGTAACAATGTCTGACATTAGCTGTAGTAACATTTTTCTAGACATGTCTCCTGAGTCAAGGGAAACAAAAGCAAAAGTAAACTATTGGAACTACACCAAATAAAGAGCTTGTGCACAGCAAAGGAAATAATCAACAAAACTAAAAGACAACCTCTGGAGTGGGAGAAGATATTTGCAAAGGACATAGCTAATAAAGAGTTAGTATCCAAAACATATAAAGAACATAGAAAACTCAACACCAAAAATCAAATAATCCAATTTAAAAACAAACATAAGACATAAACAGTTATTACTACAAAGACATACAGATGACCAACAGACACATGAAAAGATGCTCAACATCATTCATCATCAGGAAAATGCAAATCAAAACAACAATGAAATATCCTCTCGTACCTGTCAGAATGGCTAAAGTAAAAAACACAAGAGATAACTATTGGCAAGGATGTGGGAAAAAAGGAACCCTCATGCACTGTTGGTGGAAATGCAAACTGATGCAGCCACTCTGGAAAATGGTATGGAGGTCCCTCAAAAAATAAAAATAGAACTATCATATGGTCAAATAATTCCAGTACTCAGTACCCAAAGGATATGAAAACATTAATGTGAAAAGATAAATATACACCTATGTTTACTGCAGCATTATTTACAATAGCCAAATTTTGGAAGCAGCCTAACTGTCCACTGACAGGTCAATAAATAAAGAAGTGGAGTGTGTGCGTGCATGCACACACACACATACACACACACAGAGGAATATTACTCAGGCATAAAAAATAATGAAATCTTGCCATTCACAACAACATGGCTGGATCTAGAAGGTATCATGCTAAGTGAAATAAGTCAGTCAGAGAAAGACAAAATACCATATGATTTTACTTAAATGTGGAATTTAAGAAACAAAACAAACAAATAAAAAAAAAGAAACAAACCACAAAAGAGACTCTTAACTATAGAAAACAAACTGATGATTACCAAAGAGAGAGGAAGTGGGTGACAGGATGGATTCAATAGTTGAAGGAGATTAAGAGTACATTTATCATAATGAGTACTGAGTAACATCTAGAATTACTGAATCACTATACTCTACACCTGAAGTTAATATGACACTCTTAAGTATCCTGGAATCAAAATTTTAAAAAATTAAATTTAAAAATTGATTATTAACAAATTTGCATTTTCTTGTTCAAATGTTCAATTATTACATATCATTGTCATCAAGCAGAAAAAGCTGAAGTTTGTTTGAGCACCTGGGTGGCTCAGCACATGGGTGGCTCAATCAGTTAAGCGTCTGACTCTGAATTTCAGCTCAGTCATGACCTCAGAGTTGTGAGATGAAGCCAGTGCAATGGGCTCTGTGCTGGGCATGAAGACTACTTAAGATGCTCTCTCTCCTTCTCCCTTTGCCCCTCCTCACCTCTCTTTAAAAAAAAAAAAAGTTGAAGTTTGTTTTTAATTGATTAACTTATGCATTTTATACAATTAAATAAATCATATATAATTTAATAAAATAGTAACCTAAAATAAAAAATATTCAAAAACACGTTTGTAATATATCTAAGATAAATTATTTCAGTATCTTTAGAGGATTGGTGGATTATGTATTGCTAAAGAAGATGCCAAAATGCCAAAAAATATTGGAAAATCCTGATGTTGTCTATAGAAGCATAAGTACTCACAAATAGGAATCCTTGATATTTCTCAGAAATATAGAGTATTTTAATTGCTTATGTCTTTAATAAAAAGCATTTTACATGAATATATTATGAACATTTCTTTGCTCATACCCATTAGTTTTTAAAAGAAGAAGAAAATAAATTGACCCAGAAAAATACCCAATGTGCATATTTTACTTTTAGGATAATTTCATCAGCATACACACTTCTTTATTAAAGTATACACATTTTTTAAATTCTACTTTGATAAGAAGTTTGTGTGATGAAACAAATTCAAAATTATAATGATCAAAATAAACATAATAATGACTAGGAATAATAACACACTCCTTAGTAAACAGATTCATAATTTTTCCTTAACTAGACAAAATATAACTTTTTTTTAAAGGCTTTAAACTTATGTGTTGGCTTTACAAGGGAAAATAAGTATATTATCTAAAACTCCTTAATTTCAACCTCTGACTTTTCATGCAGGCACTAATTGCATGTCTGCTGCTTCTACCCACCGTGTCTCATTATCCCAGCTTTCACTGGGGGACCTTTAACCTTGATGACAATCCCACAAAACATCATGGTGGATGTTATAATTTGTCATCTAAAAATGATCATTAACTTAGTTATAAAATTCAACATTTGTATATATGAATGTGTGTTTTTCCCATCAAATTATTTATATTGTGACAAAAGTTATACACAGGTGTGTGTTTTTAATAGGTTTATTGCAATTGCGACAATGAAAATTCAATTTTTTGTTTGCTTCCTTCTTTTTCTTTTCATCTTTATATGCGAGAAATAATTTGTCTGATAGCTGGATATGCACATATATTGCTGAATATGCTTACCAACATTAAGAGAACTTCTATTTCTATTTTCATCTCCAGAAAAATACTTTAAGTATCCTTTATACATATATCAAATAATTGGACTTCATGATCATATTTCAGACCCCCCCCCCCCCACTTTTCATACTCCGGAAATCTACACCCACTGGTCATTCATACATTTTCAACAAAGTAATATGATCCTTGAATATGCTTATATCTCCAAAAGGGTAAAAATAACTTGGTTGCCTTTTGGAATAGAGACTGGGAATCTAGGGGCTTTCCTTTTTTTAATTCTCAATACTTTGTGAATGTTTTAAGATATATTTTTTCCCCAAAAGTTAGTATTTATTTTTTAAGTGGAATTTTTTCTCACCTTTCTTATTTATCAGAAAAACATTTTAAATAAGAGTAAAAGGGAGTATTTAAATAATTCATAATAAAAACTTCCTAAATTACAGAAATTTAAATGTATTAAGAAATCAAACTTTAGGGGTGCCTGGGTGGCTTAGCTGGTTAAGCTCAGGTCATGATCCCAGGGGCCTGGGATCAAGCTTACAGAGTCAAGGCTCCCTGCTCAGCAGGGAGTCTGGTTCTCCCTCTGCCCCTCCTCCTGCTCATGCTCCTTCTTCCTCTCCCTCACTCTCTCAAATAAATAAATAAAATATTTTTAAATCAAACTTTAACACCCATTTCTAGTGTTCTTGATTCAAATATTTGGCTAAAATATGTAGACAAAAATATTTTTTAAAGGCTATTTTAGTTTTTATTGGTTAAAAAATAAAGATTCAGAGTGGATTTAAAAGCTTCTATTATTACTATATCATGTTACCCTCTAAAGGTGAGCTATCTAGTCCTAGTCCTAAATTATTGGTAACAAAGAAGGACTTTATGCCACTCCTGTCTAAGGCAACACAAATAGGGAATATAATTGTGAATATACCCACAATGCAACTTCCATACAAATAACTCAGAGCTCTTTCTATACACAAACCATAAGATTCCTGAAGAAAACTTAGCAATTATTTCTTTTACTCTAAGATTTTTAAGTAAATGGCCTTTTCATTTACTTGATCATTTATTCATTTGTTAGGAAATATAAACTGAGCACCAACTGTGTGCCAAAAATACTGCATGGTGGTACATATGCAGTCAAATGAAGCTGGATGTCTGCTATCATAAAACTTGAAATTAAGTTGCACAAAAAAGATATTGCATAAATAAACATTATAAAAAGTGAAAGGCTATAAATGAAGCAAACAGGACTGCTAAAAAGAGAATAATAGGAGAGATTCAATTTGAGCGTTCAGGGAAGGTGCCATTAAAAAAGTTTTATGCTGACTTGATGGATGAGAAACCAGCCTTGAGGGAAGCATGGGGCAAAAGATTACAGGTAGAGGAAAGATCTTGTGCAGAGACTGAAAGTTAGTGAATATTTTGGACTATTGTAGAAATTTTAAAAAGCTGATAGTGAGCCAAGGGATGCATGATATAAAATTAAATTAAGGAAGTAATCAGGGTCTAACCATGCAGGGCTGAAGCTGTCAGGAGTTTGGCAAGGATTTGAAGTAACCTGAGAAGCTTTATAATGGCTTTCAGCAATGGAGAGACATAGAAACATAATCCAGCCTTTTTTTTTTTTTTTTCTTTTTGTAAAGTCACTCTACCTGTATGGAAATAGATCGGGACAAAGAGGAAGTGAGAGATGTGGTCATTGCTGTCTTAAGTGGAAGGTAATAGACAAATTACAGTTCTGAGATAGAACCTAAAAAATTCATAGAACAAATAAGGGGTTATCAAAGCCTACAAATTTTCTACCTTTCTCTATGGATTCAAAATAATCTGTTGGGGTGGCACTTATTCTTATCAGTCACCCTTGAACCTTCCACAAAATGGTGTTATAATTTCAGAAATGGTTTTATGTCATATAGCCTTAAATATATCAATTAAACATGATATAGTTATGATATTTATAATGATTAATCATATTATATATAATTAAATTTAATCAGATCATATAGAATTAAATATAATCATGTCGATGTAAGTTCACTTTTGTTATTGTATAATTTCACTTAAAGTTAAGATGTTTAAAGGCTTTACAGAATTAACTTTCAGAAGAAATGCCTAGTGTCACTAATGTTAAAAATATTCTAGCAGGTTGCCATCTATTCTGTATTTTCTATTAGACATCATATTAAATAGTAATTTTTTTCAGACTACTTAAAATTCAAATCATGGATAAAGTTTTAATAATTATTGAATCATTATAGCCATTTTAACTGCTTACCAATATATTATATACATATATAATTAAAATATATTTATATTCTAACTTTAAATTTATGATTCTCTTTTGAACCAACTCAGTATTCATTTATTGATTATTATATATTAATAAATAAAGGAATGACTTTACTACAAGAATTGGTTAGTAATTGATTTTTCATCTCTTGATACTGATTTAATATATAGTCAAGTACCAGTGACGAGGCCTGTTTCTCACGAAGTTCTGCTTAACAGAAAATACAATTGTGTTATATATAATACAGGATCTATTGATAAATACAAAATATTATCTATAACTATTGTAATTATTTAGCATTAAAAATCATAAATAATAATTTTAATACATCCAAATAAAAGTGAATGCTGACTTGAGAAACATGAAAAATGCAATGTTTCCCTAGTTAAAGGCAGTACTATATTCTGCTGTCACCTTCAATGACATTGAAATAGGACACTAACTTCAAAAATAAGAATGACATAATTGTGGCTTGTAGTTAGTCAGTAATGGAACACTTGTCCAAATATTGGATAGTAGTTTAAATGTAAATGTAAATCTGCTTAACACAGGAAAAAAGAAATAAGCACGTTGAGTTTTAAGCAAGTAAACTTATCTCAGCCCTGTTTTTCTTGGGGCTTTAATTAATAAATGATATCTTCAAGCATGTAACAAAACCTAATGTGGATTTACTGCGATCATAAATGGCAACAGGAAAGTAAGGAAGAGATTTTGAAAATACTCATCCATCTATCCTGAAACAATTAATCTTCAGAGGAAGTTATTAACATCAATCTCTTTAGCTGAATTCACCTGAGAATTAGATGCTAGTAAAACACATTCATTATCTAGCATTTGAGATTTTCATCTCCAGACTAAAAAATAAACAAAAACACAAAAGCAATTAAAATATAGTTCTTGTTTAACAATTTCCTCTGTTAATTACCTTTACGAAGAATCAGTCTTCCAAATTGACATGCACCATGTATAAATTAATCTTAAAGGAACAGGAAAGTATACAAGCCTAGCAAGAGTTATTTTATTTTTCTCAAAAAGAACATCAATCATAAATGAGAGCATTAGCCTCAAGACTAACATTTTTCTTGGGTCCTATTTAGGAGCCAGGGGACACGGATTTATTTTGTTTAAATATTAATTTTGTCATATTTTATAGGCTTTTAGACAAATCCCCCATCCAGATATAATTACTTCAATAAACTTAATATTTCAAAAGTAAAATTTAGATGTTAGAAAGGGATATAAAATCTATTTGAATATATGTTTACCGTTATTTTTATCTTATCTATTAAAATATATTTCTTAGTTGCCATTTGGGCATGCATGGAAAATTTATCTAAACACAAGAACCTATAGGGGATACCTAACATTTTAGTTTTTAAAAATTAATCACCAGTTATATTAGATAACATGTAGTAACAAACAAGCCACTGTCACAGATTCCAATGATAAAACTGCCCATACAGATAGAAGTATGTTTTTCCTAGTCATAATGTGTGCATTCCTGATGAGTAGAACCCTTTCCTCCAACTAGTGTTTCAGGAACCACAACCCCTTCATGTAATGTTCACTGATTTTCATTTTGAAATGGAGGGGCTACATCTAGAAAATTTTAACTATTAAATAATTGCAGCATAGGCCCTTTGGTTTGCTTACAAATTAGGCTTTTGACTCTTCTAAGTAGAATTAAGAGTACGTTAAATATTTATTTTGTTCACTAGGCTAAGGCAAGGAATTGGAAGGTGCAAAGAACTAAACCTCTTTAAGTGTAGCCTTTAGGTAGGCCAGAGAAACATACAAATATTTTACATATTTTACATATCTTGGATAGGTGAGCAAACTATTATTCTGCCTCTGCCTCTGTCTTTGACCACTTTTTCTTAGATTCCTTTTCTGTCTTCTTTTTTTAAATACTTTATTTATTTGAGAAAGAGAGAATGCACATGCACATGCTCAAGTGGGGATAAGGGGGAGGAGCAGAGGGAGAGAGAATTTCAAGCAGATTTGCTGAGTGCAGAGCTCCACATGGGCTGGATCCCTCAACCTTGAGATCACCACCTGAGCCAAACCCAACAGTCAGGTGCTCAACCAGCTGAGCCACTCAGGCACCCCTGTTCTCTTTTTTTAATGGATATATAGAATAGTTTTGAAACCTTTTATGGTGTGTCAAACACCTACTAAGGGAGATAAAATTGCAAAAAAATTACACATCTCCTTCCCTTATAAATACCATTTTCCAGTGGAGAAGGCACACATTTAAAAAATTATTATACTGACATATTTAAGATGCTACAGAAGAATGTGTACAACATTATAGGAGTCAAAAAAGTAATAACGATCTACTCTGGTGAATAAGTTAGAGAGGTCTCCACTGGAAAGTCATTCTATATCAAAAGATGATTTATTTTGATTCAGTAAACATATTATTAATTGCATTCCACAACCTTGGGCCCCTAAAATAAGTAAAGCTTGACCCTTGTTCTCATGGGGCTCATAACCTACCAGAAAGACAATAGACAGACATGTAAAATGTACCTATAAGACTTGCATCTTAGGTTCTTTGTGAGAGACAGGAGACTGATCTGGGGTTGGTGACCAGTATACAAAGCCAAGACCTTTAATCATCAGTCAGCCTCTAGATCATTAAGTGAGGAATTAGAATCATTCTCTACTCCCACAGAAATATGATGAAAGAAATTCACTCTTCATCTCTGGCTCTAGGAGAGATATAAAGGGAAAATGTTTCCTTTGAGAGCTCCTACAAACTTGCACTAAGTTTGAATGGGAGTCAGAAACCAGCCTGTCCCTGTGGCCCATAAGCACTCAAAACCAACACTTTATGTCATCCTAAATTGCTCTTAGGTACCTAACATAATCAACGAAAATCTTCTTTGGATCTAAGTCTCAAAGACTTCTCATTGATAGTATTTCAAGGAATAGAGGCTGACAGCTAAAAATTATAATAAATAAATTACTAACCACAAAGCAGAGACACTGAAGATATATCTATAAACTCTATTCTAAAAATAATGTTAACATCAGATACAACATATATGAGGGTATCTTAAATATGTTTATTTTTTTACTTTTTTGTTTTTATTTTTTTAAATATGTTTAAAAACAAAAGACATTATTGAATGTATGATGAAGCAAGTTATTATCAAAATTGACCGAATACTTTGAAAAAATGAGAAATCTGTAAGTAAGGATGCCCGGGTGGCTCAGCAGTTGAGCATCTGCCTCGGCTCAGGGCATGACCCCAGAGTCCCAAGATCGAGTCCCACATCGGGCTCCATATGCGGAGCCTGCTTCTCCCTCTGCCTGGGTCTCTCCTCTCTCTCTCTCTGTCATTAATAAATAAATAAAATATTTTTAAAAATTTAAGTAAAAATAGAATTATCTGGTTAATATATGAAAGAATGGAACAAAAAAACACATTAAATACAGTCACAGACAAACTAACTGGAAGAAAATTTGAAAAAAAAATACACACAAGGCAGTATTAAGAAGTATAAGAAAATAAAAGAAAAAATCCTACATGAAGATCAGAGTACACTCTAATATTGTAACAGCACTCCCATCGATCTTAAGGGTTAATTACTTCAAGCTTATGTACTCCTGGTTTGCTGACAAAGTCCCATGATCTGTATCAGAATCGATTTTCCTTGAGATTTGCAGACCACTGACCTTGAGGAGTGAAGAACCAAATTTTCTCAGAAGATAAAGCCTGACTACATTCAGAAACAACTGTGGCTGATGCCAACAAGTCTGTTCAGGGTCACACTGACATACAACTATAGCCTGGGCACCTGCTTCTGCTACACTTGGTCCCCCTTCCTTTCCCATGCCATTTCCTTTAAAACATTCTGGCTTGGCCTGGATGAGGAAGATGGTCTTTAAAATGTTATTCCACCATCGTCCCAAATTGCCAACTTCCTGAATAAAGGAATCTTTCCTTTTCCACCATCACTATCACTTGTCATTCCAGGGCTAATTTTTAAGTAGTAAGCTGCTGAACCAGAGTTTGGATTCAGTTTTTTGTCTAGTAACAAAAAGAAGGAGGGAAAAAACATATATGGACAGCACAAAAGGGAAAAGTATTAAAAAACACAATCCTTGAGAATTTTCCAAAACGGATGGAAGGCACAAATCTGTTTGGGTGGATGGAAAGGTTGAAATCCATTGTAGTAAGATATCTAGGGTGAGGATAATCCTTGAGAGTTGTACTAAATTAAGGAAAGGACACTGGGCCTTTGTCCTCCAGAATTGATCATTCGTTACTTAAGGGTACCCTTGGGGAAGTGCTGTGATCTTGGGTGAGGCAACTTATTGTGGCCAAAGGCAATGCCATCTATAAAGATTTAAGCCAGCCATAGCTGAGTAATTGTTATGAGCAAAGTTCCAACAATGTTTTCAAGCAAAACATCTGTTTGAATTCTCAAACCAACATTACTAGCTGGTGCCATATAAAGAGTTACTTTTCAGCCACAGTGTTTTGAATTGTAAAACATTAATAAATATGGTTATAACAATGCTTGCGAAAAGTTAACAAACGTCATTCTCTTCCCTCCTTTACTACCCTCCCCACTTGAGTGGGCTGGATTCCTGTTGCCCACTGAGCACTTGTTGCGCTGACCATTAAAGGACTTACCCTGTGAAGCTCTGCACTGTAAGATCACCAGGAAAACATGACCTCTATATTCTGGTGAGGGAATGGATAGAGAAGAAAACAAAGCGGAATCAGTTGAGTGGCAACGGCATCTGGTTTATAAATAATTTGGTTATCAGATCTTGAATTTCTAGTATCAAAGTCTTGAGCTAAAAACTAAGGGAGAGGTTGGGAAGTCTATGCATAGGCAAGAAAAGTTATACGCCCTGGGAGTCGGGCTCAGAGAAGTCATACACCTCCCTACTCTCCATCCACAGTCCTTTCGAACATACTTTTCATCCTAAGGCTAGGCTATTATATCTTTGCACTGAAATGTAAAATAGTTTATCTTGCTCTACCATTAGAGAAAAAAGGAGTAAGGGCCTGGTTGACTGAGGACAGAATGGGAAAGCATAGAGAAGAAACAAGTTAAAGTTTTAAAGTCATCATTAAGACAGTATTTCTCACAATCATACAATCTTCAATACAATGTTTGATGTGTTGAATTGTTGATTTGCCTTAAGCATCAAAATTAAGGTAACTGTTTCAGCCATATTTTGCTGAGTTACAAGCCATCTCAAACTCTATGGCTTAAAACACTATTTTTGTTGTTGTTGTTGTTCTATCATGATTTTAGATTTGCCCCCCCCCACCCCCCCTGCAAGCCGTTGTTTCATCTGGCTCCCTCATGTGCTGCACTCAGCTAAAGGCTAAAGGTTCTCCAGGGCTGGAAGTTCCCAACGGCTTCCATTGCATGTCCAGCTATTGGTACAATCAGCATACCCTCTCCTCCTCGAACCGACTGGATCAGCTTCCTTATACAGTGGACCCAAATCGGGAGCTACAAGATCTCTTGAGACCAAGACTAGCCCTGGGACTGTCTTTGTTTTGTTTATTGGATTTCAATTTGCCAACATTTAGCATAACACCCAGTGCTCATCCCATCCCATCCCCCCAAGTGCCCCTCTCAGTGCCCATCACCCAGTCACCCCAACCCCCCGCCCACCTCCCTTTCCACCACCCCTTGTTCATTTCCCAGAGTTAGGTGTCTCCCATGTTCTGTCACCCTCACTGATATTTTCACTCACTTTCTCTCCTTTCCCTTTATTCCCTCTCACTAATTTTTATATTCCCCAAATGAATGAGTGTGATCAGGACAACGCAGGGAAGTGACAGCGTATCGATTAGGGGGCAAAGGCGAGCCCACGAGAGAGCCAGAGATGAAAGTAACGTTGTAGACTGTATGTATCACCTCTTCAGCCATTGTTGTCTTTAAAAAATCTTTCCATTTACAGAGGATGCACTAATTTAAGGAACTTCATTAACTGGCTTTCTTTTTCTTAATATTTTATTTATTTATTTATTTATTTATTTATTTATTTATTTATTTACTTATTTATTTATTCATGAGGCACAGAGAGAGGGAGGCAGAGACACAGGCAGGGGGAGAAGCAGGCTCCATGCGGGGAGCCCGAGGTGGGACTCGATCCCGGGGCTCCAGGATCACGCCCCGGGGTGAAGGCGGCGTAAACCGCGGAGCCACCCAGGGATCCCTGACCTGGCATTTTGTGTTCCTGCCCTCCTTCCTCCCTCCTTGCCTCCCTCCCACCGTCTCTTACACTCACAGGAATGCACAGGTAGAGGGACTCCTCGCGGCAGCCCTGGGGCGCAGCTCCCTCCGCGCACGGGGAACAGGCGCTGCGCAGCCCCGCAGCGGCTCCGGCAGGTGCACCCGCGCAGGGCATTGTGGGAGGGATGGAGGCGGCCGCCCGGGAGCTCGCGCGGGGTCGCGGCCCGAGGGCACAGAACCCCCGGCAGGTAACCAACCCCCTGACTCAGCCGCCCTGGAGGGAGGTCGAGGCTTTTCGCCCTTCCTGCGCGCCCAGCTCTCGGGAAGGCACATCCCGGGACAGGGAGGGCGCGGCCGAGTGTCCCTGCGGAAACGCGAGCTTCTCCCGCAGCAGCTGGGGGCGGGGTCAGGTGCGCGCGAGTGTGGCCTCCGCAGCCCGCAAACCGTGTTGTTGGTTTCCGAGGTCCCTCGAGCTGCAGTGACGTTTGGAGGCCAAGAGTGGAGCCTGCCTGGGTTTACCAACCCGAACGGGGATAACCAGCGGCAAAGATTGCGTTTGCGCCGCCTGCGCACCATGATTTTTCGAGCCTGGGCATTAAGGAGACCTCAGGCTCAAAGGTTGAGGGGAAGGCTGGGAAATGACAGAAAAGCCATTAGTTGTTCATTAGAAAGCCAGGCGGCTGCGGGTCCCTCCGCGGTTTGGCGCCGCCTGCAGCCCGGGTGCGTGATCCTGGAGACCCGGGATCGAGTCCCACGTCGGGCTCCCTGCATGGAGCCTGCTTCTCCCTCTGCCTGTGTCTCTGCCTCTCTCTCTCCTCCCTGTGCATTCTCATGAATAAATAAATAAAATCCTTAAAAAAAAAAAAGGAGAAGAATAGAGGACACACCCTGCCAGATATGAAAAGATGCAGTATTTAAAAAAAAAAAAAAAAAAAAAACTCAACTTCCCTACTCTGTCACCTGAAACAAAGTCTGCAGAGTAATAAAACCCAGGACTCTTCCCCAGGAAGAGGCCCTCTGAGGGCTGCTGTACAGGATCCTTACGCAGCTGTCATCAGTTTGTCATTCTGGTTCAAAGTCCGGGGACCCACAGGCGGGAGGTAAGGTGCTGTATTGATCCAGTAAACTGCTTTCTCAGGGGACTGTGAAACCTGGCAATTTGTTGAGTCTTCTCAATACCCTTGCAAGGGATTTGTTAGCTCTGGTTTACAGGCCAGCTGGCTTTCTTTCTTTCTTTCTTTCTTTCTTTCTTTCTTTCTTTCTTTTTTTTTTTTTTTTTGTATGGCATTAGAAAATGGGTAAAAAATAGCCTTCTGAATGTGACTTTTCTTTTCTTTTTTCTCCACCTACCTCCTGGGTTGGTATAAGAGAGCTTACAAAATGGCAACTGTAGAATGGCAGGTGACCCACACATTTGTTTTATCTGGTTTGCAAAGGATTTAACATTTTTTGGGGGAAGAGATTAGTTCCTAGTTAAGAAGTGGGAGATTTCACATTAAAACAAAAAAAAAAGTTTTTCAAGCTTTCCCAAAACGTCAGTTTCCATTTAGTGATAGTTAGCACTGGGCAGTGGCTGGCTCTCGTAGCTAAAGTATTTGCTCACCAGTTCACGGATACTTCTCTGCCTCTGATTTTAGGCTGCACTTGAGCTCATCTCTAGAGAGTTCAGGAGCAGAGCAAACAACTTCAGGGCTGATCCATGTGCAGCAGCAGTCAGAACCAGTGCCTGCACCCCGCAGTAGTTACCCCAGTAGTTATCTAGGGTCATCACTCAACTTCCCTACTCTTTCACCTGAAACAAAGTCTGCAGAGTAATAAAACCCAGAACTCTTCCCCAGGAAGAGGCCAGAGGGCTGTTGGACAGGTTCTATGACAGGAGAACATATAGGCCAGTCACAATGAGGGAGCCACTGAGAGAGCAGGGGTAGCATAGCAGACTCTGAAAAGTGTGGGAGCTGGGGGAGGTTGTGGCAAGGGCCTCAACCTCAGATGCCTTCTAGGGCCACATAGATAATGAACAAAACTAGAGAAATACATTAACATTTTCAATAGAGATTAGTCATTAGAACACAGTTTTTTTTTTTTGTGACTATTAAGAGTATACAGGAACATACATTCTATGCACTATAATAATAAGGGAAGGAAATGGAGAAAGGTAAATAATCCCTGCTGTATTTTCTCAACAGTTGCTTTCTTTTTCAAAATTGTTAATATTTTGAGGTTCTAGACTTTTAAATCTCAGCATTTCCGAAGACTGTGAGTTTTGGATCAAAGTATACCTAGATCTGAAATTCATTCCTGCCACTGAGAGCTACAGTTTTGCCATTTAAATTTAAGCTGAACCTTTCTTTCTACTTATAACATGAGGTATGTCAATTGAGCAATGAATGTTAAAAGCTAAGCACTCAATACAGATAATATATAGTTCCTATTCTGGAAGAACCACTTGTGAAGAGTATGTTAACAGACAAGTCCATAGATAAATATAATATATTTCGCTATTATGTGGATAAAAATGTGTAGCTAGTACCATGGGGCCACAGAGTAGTAAGCAGAAAGAAACTTGGGAACACTGATGAATTTAAAAAGGCTTGACAGATGTGGTTCTTGTTTTTTTTTTTTTTTTTTTTTTTTTTTTTTTTTTTTTTTTTTTTTTAATGACAGTCACAGAGAGAGAGAGAGAGGCAGAGACATAGGCAGAGGGAGAAGCAGGCTCCATGTACTGGGAGCCCGATGTGGGATTCGATCCCGGGTCTCCAGGATCGCGCCCTGGGCCAAAGGCAGGCGCCAAAACCGCTGCGCCACCCAGGGATCCCCAGATGTGGTTCTTGAACTAAATATTGCCCTATAAATATGTACTTCTCTAGTGGTGGGGAGAGAAAAGTTCCGTAGGCTGAAAAAGAAGCCTAGAAGGCGCAGAAATACAAAAAAGTTCTCTCACATTTAGGAGATACCTGTTGTTTGGCATCGATTGAGCTTAAAGTGGGGGAAAAACACATGAGAACAGATGCATGGAGAGAAGAGAGGAGTTACATTGTAAAGGGTATTTTGAGTGTCCTTAAAATGAGTTTCTAATTTATTTTCTAGGTTAAGGACATTATTAGAAAGTTTTTATCAAAGGAGTAAAATGATCATATTTCAGTTTTTAAAAGATTATTTGGAGCAATGAGGGGGAATATATTGTAGAAGTGATTGATTAGGTGGAAGGCAAGTTATAAGACTATGTCAGGAATACATGTGAAAGATGGTTAGAGCTTGAACTAAGATAGTAAAGAGAGGAAATGATGCTACGGGGAAAAAGCAGTAAAATATGATTAATTATCTGATTGTGATATCAATTAACAAATAACTTTTCATATCCAAACTTTAAGTATTAATATATGACATTAAATTACTGTTCCAAATGAGTAGCTCCTGTCAGTGAATTATTGTTCCTGAAATATCTAGACTTTGTTTTGTGTTTTCCCCTATTCCACAATGAAACATCCAGTATGTTCTTGTGAAAAATGTGTTCCAAGACTGGTCTCTTTTACACAGTTTTTTAAAGCTGGAAATAGAGCATCAAATGACAGCAAGAGAAATTACTCTATACGTTTCAAAACTTATAGTGATAATTGCTAACAAAAATTCACAACTTTCTCATCCTTTTGGAGACATGTAAAACCCAGCAGTGTGTAATACTGGTGTATTATAGCACTCTCCACTTATTTTTACTGCCTAAATATAAATTGTATCACCTGAGGGACTACTATTATATGACTAACTAATGCACATCATTTCTACTGTCTTTTCTGAAACTTTTTTTCCACAGCAGGAAATAACAACTGGATCTGGCTCAAGCTCCAGATTATGTCCAAATGACTTGGTAGACAAGAAAAATTCTTCAGTCTTCTCTTTCAACAAATTGTTTCAAGTAAGTATTATATATTTACATATCATTAGATACAGACACACAGACACACACAATCAGTGAATACTTTTCAATATTTCAGTTTACTTAGAAATGAGGCACATAAAAAACTAATTCAAAGTTTATGTAGCAATACCAGAAATATAACAAAGAAATATCTAATAAATATCACAGGTTTCAGAAAATAGAGACATCATGATGAATTAGAATGATTACAGATCATTAAGAGAAGGTAAGATATGAATTGATTTGTAGAAGCTACGCAGAAATTCATTAGGGAAGAAAGAAAAAAGGAATTCTCAGCTTCAGTAGAAGTCCTTAGCTCTGAAAAGCAGGGCATGTTCAGCAGATAATTAAAAAGTTCATTTTATAAGTGTTCCTTCACTTATTTCCAGTGACACAAAGCTGAAATCATTCTAATAAACAGTAGAGAAAATAATAAAATATGACATGATTAATTTGACAAGAAGACAACAGATAATGGATATGACATGGACAGCTAGAAAGTAAGAAAAGAAGTGAAGGTGCCTTGGCTTAAGTATAAAGTTACATTGGCTGGTTCAGTAAGTTTGGTGGTCATCAAACTGTATTTTATACAAGGACTCTATAATTTCATAAATCTCTTGTGGGTTTTTTTTTTAAGATGTATTTATTTATTTGAGAGAGAGTTGTGTGCATACAAGCAGGAGGCACAGAGGGAAAGAGAGAGAATCTCAAGCAGACTCCACACCAAGCAGACCCCAACACTGGGCTCAATCTCAGGACCTTGAGATCACAACCTGAGCTGAAATCATGAGTTGAAAGCTCTACCAACTGGGCCACCCAGGTGCCTCTCATAAATCTCTTGTAATGGAAGAACTGCACAAAATGTAAGTGACATCTAAGTTATGGTATTTCTATTTATATAGCATGTATAGCATGTCTAAAACATCATACTACTATAGTTAAACTGGTATCATAATTTATCCTTTATTCACTAACAATAGTATATGTATTATTCATCAGTTTGCAAGGCTGTTTTCAAGTATACTAATTCAAGTGATTCTCATAGTAACCCTCTGAAGCAAGTATGGTTTTTTCACTATCATCATCATCATCATTTTGCCATCACTCTTTTACCATTGAATAAATAGCTGCTCAGAAAAGTAGAATAAATTTTTCAATTTATAAAGACAGAACTTTAGCCTAAGTTTTCATAGAACAAAATTTTTTGCTTTATATGATGTCATATTTCTTAACAATTTACTAAAATTTAATATAAAAACACTATATATAGTATATATATAAATGAATATATTTGCTATTTAGGGAGTAATTGTTTTTCCATATAATCATAAAGATTTATGGATCACTGTAGATGGCAAAAAGGACAGAAATTCATTACACAGAAAACCAAATCAATGTTAAAAAGGAACACGTTCAGATTTTCTGAATACAATAAACTTAAAATATTCCTCCATACTGGGTAACCTGGGTGGTGCAGTCAGTTAAGCATCTAACTCTTGATTTCAGCTCAGGTCATCATCTCAGGGTCATGAGATCAAGCCCTGCATTGAGTTTCACACTCAACTCACAGTCTCCTTGAGCTTCTCTCTCTCTCTCTCTCTCTCTCTCTCTCTCTCTCTCTGTGCCCCTTTCCCCTCTTGTGCTTGCTCAAGTGAGTTCTCTAATTAATAAATAAAAAATCTTAAAAAATTTCCTCAGCATTACACATATCTATAAATTAGTCAGAATATGAAAACTAATATTTGTTGACCTCTATTATGTTATTCATCTTTCATGGTATTTTTATTTTATTAGTCATATTATAATTTGCACTAAATAAGCGACAGTGGTGGTATTTCACTTAACTGCATAGCTCCAAGGTTAGAACAGTGATAATCATGTAGCAAGTGTCCAATTTGATTAATAAAGCATATATTTGATAATATTTGATTGAAAAAGTTAAAGATGATGAAATTAAGGTTTAGAAATTTTAAAGTATTTATGCAAGATGTCACAGTTGGGCTTTACTGCCCCGTTGGAAGAGACTCAAAGCCAGAAGATAGCAATTAACCCATGTCCAGATTCTTGACCCACAGAAACTGTAAAATGATCAATGTTATTTTAGCTACTAAGTTAAGTTTTGGATTAATTTCTTACAAAGTAATATATGTTTGATACATGCAACATAATGCAAGATTCAATGAATTTCAAAACATTGAAATCATAGAGTATGTTCTGAGGTCAAAGTAGAAACATAGAAGAAATCAATAAGAGATAGCTAGAAAGATAGTTAAAGTTTGGAAAATAATCAAACACTTATAAATAATCCTTGGGCCAAAGTAGAAATAACAATAAAAGTTAGAAACATGTTAAAAATCATTAAAGGCTTACATGGTATAGCAACACACTGGGTTTGGATGACAAGCTTTCCGTATGTAAATGATATAATTGTACTGATAACAGTAATAACACCTTATAGTTTTATGAAATATCATATTTAAATTACTAGTAGTAGAGACTGGTCCCAAGTGAAGTAATGCTTCAGTATACACCCACCCTGACCCCATTTATTCCTCTTTTGAGACAACATATCTTGATGCAATCTGAATTTCATTGTTGATTACTGAATAATATTTGTTTTCTCTTGCTATTTACAAAGAGAAAAGAAAGAAGGTAAATATAACTTCTATTGAGATTGGAAGACAGGTCATAACTACAGATACCACAGACATAAAAGCTATTATTAGGATCCTGTACAAGTACCGCACTGGTTAAAAATGTTCCCACAAAGATATATCAGGGACAAATGGCTTTCAGTGGATGACTACAAAACTTTGAGAAAACAGATTGTTCCAGTATTATATACACTCTTCCAATCAATGGGAAAGAAATGGTATATTTCCTAACTCATTCTGTGCATCATTCAAGGTCAAACTAGCCAAAGACACAAGAATCAAAATTAAAGGCCATTGAATTTATCAATGTAGATATAAACATCTTTTAAGAATTCGTAAGCTAAATAATATAGGGTGGGTATGTATGTGTATAAGCCAATATTTGAGTTATATGTATTTCCAACATTCTAGCTGAAAGACCATATTTTACATCAAAATACTAACTGAAATATCTATTTTTAAATATCCACATTTGGCAATGTGCAGCCTAAATATCCATAGTTAAGTCGTATACACATGTGTGTTTATATTGACAAAGTGGTTGGACTATTAGAAAAAAGTAACATTGAGATTTAAATTATGCGATACTGTTGATAGTATAAATAAATTTGAACTTATTTATAAATACATCTATATGTGCTTGAAATGAGTAAGCTTTATAGCAATATAAAGATATATTGAGACTAAACATTGAAATATGGTATCAAAATAACAAATGTATTAATCAGTTATAAAAAGTGGATATTACTACAATGGAAACTACCAATGACTTAAGAGATAAAAGATTTCTTTTGCCTCATGTGTAGACTTTATCTAATTTTCTTTTGATAACAGCTTTTGATAAGAATTATGGAAGTGGGGCACCTGGATGGCTCAGTCCACCTTGTGATTTCAGCTCAGGTCATGGTCTCAAGGTTGTGAGATTGAGCCCTGAACTGGCACTGTGCTCTACATGGAGTCTGCTTGTCTCCTCCCTCTGCTCCCTCTCCACCTGTGTACATGCTTTCTCTGAAATAAATAAATAAATAATAAATAAATAAATAATAAATAGATAAATTTCTTTTTAAAAAAATTATGGATGCAATTTTCCAATACCAATAACATGTAATATATGAAAACATTTTTAAAGCCCTTACATAAAATCTTAATAATGTACAATTCCAAAAATAATACCCTTGTATTTCAAAAAATAAAAGAATAAAAAATGCATTATTATAAGGCATCTTCAAATAAAACAATCATAATTAATTGGTAAATAAGTTTGAGATTTTAATCAATTATAAAGTATATATGTGGCTATTAATATACTAAAATTAAGGCAATAGAAGTTCTGTAATGGGCACTGGGGAAACAATGAGAATTCAGTCCCTATTCTTGGGCACTTCATATTTTTATGGTGGTACTGATGAGAGAAAGCAACATAGCTCCTTCACTGCCACCACCCATCTCCCAAAAAGGAAAAGAGGTTTGCTATGGACTTGGTAAACTTTAAGGACTCTGACTGAACCTTATTGTTAAGAGCCTTAGAGTTTTAAAAAGCTTGTACAAGGCAAAATTCTTTGCTCCTGGCTTCCTTCTGTTGGTTTTTCCCTTTGATGTGATCTTTTCAGACTCTCTTCCTCCTAATCAGAATCGAAAGATACATAGGCCAAGATGTGGTTAAGAATTTAGAGAGAAAGCATGAAGAATACTGCTTGATCTATTTTAGTTGTAGGCCTTAGGCTCACTTCTAACCCTGAGTACAACTGAAAACTCTGGGTCTGTGGAACCAAACAGTTACTAGTAATAACGTATCTCTTTGTATAGCCTTGGCCTCTGTGGACATATATATCCCTTTGGAGAATGTCCCAGGTTGCAGGCAGACAACCATTTAAGGAGAATATTCAAATATTTAGGGTCTTGTGTCCCAGAAATATCTCATTCAATCTTTTCACATACTGTGTAGCAAAAGACAGGTATATATAAATAGAAAGTACCTTTGAGGATAAGGTACAATATATTAACAGGAGATTATAAAGTTAAGAGGAGCATAAAAGAATCAATGGTCTGTACAACATCAGAAGCATTGAATGTTGCTAAGTGATACCATATTTTTAAAAAAATCACCTGTTGGTAATCCATTTGTTTCCAAAGCCAAGTGAAATACGGCTTTGTGGGATCATGTAAGGGAGGAAAAAGAAACAATAGAAAAGTAATAGAATTAAAAAAAAAAAAAAGGAAAGTAATAGAATTTGTGTGTGTGTAACTTGTGATACATTTTATGTGAATTAGTTTGTCTCTTAGTGAGTTTGTCTATAGTAAGACCTAATCGACTTGTTTCCAAAACTGTGAATGACTTTATCTCCCATATCTGACCCCCTTACCACTACCACCACCACCCCAGAACTCCCTGCAAGAGCTGTGGGAAGCAGCTGCTTGCACTGCTACTCCTTCTATTACCTTGTGACTCTCTTCCAATCTGATGTTCATTCCCATCTGTCACCATGAAAGTCACCAACAATATTCATACTGCCAAATGTGATAATTCTCAGTTTTCATTTTTCTCAATTCTTCCCACAGAATTTGGCACAGTTGCTCACTTCTTCTTGAAAATATGTACCCCACTCTCCCTTCTATTTCTCCTTAGTGCTCTAGTAGCTGCCTTTCAGAATCTGGCTGTAGATTCACCACTTCCAGCTAAACTCTTAAGTGTTGGTATATGCTCAGCCTCTAGGACATCTTTTTTTTTTTTTTTTTTTTTTTTTTTTTTTAGCATCTGCAGTCACTTTCTTGATACTTTTGCCCTAGATACCTATATACTGATATTTCCCAAATTTATATTTTCCCCTGACCACTTTCTTATTTCCCAGATTCATAGAGCCAATTTTACTTGATATTTCTCACTGGATACCTAGATAAAAACCTCAAATATGGCATGTCAAAACTGATCTTATTTCTATGATATCCCCTCTCCACAAAAACATACATTATTTGTTCAGTGTTCTCTATTTTGATAAATAGTCCCATTATTTATAGTTAGGCCTAGAATGTTACATTTTCTTGGCTGTTCATATTACCTAAATCCTATACATATCCCCTCATGAGAGCTTATTGACTCCAATTTCAAAATATCTGAAACACAATAACCTGATACAAAATACACTGCTGTTCTCCATTCAAGCCTTCATCTTCTTGCTCATTAATGACTTCAAAAGCCTCTGGAATGATTTCCCTGCTTCTCTTCCCATTCTGTAAGCTTTCTCTATGTGTTAACTATAGAGCTACTAAAAGCTATTGAAAAAAAAATGAATCTAAACAGACCTTTTATCTTTTACATTAATTAAATCAAAATGCAACATGTAAAATATAATACTATAAACCTCTTAGAAGACAACATAAGAGAAAATCTAGTTAGCCTCAGGATTCGCAATACCTTTTTGGTACCAAAAGGTAAAATCCATGAAAGAAAAATTGATAGCTTGACTTCATTAAAATTAAAAACTTATGCTCTGCAAAAGACACTCCTAATAGAATGAAAAGGCAAACCATGGAATAGGAGTCTGGAAAATTTGCAAAACACATACATGTTTAAAAAACAAAATCTTATATCCAGAATATAGAAAGAACTCTTAAAACTTAAGAGTAAGTAAACAACAAGTAAAAGATGAACAGATACCCCAATAACAAAAAGATATATGGATGGCAAATACACATATGAAAAGGAGATTAGATCAAGCAAATAAAAATGAGATACACAACTATTCTAAAATCCAAAATACAACACTAACTGCTGGTAAAGAAATGAAGTAACAGGGCTTCTCATTCATTGCTGGTGAGAATGTAAAATGGTATAGCCACTTTGGAAGACAGTTTGACAATTTCTTATAGAAATAATGTAATTCTTATCTTATGATCTACCAGTTACATTCATTAATATTTACTCAAATGAGTTGAAAACTATGTCCACATGAAAATCCACATGCAGATATTTATAACACTTTTATTCATAATTGCCACAGCTTGGAAGCATCCAGGATGCCCTTAAGTAGATGAATGTATAAACTGTAGTACATCCATGCAATGGAGTATTTTTCAGTGATAAAAAAGAAATGAGCTATCAAGCAACAAAAAGAGGGGAACATCAACTGCATATCACTAAGTGAAATAAATGAATCCCAAAAGGCTACATACTGTATAATTTCAACTATACATCATTCTGGAAGAGGCAAAACTGTGGGAACAGTAAAACTAGTTGCCAGAGGCTCAAGGGAAGGATGGATAAGTGAAACACAGGAGATTTTGAGAGCAATGAAACTATTCCGTGGGATACAGTGATGGTGGGTATGTGTCTTTATATGTTTGTCAAAGTCCATAGAATGTACAACACAAAGAATGAACCCTAATATAAACAATGGATTTAATATATCAATATTGACTCGATAATTGTAACAAATGTACCACACTAATACAAGATATTAATAGAGAAAATTGTGAAGGTTGGGTGAGGGCATATATAGGAACTGTATAAATTCCACTTTATTTTTCTGTTAGAGTGCTCTGTAAGATAAAGTTTACATACTTTCTTGAAAAGCTATTGCAATTATATACTCAAATATGTCCAGTATGTTTTCATATTTAAAATAACTCTTAAAGTCTTAAACTCTTACATTCTAAAATAACTCTTGCCAGATGCAAAATAGTTTGTATGACCCATCTCTTGACTGTCTTTTATATTTCATTTTCTATCTCTTCTTTTCTTTGTATGCTTTCTTGTTTTAATGCATTTTGAGCACTATACTTTTTTTGTGTGTGTAACCAAATCAAGCATGTTTACCTTCAGGGCATTTGCCTCTGATACTCTTTAAGTGCAATTCTATCCCCCTATCTACTTTATATTTCTTTTTAATACTCCTAGTATGATATTACTTCTCATATTAATTTGTGTATTTATTGTCTATTTCCCTAGGAAGTATGAAAGATTCATGAAAGAAAAGACTGTTTTGTACAATGCTGTATCCCCACTTCATGGAATAGTGCCTGTCATGTAGCAGGTGCTCCCTGAATAGTTGTAGGATGAGTGATTGAGAGACTTGCAGGGAACCATTTTAAAATATTTTGAAAACTTCTATAAATACACAAAAGTTAAAAGTACAACAAATCCCCATTTACCCATGACCAGACTTGAAGAATTGTCAACATTTTGAAGACAGTCATTAAATATGGCACATCTATTATTGTAATGACAGTTCGTTTTATCGACTTCTTTTAATGTGAGCAAATGGTCTGTAAAACAGACAAAAAATATCATGTGGCAAAAAGACCAACACTGCGTTAATATAACAAATCTATATAAACAAAATAACTCATCATTATAAAACACCATATGTGAGTATATTAAAGCATTCTTACATACTCCCATAACAACTATAAAATAGCAGATTAAACACACAGTTGAAAATATTTCTCCTGACTTGCTGCTCTTCATTTTACACATTTATATATTCTGCTTCCTTCAGGGCAGTACTTTTATCATCATCCTTTTCAGTTTCTCATATCTCTATGGCATCCTGTTCAAAGACCTCCTGAAACATGCATCTTTGGGACTGGGTCTACCTAAACTGTTTGACCTTAACTACTCACCTTTTTTAGTTTATCTTATCAGCTAAGCTTGTGCCTCACTGAAACCCTTTCATAATTGGTCTAGAGACTATCAATTTTCTACACTTCTGTCATCTCATGTTTTAAAGAATTCTCTTAGCTTTAAAATAGAGTACACTGAAAGAATATATATAATGCATTCTTCTTATACATGTTTGGTCATGGAAGTGTTTCAAGAATTAATTTGCCTACTCAGTGCCTTGTATTTGTGTAGTCAGATTATATTGAAATAACAACTACATTTTATTCAGACATCCCTACCTATCTTTTCTGAATAAGGTGTCCCCAATGGTCTTTCACTTTGGGCAACAAATATATTAGTTTTATTTCAATGTGTGCCAACCATTGTTCTAAGCAACAGGGATACCATGATACACAGGGTAAATGAGGATCTTGCCTCAAAACATCTTACATTCTAGCAGACTACTATGCAATTTCACCAAAGTTAAGTAATTAGCCTCAATAGCCTGCCTCCTTATCTAAAGCACTAGCCATACATTTCTCACAGTATTTTGTTTGCCTATTCTAGTGGATAGGAATGGAGTGCAGAGTAAGAGAAACTTGATCTTTCCTCTTCACATATGAAACTGCTATTATTTATTACAGACAGTAAAGAGTATTATTAGGAAATCCACACCAACCCATTTTCATTAGTCCAAAATAATCAATTAGACTGGCATTCAGGAAATTAGATTTGAGTTAAAAAACAACTAAGCACCATAAAGTTTCTAGTTGTTACAATAAGGCAAGGACAAAAAACAAAAGATATGTAGGCTAGGAAATAAAAAGGAATTTTTTTAAATTGCATATGACAAGACTGTGATAATAGGACATTCTAAGGAATCCTTGAAAAAAAATGACAGAACTAATATGTGAATTTAAAGAAGTCATAAATTGCACAAAAACAGAATACATAGATTAATGGAAAAGAATAGAAAACCCATAAATGGACCCTAAAACTAATCTTTGACAAACCAGGAAAGAATATCTAATGGGAAAAAGACAGTGTCTTCAACAAATGGTTTCAGGAAAACTGGACAACAACATGCAGAAGAATGAAACTGGCTTACACCGTACACAGAGATAAATTTAAAATGAATGAAATAGGGGTGCCTAGGTGGGTCAGTTGGTCAAGTGTCTGCCTTCAGCTAAAGATATTATCTCAGGGTCCTGAGATCAAGCCCTGCATTGGGCTCCCTGCTTAGCCAGGAGTCTGTTTTTTCCTCTTCCTCTGCCCCTCCCCATGCTTGTGTGTGTGCACACACTCTTTCTCTCTCTCTCAAATAAATACAATTTTTTAAAAAATGGATGAAATACCTAATGTGAGACAGGAAGCCATTAAAATCCTAGAGGACAACACAGGCAGCAACCTCTTTGACATTGACCGTAGCAACTTCTTACTAGACACATCACTGGAGGCAAAGGAAACAAAGCAAAAATGAACTACTGGAACTTCATCAAGATAAAAAGCTTCTGCAAAGCCAAGGAAACAATCAACAAAGCTAAAAGGCAGCCTATGGAATGGGAAAGGATATTTACAAATGACATATCTGATAAGGGGTTAGTATCCAAAATACATAAAGAACTTATGAGACTCAACACCCTGAAAAACAAATAATCCAATTAAGAAATGAAGAGAAAATGTGAATAGACATTTTTTTCTGAGAAGACATCCACATGGCTAACACACACCTGAAAAGATACTTAACATCACATTACTCATCATCAAGGAAATACAAATCAAAACTACGATGAGATACTACCTTATACCTGTCAGAATGGTTAAAATTAACAACACACACACACACACACACACACACACAAACAGATGTTGGCAAGAATATGGAGAAAGGGGAAACCTCGTACACTGTTGGTGGGAGTGCAAACTGGTGCAGCCACACGGGAAACCACTATAGAGGTTCCTCGAAAACTTAAAAATAGAACTACCCTATAACTCAGCAGTTGCACTGCTAGGTATTTATCCAAAGGATAAAAAATACTGATTTGAGCATAGTGGCACATGCATGCCAACGTTTATAGCAGCATTATCAACAATAGCCATCTTATGGAAAGAGCCCAAATGTCCATGAACTGATGAATAGATGAAGAAGATGTGGTATATAGAAACAATGGACTATTACTCAGCCATCAAAAAAAAAAAAGAAAGAAATGAAACCTTGCCATTTGCAACAGTTTGGGTGGAGCTAGTGTATTATGCTAAGTAAAATAAGTCAGTCAGGGGAAGACAAATACCATAGGATTTCACGTATATGTGGAATTTTAGAAACAGAGCAGGTGAATATAGGGGAAGGGGACAAAAAGAAGCAAATCATAACAGACTCTTAACTATAGAGAACAAACTAAGGATTGACGAAGGCGAGGTGGGCAGGGATGGGTTAAATGAATGATGGGTAATTAGGAGGGCACTTGTATTGAGCACTAGAGAGAGAAAGTGCAGGAGCAGGGAGACAGGCAAAGGGATAGGGGGAGAGAGAATCCCAAGCAGACTCCCCACTGAGTGCAGAGCCTAACGGGGGCTTTATCCCATGACCCTGAGATCACAGACCTGAGCTGAAATTGAGAGTTGGATACTTAACTGGCTGAGCCACCCAGGCACCCCCTTGAGCATTGGGTATTATATACAAGTGATGAATCACTAAATTCTCCTGAAACCAATGTTACACTATATGTTAACTAACTAGAATTTAAATGAAATATTTTAAAAGAAAAAAAATATATAAGGAGGTCTTAAATTATAATGTGGACAAAAATTAAGCATATTTCTTTATATTAGTCATTATATATTGAAACTAAAGTTGTAAATGTCTAAAATATGTAATAATTACCAGTAGATATAACCAACTATGTAAAATACTTATAAAGTAAAAATTACAAAATATTGTTAGGAGACAGAAGTGGAGAAAAATACCATGCTCATGAATTGGAAAACTAAATATTGCTAAAATGTCAAGTTTCTCAAGCTGACCAATTAATTCAATGCAATGTGAAGCATAATTCCAACAGAGATTTTTTTTTTTTTTTGAGGAGAGGATTTTCGAAAGAAGAAGAATCACGATCTGATTCTAAAATGTATATGGAGGGGATCCTTGGGTGGCTCAGCGGTTTAGAGCCTGCCTTTGGCCCAGGGCATGATCCTGGAATCCTGGGATTGAGTCTCACATCAAGCTCCCTGAATGAAGCCTGCTTCTCCCTCTGCCTGTGTCTCTCTGCTCTCTCTCTCTCTCTCTCCTCTCTGTCTCATAAATAAATAAAATCTTTAATAAAATAAAATAAAATAAAATATATATGGAGATGCAAAGAACAAGAATAGCCAAAACAATTATTTAAAGAAGAACAAATTTGGAAAATGTTTGCCTGATTTCAGCTCATCATAAAAGTACTAGAGTGCCTGAGTGGCATAGTTGGTTAAGTGTCTGACTCTTGGTTTCAGTTCAGGTTGTGATCTCAAGGTCTTGAGATAGAGCTCTGCATGGGGCTCTGCCCTCAGCACAGAGCCTGCTAGAGATTCTCTCTCCCTCTCCTTCTGCCCCTCCCACTTGTGTGGGCTCTCTCTCTCTCTCTCTCTCTGCCTCTCTCTATAAAATAAATAAGTCTTAAAAAAAAGGAAAAAGTATATCAATACTATGATATTGCTGTAAAGATAGACATATGTATCTGTGGAACAGATAGAGCATCCAAAAGTAAATCTATCTATTCATAGTGAGCTGTTTTTTGACAGAGGTACCAAGGCAGTTCCATGGTTAAAGGATGGTCTTTTGTATGTTTTAAATGTTGTTAGAACAACTGCATATCCATTTGGAAAACAAATAAACCTGTCTTGAACTATACACAGATATTATACCCAAATTATATTACAAACCTAAATGTAAAAGCTAATACTGTAAAACTTCTAGAACAGTGATTCTTAGCAACACTGCTTTTGCTCCCCATTGGATATTTGGCCATGTCTAAAGAAAATCCAAACTTAGAATATCTGACCCAATGTGTCAATGAGGCTGAGAAACCCTGTTCAGGAAAGAAAAATAATAGGATTAATAGTTGTGATCTTAGGCATAGGAAATGATTTCTTATTATAACACATAGAACATGAATTATTACACACAAAAAAAAATAATGAACTTTTTGGGGTGATTGGCCTGTGTTTATAGTAGAAACAAGTGTCACACTATTCAAAAATCTTCATGTTAACATTTTAAATAGGTATGTTTTATTATTTCTAAATGTTACTTCAATGAAATTCATTTTAAAACTCCTAAGCACTATAGATCAATCTTAGTTTTATGTTGTTAAACACATGTTAATTTATCCATATATATATATATATACACATATATATATCCAAGAACAATTTTATATATTCTTACAGATTCAGTTTTCTCCAATATAACTATGACTTCTAAATATCTACATGACATGCAACCTCCTTTTAACTGTAGACCCACTATTCTAAATCAACACTTTAATTAAAAGTCTTTTTTTTAATCTTTCATATGATTATAATTTGGACAACGTGATTCTTCCCTGCCCATAGTTAAGATGACCTAAACTCTGACAATAAGCCCCATCTTTAGCAAAATTTGGAAATGAGATCCCAGTCTTAGTCTGGCTGGTCTAGCTAGCATTTCCTAGTTCCATTTTCTTTCTGAAACTTAGTATGTCATATCCATCCCTCTTTCCTTTTTTTATTCAGATATCCCAAGTGACTTTCTGGTACTTGTAACCAAACAGCCTTAATCACTCCAGATAAGGTCAATGGTAGTAACCAGACTACTCAAAGAATGATATGCAAGAAACCTTCAGGGAGGTTGTGCTATGGCTTGTATGAATAAAAATCAGCACACTCAGAGGAATGTCACATTTATATACCTAGAGTGACATTAACAATACAGGAAACTTTTTGGGCATTAAATTAATTTTTAGTATGCAAAGATTACCAAAGTTATTTTGTATAAGTTTATAAATTAGCACATTTTAATCAGTATGACTTATCCACATTTACTACATTTACCTTTCAGTCTATGCATTTGTCTTTTATATATTTTAAGATGAATTTGTCCTCAATGACTTCTGGATACAATAAGAAATCTCTGTGCACTAGTAAGTTTGGAAATTTGATCCTTGATAACGTTCATAATAAAACACACTTTGTGAGACTTTACCTTAGTTGTCAACTGTCATTCATCTCCAAAAATACTTGTTTTGTTCTGTCTTCAGTAGAAAGACCTTAGTAAGGTCCCTGTAGTTTTGTGATAGGTGGTTGGAGTATATGGGGCTCTGATTTTTATTGTTATCTATACCATATGCACTAATGTAAAACATATGCATTATAGTAGTAGTTTTAGGACCTATGGCAGAAATAATTTGAGCTTGGTGCAAATTCCCACAGCAGAGACATTAGCAAGTGAGAAATATAAAGCATGAAAATAATTTTATAAAACTGTTAATTTAGATCACACCTTGTTCCCAAAATAGATTAAGAATTTAAAAACATGAAATAATATGTAACAAAATAGCATAAATTAGAAGTAGGTGAGAACAGGGAAAAAAGAAGAAATATAAATCAGAGCCAAAAAAAGGACAGATGTAAATATGCATATCACAAAGTATAAACTTGCTGTTGGGGGGAATCTACAAATTGAACTCTGATTTCCAACTCAGCTAAAAAGGAAATCTTGATCAGATACATGATTCACAGTGGCTTTGTAATAAATCTCAAACCACATTTTCAAAGGAACACAATTATCTCCAAATTCCAAAGCTAGAAAGCATTTTATTAAAAAAAAAAAAAAAAGAACATTTCAACAAAGAACACTGAATTGAGTGTAATGCACAGCATCTTTACAGTAGGCCTCCTAATACCCATTAGAAAACTCTTTCCTGGGATGCCTGGGTGCCTTGGTGGTTAGGCATCTGCCTTTGGCTCAGGTTGTGATCCTGGGATCTAGAAACGAGTCGTGCATCGGGTTTCTTGCAGGGAGCCTGCTTCACCCTCTGCCTATGTCTCTGCCTCTGTGTGTCTCTCATAAATAAATAAATAAAATGTAACAACAACAACAACAAAAAAAGCCAAACAAACAAAACAAAAAACTCCTTCCTAAGGTATTCCTCAAAGTTTATACACTAAAGAGCAATGTACTAACAGCAAGTATATACATGCGGCCCAAATGGAATACATATTCTTCAATCCATGTTCTATAGCAACATTAAGAGATGATAAGTAAAAAGATATTAGGTGGTGTTGACTTTGTAGGTATGGTTCCTGATCAGTAAGAAGTTAGCACTTATGTACTCTAGATTCTCATGGAAGCTTATGACTCTTGCTTTAACTGAGTATGCATGTGGGGTGCACACTGCTTTTTCCTTGGAAACTTTGTGGGGCAATCAGCAATAGGACTTGCTTAAAGTAGGTACTCCAAAAAAATTAAAGAACTTAATATTGACTGGTGCCAAGGCTGTGACTTACAAAGCCCTAGAAATCACACTGTTTGGAAAATAACATGGTATCTCCAGGGGAGATGACAGAAGTAGGGAATCCCTGTGAAGGATCTGCCCTTACTGAAGCATATGGCTTCCAACACAAGCCACTTAAATTTAGGGACTAGAGAGGGTAAATTCCTTTCAAATCTAACGTAGAGACCAAGCAACATCTTGTAGATTCAGTTTTAAGTAATTGTAGGAGACTACCGATAACAATATGACTCCATAACTTGATTTACTTAACACCACAAATTTGTAATCTTATAAGCACTGAGTCCTACATATTAATAATTTTATGACTGTGGAGTTCTAAAAATAATTTTGCTAGGTTAGAATTTAGTGTTATTTCTACTTAGAAAAAAGACTTTGATTATATCATAATATTCATAAAAATTTCATTGCTAATCTATAAGTTTGTCTTAGTAGTTTTTCAGATATCATTGGCTGAGTGTTGATTTTAATTGAATTCAAAATTTATATATAATTGCCCCATATAGCTCATTTATATTACTCTCTTATTTTTCTATTTTGCTAGTTATAAAATATGAACTGATACTCTTTTCTGGTAATAGGTCTAATCACAGCAGGACCAATGAAAACAGCATATTAAATGTCATCAATCCTTTATTATTACAAATCATAAATACCAATTAGATATATGATTCTGCTTCCATTGGAAGCCAATTCTAATATTTTCTGAACTATAGAACTACTTGAGTTTATAAAATTGAGCCATATATTTAATAATAAATGATATTTCATATAGCTGTATGTTTATGTCTATTTATACATATAGCAGGTCATTTAAAAATCACCTTACTTATCACCAGGAATAATCTTTTATTTAGACATTACCTTCAATATTAGACATTACCTTAATATTAATCACTTCATTAAAAAAGATGAGTAAATAAAAATTAGATGATAAAGCTTCTAAGGATAAAATAATATTTTTCTAGACTTCAGTGCAAGTAGTAGCTTAGATGTAAATGAAATATATAAACCAAGAGATTTAGTTAAGAGTTAGGGCTTGATTCTATGGTTTTAAATTTCTAGTCTATTATTTCTGTATTAAATATTCCTGTGAAATATATTTGTTCATCTACTCATTGATTCATTCATTGTCAGTTGGTTGTTTTCTCAAATAATATTTATTGAGTACCTTCTATTTTTTCTACTAACTGTGTTGGAAACTTAAATGATGGCTTGTTAGAAGTTTCAAATGAGTAAACAGGCAACCACAACCTTCGTCAAATACAGGATCGTTGGGAGCAGTTGGGAGAGATACCTGATTCACTTTGGACAATGCTCAGGAGCATGATATTTTCACCCTTCCATGAAAAATAAAAACTGCTGTAATACATAAGGAGTATCTTTGTATCAGGGGGTGGGGATAGAGAGGGAGCAGTGAGGAAGCTTAGTACATTGTAAGCAAGGAATACATGGCAATTTTGGAACATAGATTATGATTCGTGGTGAACTTAAGGAAGAATAATGAGGGATATGTCTGACAAAAGTAAATAAAAGGTAGATCAGTTGTTATCAAACCTTTATGTACAGGTACATCTTAAAATAATTTTGGAAAGATAGGCACATCTCACATTTTTATATAGACATTTTATACTTTTAATCAACCTGAAAAAGATATGAAGCAAAATTTTTTCCAGTATATATAAATAATGGTATTTTGAAAATAAATAGTTACATCACATTAATACCTAATGGAATCTAAATATTAGGGTGAATCTCCATCAGCATCTACTTAGAAAATACATGGAGGGGATCCCTGGGTGGTGCAGCGGTTTGGCGCCTGCCTTTGGCCCAGGGCGCGATCCTGGAGACCCGGGATCGAATCCCACGTCGGGCTCCCGGTGCATGGAGCCTGCTTCTCCCTCTGCCTGTGTCTCTGCCTCTATCCTCTCTCTCTCTCTCTCTCTCTCTCTCTCTCTCTCTGTGACTATCATAAATAAATAATGATTAAAAAAAGAAAATACATGGAAAAATTACATCTTTCTCCTTAAGGTTACTTTTTAGTTTTACTTTCTTCACAGATTTTTTTTAATAAAACAGTTTTTATGTTTCAAAGATTTCTATTGGTCATCGATCACATTTTTCTAAAATAAAATATGAAATAAAAAATCATTTTAAAATTGATTCTGTGATTGTAAGACTTAAATGAAATATAAGTTTTTGATTTATGTATAATTATCACATAACATGAAAATAGTAAACATTTTATTATTTTTTTAAATTAAGCAAAATTTTATTAAGAATTATTTTCATGTGATGAAGTTAAAATGTTTCCAATTCCAATTTTTATGTGAATGAATTTTGTTGGATGCTACAATGAGATATAACTTACCATCAGTGTATTATTAATCAATTAATAAAGTTACTCACAGGGGCATTTTACATATCCCAATTTACTCAAAAATATGAAACAATAAAGATTTTGTTAAATTTAATATCTTTATCAACACACTAATTGTTGATAAAATGCTTTAATTTTATGTGCTTTAAAAACAATTTTGTCAACAACTGAATATTCAGCTCTTTCAACCTCCATATAACATCTTACATATAAGTTAGTTAGCAAAAGTTAATTATAAGTTAATTATAAGCTAAATCAGGAATGTGTCAGAAAAAGCCTAACCATCATTTTTCAATTCAAATGTATGTTAAATGTTTTTAGGAATATGATAAAAGCCAGTGAGAAATAAATTAGGGAACACCCCTTTAAAGATCTATGGTAAAAATCAATCAAGATTAACAATATAGGGACGCCTGGGTGGCTCAGTGGTTGAGCATCTGCCTTTGACTCAGGTACTGATCCTAGGTCCGGGGATCAAGTCCAACATAGGACTCCCTGCATGGAGCCTACTTCTCCCTCTGCCTGTCTCTGCCTCTCTCTGTGTCTCTCATGAATAAATAAATAAAATCTTAAAAAAAAATTAAAACTATATAAAAACTATTATTAATTCATTTGTTTTTATAAGAAGCCATAATATTTATTCTGCTATTTCTTATTACTAATGTGCAATAAAGCAATATAAAATGTAGCTAAAATCATAAGTTATTTACAAAGTGAAGAGTTTGACCAAAGACATAGTATTATTTTAGTAGAATTGTGTATATTGATTTCTGTATATCATTTTTTTAGGAAATAAGAATCATGTTTAAAGTTTGTTATTAATTTCATTAACACTACTGTGCATCATGATTAAACTTTCTCTATATACTTAATAAGGCAGAAATGTAATACTCTTAAAAATAATCCACCCAACATCTAATAAAGAATTTTAGTTTTGATAACAGGTACAAGAAAATATTAATCATTTAAGGCTAATATTTATCATTTGTTAAGGCTAATAAACTGACAACTAATACTAGAATAAGATTTCATAATATGGTTCTTAAAACTGGCTTTTGGCTGACTCTATCAGTGAAGATTCAGTAAGGAGCTGGAGTCTCCAGAATATTAGAATGAGGCAATGACTAGGAATTGAACCTTACATGAATGTGGGAGGAGTTAGCAAAATGAAGCTCTGTAAGGGAAATCAAAAGTTCAAGATCAGAGAAACTGTCACTAATCAGTCTTCTTGAAGCACTGAAGTGGATGGGCAAGTCTAAGCTTGCTAAAAAAAAAAAATGAAGAACCTGAGATTTCTGACTACACAGTGAAACTATGAAGGGGCAAACCATGGAGAGGTCCATGGAAAAAGCACCTCGGGAAGCTGTTGCTTCCTTGCTGCTAGGTCCAAACACTTCAGGATGGGCTGGGCTGCTGATGGTCAGCAAAGCCAGCCATGGAGATGCAGAACAGAGCAGAGTTAAGGATAAGTTGGGGTTCCAGGCATCCTTCTGGCACCTCATCTGACTAACAGCTTTCCAAGAACAATAGTGTCAGCTTTACTTCAGCCTTCAAAATTATGCACAGGTTCACCTTGGAACGTACCAGGAAGAAATTTCTTGGAAATCTAGTTCCCAGCCTTAGCCAAGAAAGCATCACACAATTCAGCACATTGACAATTGTAAAATGTGCCCTGAGTTGACAGGAAACCATGTAACATTTTAATCTGTGTATCTTCTGTGTAAGGTGACAATTCTGGTAGTCCATGAAAACCTTTCTGTTTTTTTTTTAAGTATATTAATATGAATAGCATAAGCTTCTTAATCTCCTTAAAGATACTTTCTCTTCCAACTAAAGCACATCTCAGAGGCATGAATATATCCAAAATAAACTGCATACTTATAATAGGTGGGAGAAAAGGCCATTTTTAAAAAAAATTTTGAAGAAATTATTCCTTTTGATTTGCCTCATCAAACTCTTCCATAAAATCTTTGCCTTTTTTGAAAGTCAGTGGATGAAATATGTAGGACTCTTAAAAGAAAATTACCATCACTCTCCCTGCCTACACATTCTACCAGTATATGTGCAGTTAGAACATCCAAACAATTGCCAGAGCTACTCATTTCTAAAGTCATGCTTCATGTGTAATAACAATATGTTCAAAATAAAAAGAGGCAGTAAGACTTCTGATGTAATAAATATTTCATTTTTAGTTACCCTAAAGCATTTTACATAACTAAGGAATATACCATAATAGAATTTTGGATGACTGAATTATATGCATCCTTTTTCCCTATAAAGTAGGGAATGAGAAATTATGACTTGGAAGGTGAAAAGAGAAACTTTATGTGAAGTTAGGAAAGAAGGATATGGAATTTGAGGGTCAGGAAATTGATTTTTTAAAAACTATTACTGCTAAACATACCCTTCGAAAATCTCATAATAGTTACAAAGGAACTTCATTCTACTACTGAAATCATCAAACCGTTAGAGGTCTAATTTGAAAGACTATTTGAAAGTTTTTGGATTATATCCTGAGACAATGGGGATATATGGGCCCATTAATCAGGAGATTGCTGGTATCACACCAGGGTGTGGAGAATGAAGTGGAGTGTGCAAATGCACAAGAATGGGGATGATTTAGTAAGACATTTATTCAAAATGAGAAATAATGGTGAATGAATCTGAGAAATAGTAGAGGAGAAAGAATGTATTAAATGCATGTTAGTGACATCAAAGTTAGGATAAAATTTAGTAGCTGATTTGGTGTGTAAGGTAAGTGAAGTGTCATAGACAATTCCAACTTTCTGTCTTAGGCAATTGAATAAACAATGCCAACTACCATTCAGTCATATAGAAACACAGAAGAATGAGCGGGCTAGCACTAAGAGATCAGTGGGCTATGTATGATATGGGAGAGCTTGGTTCTTGTCTCACGCAGTCCAAGAATGAATCTCGAGGACAAAGGAGAGTGGGTAAAGCCATAGAAGTTTATTAAATAAAGATAAAGAGAAAGCTCTCAGAAGGGAGAAGGGTCCCGACAAGGTTGCCACTGAGGGCTTGTAGAGTTGGTGTTTTTTTGAAAGCCCACTAGGGAACCTAAATCCTTTTAACGTATCTATTGATATCACCATTGTGTAAGGATGAGTGATAACATCTTTAGTTCCTTTATAGGGTCAGGTAATTCTTTCTTGGTCACAAGCAGCTGGTATAACAATTCTGCACCTCTGGCACCTGGGACAGGATAGTCCGGTTTATTTATCTCTGGTTTCCTCTCATCACGTGGAGACATTTTTGGGATTTTTGTGAGCCTGATTCCGTGGCTAACCCTGCCTAGCCTCATTTGTCCCTAACTCATGTGGAGTGCTGCATGATGTTTCTAAGATTTCAAGAGAATATGCTACAGGCACAACACTGTAAACATACATTGAATAAAATGCCAAAAAAATATTGAAGGACAAGCATCATCCAAAATCCCAAAGGAACCTTTTTTTAAGTACAGATTTTTGAGTCTCCTAGATTTTTGTTTTTAGTAACTCTGCCATGGAAACCTCGAAGCTCACCAGGTATTTTCTGAACACGTCTTGGTTTGGAAACTAGCACAGAGATACACGTACAAACCAATTTTAGTTTCCTGCCTGATGCAGCTAATGCTTTCTTTCTCAACCTTTGTTTATTAAATGGGAATTCAGGGTGATCTGCCTCTTAGAAGGCCTGTTAATGAAAAGTCAACTTGGTCTAAGCACAGAAATGACCATAGCCACCAAAGGATTGTACCGTAGCTCAGGTGTCGATTATTTTCCAGGACAATGTGGAAAGAAATCAATTCAGTCACTTTTGCTTTGCTTTGTTTTACTAGATAAAAGCAGATTAATTAATTGGAACTAAGAATATTATAAACAGTAATTCAGTATACCTGCTGGAAATCAAGGCAAGGGTTTTGTTTTGTTTTGTTTTGTTTTGTTTTTTCCAGTTCAGCGTCTAGTGCTCTCTTTAGATGACACATATCGGATTTCAAAGTATAATCATGTTTGGTCAAGTTTTGCCTCTTTTTTGGAAAGTATTTCATAAGACAGTTGCCAAGATTCTACTTATTTGGTCACATCTACACCAGTATTTCAAATTTTTTACCTCAATACAAGTTTTGTTGTAAACTATATGTATATACTTAATTTGACACTAGTGTTCAAGATGGCTGCTGCTCTGATTTCCTGTGAGTAATTAGGCCAGGTACCATTGTCCTTTCTCTTAATGGTGATTAGAGACACCAATGAATTTTACTATTGCTAGGACTTTGGATCACTAAGAAATAAAATGAAAACTTTTGGAAAAGAGTAAAAGTTAATATAAAGGGCCTCCTTGTACTTAAACTAAGCTATGCCCCAATTATTTCCAGAACTTCCACAAAGAAAGTTTTGAAAGCAGGTAAACATATGGATATGTAACTGAAAGGAAAAGATTAATATTTAGCTATGAACATGATTTCATGAGATGTGAAATGCTGGGATCTCAAGGGGACAGTGCTACAAAATGAATGTTTGTGTTCCCTCCAAATTTATATTTTGAAATTCTAACCCCAAGGTGATGATATAAGGATGTGAGGCTTTTGGGAGGTGATCAGGTCCTGAGAGAGCCTTGAGGAATCGGATTAGGACTGTTATAAGAAACCCAAAACTGCCTTGCCATTTCTGCCATTTGAGGACACAGTGAAAGATGGCCATCTAGGAAGCAAGTTCTTATCAATACACCGAATCTCCTGGCACTGTGCTTTTGGACCTTGCAGCTTCCCAAACTATATGCCACCCAGTTTATGATACTTCTGTTACAGCAAAGTCCATTGGGATTTTTCTTATGGGCTATGGTAATGGTGAGACACCACCACTCTTAGACATAAAGAGACTCAAGAGAATGAGATCTTGCATGAGAGTGGAGACTGCAAGTTTACGAAAATGGCAAAGAAAACCTTAGGGCACCATAGAGTAGAGACAGCAATATTTTTAAAGAATTTTACATTTCAAGTAAAAATAGAAGAATTTCTGAATGGCATTGGAAGCCTAAATGTGATGCAAGACCATGAAGCTATGGGACACTAACATGTGTCCATACTGCAGAAGAAAAGGCAGCATTGGTGTAATCCAGTATTGTGGTGCCCCACCTCTACTTGACCCAAATAAACCCTCATCAGGTGAATCCAGTCATATTGCCTCATTCCTTTGGTTAGAGTTGCTCAAAGAATGTGAAAGGCCTAAGGGGATGCAGAGCTTCTGGACAAGTGTCCTTATTCTTAAGACGAGATAAACAGAAAACTAGTGCTTTCCTTTCTGCTCTGTTTTGCTGTATCTGCCAGACCTGACACCACAGCCATTATTTTATGAGTAGAAGAATATGCTGAGGCGGTGCTTAGGTGGCTCAGTTGGTTGACCTTCTGGCTCTTGATCTTGGCTCAGGTCATGATCTCAGGTCAGGCTCCACCCTCAACACAGAGTCTGCTTAAGATTCTTTCCCCCTCTTTCTCCTCCCCTTCTGCTTCTCCCCCTACCTATGCACATTCTCTCTTTCTCTAAAATAAATAATAAAATCCTAGGGAAAAAAAAAGAATATGCTGAAGATGGCAAAAAGAAGGGATGAATGGAGCCATATTTTTTATGACATCACTGAATCTCTCAATTAACCCGTCTTCCATTCCTCTGTTCACACAGCTAGTAATGTGAGATAATGAAGTCTCATTTCTTAAATTACTTGGGCTGTTTTATTTTCTTATAGATGAAGACATCCTAAAGAAAGTAGTCATATTTCCAACAATATTTTTTTATTGTGACTTCTAAACATTGTGAGTAAAAACACTATGATTATGTAAAAAGATTAGGACAGTTATCTCTGTGTATGGTTTGACACTCTATGTTTTTAGAAAACTTTACTGCAAACTTATTCGTGATTCTTCCCAACTGTTGTGTATGAAAAGGTCTATGTTCTCATAATTTAACAGCTAAGAAGCCAAGAAAAAAGATCAACTGGTTTATTTAAAGTGACTTAATAGGGGATCCCTGGGTGACTCAGTAGTTTAGTGCCTGCCTTGGGCTCAGGGCATGATCTTGGGGTCCTGGGATCGAGTCCCACATCAGGCTCCCGTCATGGAGCCTGCTTCTCCCCCTGCCTGTCTCTGCCTATCTCTCTCTATGTCTATCATAAATAAATAAATAAATAAATAATTAAATAAATAAATAAATAAAATAAAAAATTAAAGAGGTACTGAAATAACTTTTATAATTCAGATTTTCTCTGGATTGAACACCCCCAGGAATAGGCCAGTGGCATAGTCTTAGTGAGCTTAATGTCCCTGTTTAACATTTATATAAGATTCTGAGTACTGGAAAAACTCTTTGCTTCTGCTGACATTTTGACATGGGTTTAAGCAGTTACGTGAGGGATTATTTCAGCTCTGCCTAAATGACAAAGAATTTTGCTAATTGTAGAGGAATCTTAACATTCTTTAAGCATTGTGCTCTCTTAATACCTTCAGTGCTTTCATTCAAAAAAAGTCCAAAAGAAGATTAGGTAATGTTGAATAAAAACACAAGTTAAACAATTCTATCCTTAGATTATCCCCACATGAGGTTATTACCCCTTTTAGTTCTCTAATATTTGATATTTCTTTCATTTTTTGACATTTTCAATCCTCTGCTACTGTAAATGAGTTCAACTAATTCAAATACTAGGTTTAAATCCAAATTATGAAAACTCTATTAGAAACCAGGCTAGTTAATATCTATTTTCACTAATAAGCATTAAAAAAAAACAAATTGTAAACATTTTTATTTAAATAACTTTTAGCAAAAAATTAAACAAATTACTTTTCACTGACTAAGAAAATGGGATAGAGCTGATTAATTGTAAGGGATATGGGGTTCAATATGTCAATAAAGTGCTGCAGAAATGTAATTGCATCAAAAATATCTAAAAGTATTAAGTGTACAAGCCGACCTCTAGGGATCCCTGGGTGGCGCAGCGGTTTAGCGCCTGCCTTTGGCCCAGGGCGCGATCCTGGAGACCCGGGATCGAATCCCACATCAGGCTCCCGGTGCATGGAGGCTGCTTCTCCCTCTGCCTGTGTCTGCCTCTCTCTCTCTCTCTGTGACTATCATAAATAAATAAATAAAAATAAAAAATAAAAAAAAAAACAAGCCGACCTCTAGAGTCTAGGTTTATTGGGAGAAACAATGAAAGAATTCATTGTTAACTTGAATCCACCTCTATCTTTTTAAAGCAAATTAAACTCATACAACCCACTAGAAATTTGTTTCTTTTTTTTTTTTCTGGAATAATTCAGGTGATGGTGAGGGGATTCCACAAAATATATAGTGAGATAATTTGATTATTGATGTAGTTTTGAATATAGGTGAGTTGGTGGGGTCTGGAGTCTAGGGCCAAGAAAGAATTCCTTGTAAACTGGTAGTTTTATTAAGGCATGGGACAGGACCCATGGGTAGAAAGAGCTGCTGCTGTCCTGAGGTTGTGGGCACAACTGATTATATACTTTGGGTTTGGATGAAGTAAAGATAAGGGAAATTTCAAAAGGATCTTCATATCCAAAAGAGACACAGAATACTAGAGGCCTTGCTCTTGTCAAACCAAATTTCTTTTTCCCTCAAGCAGGGCATTAACATTAAGACATGAGCTTCATGGAGGAACATTATATTCTGTCTTCCTCTAGTATTTGTCAGTGGGCTGAAGGTTATATGGACATTTAATTTTATCTACATTTCCTTCTACCTTTGTTTCCCACATCAATTATTTCTCTTTATCTACTGGTAGTAAAAATATCTAGAGCCAGTTTAATTATCTGAATGCAGTATTTTGATTTGTGGTTAAGGCTTTTATTCCTCTGTGATTTTACAAGTGTTTTTAAACTTCATACAGGATATTATTATATACATTATATTTTTTAGTATGTGTTTTTTGTAAACAACTTAATTTTCTTTTGAGAACAAGAGCATATAATCCATAAAATGTACCTATAACTGAATTTACAAATAACATTTTTCATAAGAAGCATCATGACTTTCTAAAAATTATAATTTGAGGGTAGTTATATGTTTTTCTATTCTTATGAACTCAGATTATGGCCGTATGTTTTACATAAAGATGGTGCTCAATAAATGTTTATTGAACAAACTCAAGAATAACTGCAGGTGTTTTGGGACACCTGGGTGGCTCAGCAGTTGAGCATCTGCCTTCTGCTCAGGGTGTGATCCCAGGTCCGGGATCAAGTCCTGCATTGGGATCCCTGTGAGGAGTTTGCTTCTCTCTCTGTCTATGTCTCTGCCTCTTTATGTCTCTCATGAATAAATGGATAGAATCTTTAAAAATAATAATATAACTATATATAATTATTATAATACATTAATAATAATGATATTACTATTACAGATATTTCTGATTAAATAAAATATGCACATCAGGAGAATTGGCTTTTAAACAGTAACATATTACACAGGAAATATTTTTCGAACTCAAATTTTGACAGTATCTTAGGTCTACCAGTTGTTAACTATGAGATCTTAGGCAAATCACATCACCACTAAGAATTCTGTTCCCTCATTTATAAAATGAGGATGCTTAACCTCCAGTGCTGTGAAAGTACTAATAATGGCAGGGTATGTAAAGTGTCTAACAAGTGTCTGTCACATGGTCTACATTCATTAAATGGTAACAATTACATATTGCTTATTATGTCTACTTTTTAACTTTCCACAAATAGGATTTTATGCTGTTTGATATATGATAAGCAAATTTTCATAACAGATAAGGTTTCAGCTCTGTGTACTACTATTTTGCACCTTTCATACACTCTACTTTTTTCTGCCAAAAATCAATTCTTTGATAGTTTCTTATTAGCAGTGTGACTACCCTAATATGAATGGGGATTCTTAGCCCCTATGACAGAAATTATCCCATATGGTCCATATTTATTTTTCATCTCCTACTTCCTTCAAGATGGGTCTAAATTCAAGAGATTTTGCATTTCTAAGGAATCATGAGAGAATTGGAACATCTGATTCTTTATTTGTCCTTGCTGGCATCCATGGAAATATCTAGTTTCTTGTCTCATCTTTTGAAACTAAGAGCTAATTAAGAAATTCCCTTTTCATTACTTGCTCTTGCTGTGTCATAGTTTTCCAAGAGCAGTGCTACCAAAGAGCCTGGGTGGAGTGGATGTATGTGCAGGGAAAAATATCTGAGGAAAAGTTAATAGTTTAAATATATTAAACTTCCATATACAAAAAGACAAGGAATATTCAAATGATAATGAATTATCTGTTGTTATTAGCTAAAAGGGAATTTTAGAGGGAAAAGAGTGTCCCACTAGTAGAGGAAATAAATTCATATTTAGATACATCAAAGTCAATTCAGTAAAAAAACTCAGAAGTTTGTAGGAGTCAGCTCTGTCATCGCTGACTACTAACCAAGGGCAACAATCAGGTTACACACAACACTCTGGTCAGGCAACATCGGGTAACAAGGTGAAAGACAAATTTTCTCTCTACTTCTGTTGCCATAATGGCTAAGGGAAAAAGAAAGGGAGGGAGGGAGAGAGAGAGAGAGAGAGAGACAGAGACAGAGACAGAGACAGAGACAGAGACAGAGAAAAGAAAAGTTCTCCCCGTTTCTTCTTGGGAAAAACATTGCCTTTAAGTTGTGTAAGTTTTTACTTGCTAGATTGCTTACCTACTATTTGTAGGTGAAGTTTGGTGAAGATACATTGGCTCATGAGTAAATATTATATAGTCTATTCTATTTAGGACTTACATGATTCCTAAATTATGCTTTTTTTCTTTATAAAAATCCAAGATAAAATAATTCTAGAACTTCAGAAGATACTCAGAGGCAGAAGCTACTTGAATTTAAATAAATCTTTTAATAAACCAACCACAGAAAGTGAAATTAAATGGAATGTTATTTATCTTTATCCAGTTCTGATCCAAAAAAGTGATAATTTGTTGCTGATTGTCCTATCAACTGTAACATGAAACATGGATCATCGACAAGCTTAGCAATATATGGGGGAAAATGCAGAACCGGGAAGAGGTATGGAAAAGATAGCTCAGGAGAGACATTTTCACACAAATCTCATCTAAATTTCCCCCATTAATCCTCCAGGACTGTGTATCAGTCAGAGTTCTATCAGAGAAATAAATATAGTACAATTGATCTAGAATACGACATTATAGAATTTGGACCTCAAACCATTGTGAGTGGTAGATCCATCTATGCAGGTATTGTCTGTTGTTCCGCCTCTAGGTCACCCAGACAAGCAGTTGGGAAGTAAAGTGGAAAAGCTGAGACCTGCACAGACAAGTTGGAATCCACGAGAATGTGGTTACTGGAATCCATAAGTAGAATTTGTGTCTGTCTGTCATTGCCTATAATCAGGATACCATGATGGCTGCAGAAGGAGGTACCCTTTGCCATGTTGCTGCACTGTACCTGGCCTGAAACCTGAAGAAGCATAATTCATGTGAGCTGAAGAAACAGGGTCCTCTGGTGCCCACTCTATTGAAATGAGTTAGTAGATTAGCAACAAGGTAAGTGAACTTCCAGGATACCTGGTGATCTGTACCAATCTTCAGAACTTAAGATCTGCCTTCCAGATCTTATACAAAATATCCTGTGGGTAGTGCCTACAGGAAAGGGAATTCTGGAAAACATAGTTTCACTTTAGGTAAGTAGACACAGTACAAAGTTACCACAGATAGTTATTACTAAACATTTACTTTAATTATGAATGAGCATGATTTATATACCTTGTTCTCAATCATTTTTTTTTTACCTTTGTAAACTACTTAGTAATTTGTTGGTTATTTCATATGTGAATCATATCAATGATGGATTATATGATAGCAAAATACATATTTAGGACACCAGCAAAGTAGAGGGACTGATCCAAATTAATTATTTTAAACAAATTTGAAATAACTTGACATTTCAAAAAAATGTTTACAAAAAACATTTTTGTTATTTCAAATGATATTTTATAGTTTGGTGTTGCTTTATGTTGAATTGTGGAATAAGATGGGCAGTAGGCAAAGACATACCATAATTTTATCATGTCTTAAGATCTCCAGAGAGCTTAAAGTAGTCCTGAAATTCTGCAATTATCAAAGAATAACTCAGTTGTTTATACAAAAATCTCAAAAACAAAACCTTTTTAGGATTTAAAAAGTGAAATCTTACAGACTAAGTCCAGTCAACTTTTGGAGTCACCTTCTTGGTAACTAGTCTGGGAATACAAAGTTAGGAGTCCACTCCTTAAAAAATAAAGCCTCAGTAGAGACTGTTTTCTAGGTGTGCTGGGGATTTGCTTTATGTTATCAGCCAGGAATCTTAAATATATCAAGATTAACCTTTGTCAGGAACTGTAGAAAATGTGAAGTCTATTGATATCTTTCAATCAATGAATAAATAAAATCTAGTAGTAAAATGCCGTCTCTCACAACTTTATTCAAGCTCCAAAACTGATTTGTGAAAATTTAGACAGATTTTAAATGCCTTTTGTATTTCTTCTACTCTTGAATATTGTGTATCCTCACAGTAAAAGATGGTAATTCTATATAAATTGAAAGAGCTCCTAGAGTAAGGTTACCAGATAAAATACAAGACATTCAGTTCAATTTAAATTTCAGATAAACATTACTTTCTTTAGTATAAGTATTGCATGAGGGCATTTTTTTAAAGTGTATCTGTTATCTGAAATTCAAATTTAACTAGGTGCCCTATATTTTTATTTTATTTAACTGGCAATTCTACCCTAAGCATATGTAGAAAATTAATATAAAAATGCTCACCTGAATTGTGTGCATCACCACATGGGACTATCAGAACAGAGAATGAGAAGGCTAGAAGGAAATCTTCTTGAGATCATGTGCAAATTTTCGTGATGAGGAAGAAGTCTCCTCCCTGCCTCCTTATCCCCATCTCCACTCCATCCCTGGAGCCGTGTAATCTTCTAGCCATTTTAGTCTCAGGGGCCTGCCTGCATCACTAAGAATGAATTACATCGGCTGTGTATCTCCCCATTCCTAAAGTAAGTGTTTACCATTGTTGTCATGTTTCCCTTTTCTCTCAGTGCTTCTTGGTAACAATCTCAGCTGCTAATGTCAAAAAAGGAACAAAGATTCTGTTGTCATAAAACTGCTTCTAACATTTTTTTTAATTATACACTGTGGCAATATAACTAGCTTAAAAAGTAATCTCTGAAACCGTCAAGAGAGGAAGGAAGGGCTGTTGAAACCCCAAAAAGACAAAAATAGAAAGAATATTAAAACTGCAACTGATCACATTTGGATACTTCCAATGGCTTCTTTCCTCTTTCAGACTTTTGAGAGCTTAACATTTAAAGACCTATTGGGAAGAGCAGTGGAAAAAGGATTACAAATAAATAAAGTCTAAGTCTACAAAGCAGATGAATAAAAAGCAAACAAATATAAGTCAAATAAATGAATTGCCTTTAAGCATTATACCTTCTCCATGCCCTGTGAAAAAATCATAAAGTATATAAAATGGAAGTCATCTATATTATTGCAAAGGCTTATTGTCAATGGCTTTTTAGTGTTTTTTTCCAACTAACTAATTTGTACTGACACCAGTAGTTTTAATTATAGCAAGATGATACAAGGGGATTTTAGAATAAAATAAATACAGTGTAGTTCTTAGGAGAATAGCATTTTTAATTAGATAGCTTGGAAATAAATATGGATTCTGTCTCTTTCAGCTAGAGGATCTTGGTCAGATAAGCTACTTAACCTTCTGAAGCTCTGATTTGGTTTATCCATTTGTAAATTGCTGTTATTACTGGCATCTCTTTTATAGGGCTCTGTTGTGATTGAGATAAAGTTTGTAAATGTTTTGGAGTAGGGCCCACCAAATAATTTAAGATAACTATTATTTATGATGCAGCTCATTTTTTCTAAAAATTTTGTTTCATAAATTGTCACAGAAGCGTGTAAAGTTTTGTTTTGAGTCTGGTAAGAAAAACTGAAGAACTTTGAACCTCAGGGAATGCAAAGAGGAAAGAGATGTGTCTTTTTTTTTTTTTAAAGAGATGTGTTCATCATTGATTTATTCAGCATATTTATACTGAGTATCCACTATGTACCAAGCACTATGGGAAACTGAGTTTACAGAGCTGAATAAAACATCCTCTGTCCTTAAAGACTGTGCAATCTAATAGAGGAGGATGGCCAGAGTACAAGATACTCTTTTCTAGTGTGTTAGGTGCAGTGATGCAAATGCTCAGTGGGTGAAAAGGCACACACCAGCATCTCAGGTGGACAGAGAAGGAGGCATTCTTGAGTATAAATGTCTTTGTTGGGTCTTGAAAGATGTACATGAATTACTCAGATGAAGGATAATTTATGGGTAGATTTTATGACATAACTACAGCTTGAAGTTTCATTGTAGCCTAGTATAGGATCTATAAGAGCTATAAAGAACTACAGTGTAAAGTTCAATACAGGACTGTCAGGATATTAATCTAGTGGAAGCCACAGCCAGATAGTGGAAGGTCTTACATAGCAGAGTTAGGTGTTCAAATTTTATCACGAAGGCATGAAGGAACTTTGGGAGGATTTTAATCAAGGGAGAGGTATAATCAGATTTTTCCTATTTAAAAGATCACTCTGGAGACATGAAAAGATTTTGTTGAAGGGAGGGATGTACAGAGGCAAGAAACCCACATCTGTTGCAGTAATCAAGGTGAAATTCTGATTAAGAAAATGGAAATGGCAACAGAAACAGAGAAGGAAATGAATCAAGAAATACTTAGGACTAGAATTAAAAGGGTTGGGGTATGAGGGTTGAAGGAAAAGGATAATCCATGGGAACTCCCAAATATCTGCTTTTGGACACAGATCAGAGTATGGAGGCTGGCAGAAGGGCAGGGCGTTGAGCTTCTATAAGTCATTAAGTAATTGGCAGCATTAGCCAGAGAATCTAACTGTGAGACATTTAATTGGTATCAGGAAAACACTATTTTTAACATGTTCTCCCCTGTTAAGCTTTTAATATTTACCAAAATCTAAAAGTAGTGTATTCTGGTTTTAAAGCTCTTGGCAAATATGTTGCATATATCTTATCAGCTCTTTTTCATTTCTAAGGGGGTTTTAAGTGGAAATATGCTTCTTCCTCTAGTAAAGAGAAGAAAGGAGAAGAAAGCAGGCATGGGTAAAAACACTTGTTAACAATTTTGCCTTTAGTGGACAGCAAAGCATATGCCATAAATTCACACATATATGGAGTTACTCAAAAGCAAGAACACCTACGTATTTCTAAAGCAGTTCACCTAAAATTGAAACAAAAGCAAGAGTATTAGTAATTGGATTTAAATATGAGGTCAAAACAGATGTGAAAAGAAAGCTGCATATGATGAAAGACAACAATAAAAAACATATGATATAAATGGAATATCTAATGAACCTCCAAATAATTTAACTTAGGAAAGTTTTTTTTTTTCCTCTGGGAAGTCTAACACTTGACATACTACATAAGCTTTATAATAACATCAGCATTACTTATTAGAATAAGAAATTTTATGAGACATTGGTAGAGTATATTGAAATGACAGATTCATGTGAAGTCCCAATTTTCAGTAGCCTATAACTTTGGCAGAACATTTAATTTCAAATGGAACTTGGCATGAGTTTATTCTCTGTCAGACTTCAGTCCTTGCCAAGTTTGACAAACATCCAGTTCAGCTGTTTTGGACTAATGTGAATGCCAAAGTAAAGACTTTTTTTTACAACCAATTGAACATTTTTCATTATAAAAAGCAAAAATGAGTAAATGAGTGTTTATTGTCAGGCTGTTTAATTAATGTAAAACAATCCTCACACACAAAGCAGAAATGCAAAGTGATTCAGTGAGCAAAGTAATGGAGTGGGGACTCCGTAAGTAATTCCAGTTTTGCTACCAATTCACTTTATACATTTGGAAAAGTTACTTAGCCTCTTTGTGTCTCAGCTTACTCAACAGTAAAATTAGGAGATTAATGAAAACCTACATAATCATAATAATGAAATGACAGTAAAGCAGTTTACAAATTTAAACACATAATAACTTATCTTGTCATTTTCCTTCCATTTAAATAGATATTCTTGCATTTTTATGTAGATAAATAAATTTCACTATGCTATGGTGAACTATCAAAAGTTGTATAAAAAATATTGTCTATTAATATATAAACTATACCCTGGGAATTAGGATCTTTGGGAAGCTGTGTTTATTCTTTTGATTCATTGAATATCATTTACTATTTAATGATTTGGTTCACCATTTTGTAAATTAGTACTTCATTATATAAACAACACCCTCATGGCTTAAAAAGGTTAGTGAAGTCTATTCCAAAAAATAACCAATTTTCTATTAGAAAATGGTTCATGCACTGGACAAAAAACAAAACAAAAACAAAACAAAAACAAAAATGGACTAGCTAAAAACTCGCTGAAAATAATGTAGGCTTGGGCAGTCCCGGTAGCTCAGTGGTTTAGCGCCGCCTGCAACCTGGGCCAGGATCCTGGAGTCTCGGGATTGAGTCCCATGTCAGGCTCCCTGCATGGAGCCTGCTTCTCTCTCTGCCTGTGTCTCTGCCTCTCTCTCTCTCTCTCTCTCACTGTGTCTCTCATGAATAAATAAATAAAATCTTTAAAAAAAGAAACTAGTAAAAAAAATAAAAGAAAATAATGTAGGTTCTTTCTATGTGTAATGAGTGAAATTACTATTTTCTGGTCACATTAAAAATCAGCTCTTTTACATGACACATTCAATTAAATGACAGTTTGAATTGCCTCTCAGGACATCCTCAAAACACCAGAATAATCCAATAATTTTAATTCCATATACATAGCAAATATTGTATCCAACAGATTTCCATTTATTTGTGTCTAGACTGCATAGAGCCACACATGAAAGAAAAAAAAACATTAAATGGCATTTAGTTATATAGTTATTTAGTTATATAGTTATATTTAGTTATATTTAGTTATCTACAAACATCCAGGTGTTTGCTCTTATTTAATAATAAATACAAAGAGTGATATTACTAAGATGGCAAAGTCAGAGACCTCAGCTCCATCCCTGACAAAGATCAACAAATAGACAGCTATCCAAATACAAAAAGAGATCTGAGAGTGCTCTGGAGTCCACTTAAGAAACTCCAGTCATTCAATGGAACAACAACAACAAAAAAAAATTGAGAATAAATGCAAAAAAAAAAATAAAGAAAGGAGAACAGATCATTTTGCCTACATCATCTCATCCCACCTGTTAGCAGTGCTAAGTGCTAAGGAAACAACTCAACTAGAGAGAGTTCTCCTCACAGGGAAAGGAAGGATGGATTAAATGACCAGTTTCTGCAGTCTTTTTGAACTCTGCAGGATGATTCTGCTTTGGTTAAATCCTACTCAGATATTGGCAAAGCTGAGTTGTATAGAGATGGCTAGGGACTAGGAAGAGGTCAAATAATTATTTTAAGATGTTCAGAGAACTATGAAAGAATACCAATAGATAATTGACAATATCAAGAAAACAATACAAGACAAAGGAGAAGTTCAAGAAGATAGAAAACATAAAAGAACCAAATAGAAATTTTGGAATTGAAGAATACAATGACAAAATTGGAGAATTCAGTAGAGAGTTTCAACAGCAAATAGACCAAACAAAAGAATCAGTAAACTTGAAGACAGGTCATTTGAAATTATCCTGTCAGAGGAGGAAAAAGAAAAAAAAAATGAAATGGAATGAAAAAAGTCTGCAAGTCTAAAGGGATACTATTTTAACAAACAACTTTTGTGTCATTAGGTTCTGAGGAAGAAAGTGGGTGGAAGGCTTATTAAAATAAATAATGGCTAGAACTTCCCACACCTAGGGAGAGATCCGGACATTCAAGTTCATGAAGCTAATACATCATACCAACATTCCAACCCAAACAATCTTCTCCAAGACACATTATAATAAAACTCTCTGAAATCATAGACAACAAGAGAATTTTAAGTGTAGCAAGGGAAAAAAAGGTCTCTAAATACAAGAGAACTCTCATAAGGCTATCAGTGGATTTCTCAGCAGAGATCTTGTGGGCCAGGAAAGAAGAGGATGACATATTTGGAATGCTGACAGAAAGACACCCAACCAAGAATATTTTACTGAGCAAAATTGTCCTTCATAAATAAAGATGAGATAAAGACTTTCCCAAACAAACAGAAGCTGAGTTCATTATCATTAGACCTGCCCTAAATTCTGAAAGGGGGTTCTCAGACTGAAATAAAAGGATGCTAGTGCCTGATATGAAAACATATGAAAATAAATAACACAGTGGTAAAGTCAAGTATATAGTCAGTTCACAATACTCTAATGCTAGTGATATGTTAACCTCTTAACTCTAGTATATAGGTTAAAAAAATGAGACTAAAGTAACTATACCAACCATAATTTGTTAATGGATACACAATATAAAAAGATTCAGAGTATGATGTCAGAAACATACAATGTGTGAGGAAAAAATATAAGAATTTTCTTATGCAGCCAAAATTAAATTGTTAACAGTTTAAAATAGATGATTACATCTATAAGATGTTTCAGGTAGGTTTCAGGGCTACTGTGAAACAAAAGCCTACAATAGATATGTAAAGATAAAGATAGGGAAATCAAAGTATACTACTATAGAAAATTACCATTTACAGAGCATGACAGCAAGAGAGAAAGAAAGGAATAAAGGAACTATAAAACAGCCAGAAAACTATTAACAAGGTGACAATAGTAAGTCCGTCCTTGTCAATAATTACTTTAAATGTAGACAAATTAAATGGTCCAATCAAGAGGTTTAGAAGGACTGGATGGATAAAAAACAAGACCCAACTATATACTGCCAAAAGGGATTCACTTCAGCTTTAAGAACACATATAGGTTCAAAGTGATAGGATGGAGAAAGACGTTCCATGCAAACAGAAGGCAAAAGAGAGTAGGAATAGCGGTTCTTACATCAGACAAAATAGACTTTTTTTTTTTTGACAAAATAGACTTTAAGTAAAAAACCTGGAACAAGAGACAAAGAAGGTTATTATATAATTATAAAGGGGTCAATTCATCAAGAAGATAGAAACATTGTAGATATCTATCTATGTATCTATCTATATCTATGTATATCAATCAATAGATACATATTAAGATCAGAGCACCTAAACATAAGCATTAGTTAACAGTCTTGAAGAGAGTAATATAAATATAATAGTAGTAGGAGACTTCAATACCAATTTTCAACAATGAATAAATGTGAAGACAGAAAAGCAGTAAAGAAACATTGGATTTCAACTATACTTAAGACCAAATGAACTAACAGCCATATACAGAATATTTCATCTAACAGACTACACATTCTCCTTAGCACACGTGGAATATTCTGCAGAAAAGACACATGTTAGGTCATAAATCAAGTCTCAGCAAAATTTAAAAAGATTGAAATTATATGACTCTCTTTTTCCAACTATAGTGGTAAGAAACTAGAAATCAGTAACAGGAAGAAAACTAGAAAATTCACGAATTTGTGACAATTAAAACCACACTCTTGAACAACTAAAATGCTAAAGATGAAATAAAAATAGAAATATGTTTTGAAACAAACAAAAATGGAAGCACGACATATCAAAACTTCTGAGATTTAACAAAAGCAGTGCTAAGACAGAAGTTTAGAATGATGAATTAAGAAAAAAGAAATATTTCAAATAAGCAACCTAATTGTACATCTTCAGAAAGGAGAAAAACAAGAATAAAATAAGCTCAAAATTAGAAGGAAGGAGATACCTAAGAACAAAGCAAAAATAAATAAGGTAGAGACCAGAAATAACAATAGAAAATACCAATAAAACTAAGAATCGGCTTCTTGTAAAGATAAACAAAATTGATAAATCTTTATCTAGACTTACCAAGAAAAAGGAGAGAGGACTCTCTCTTTTATTCAAATAAAATTTAAATGAAAAAAGAAAGTGTATAACTGGTGCCAGAGAAATGTGAAGACTCATGAGATGAATATAAATAATTAGATGCTAACAGATTTGTCAACCTAGAAGAAATGAATAAATTCCTAAAAACACAATCAAGATTGAATCGTGAAGAAAGGGATAATCTAAACAGGCCTATAATAACAACAAACAACAACAAAAGATTATATCGGGGGATCCCTGGGTGGCTCAGCAGTTTAGCGCCTGCCTTCAGCCCAGGGCATGGTCCTGGAGTCCCGGGATCGAGTCCCACGTCAGGTTCCCTGCATGGAGCCTGCTTCTCCCTCTGCCTCTCTCTCTCTCTCTCTGTGTCTCTCATGAATAAATAAATAAAATATTAAAAAATATATCAATCTTTTATATCAATAATCAGCACCCAAAAGCATAAGATACCTAGGAATAAACTTAGCCAAAGACATAAAGGATCTATACCCTAAAAACTACAGAACACTTCTGAAAGAAATTGAGGAAAACACAAAGACATGGAAAAACATTCCATGCCCATAGATTGGAAGAATTAATATTGTGAAAATGTCAATGCTACCCAGGGAAATTTACACATTTAATGCAATCCCTATCAAAATACCATGGACTTTTTTCAGAGAGATGGAACAAATCATCTTAAGATTTGTGTGGAATCAGAAAAGACCCCAAATAGCCAGGGGAATATTGAAAAAGAAAACCAGAGGCAGGGGCATCACAATGCCAGATTTCAGGTGTACTATAAAGCTGTGATCATCAAGACAGTGTGATACTGGCACAAAAACAGACACATAGATCAATGGAACAGAAAAGAGAACCCAGAAATGGACCCTCAACTCTACGGTCAACTAATATTCGACAAAGCAGGAAAGACTATCCACTGGAAAAAGGACAGTCTCTTCAATAAATGGTGCTGGGAAAATTGGACAGCCACGTGCAGAAGAATGAAACTAGACCACTCTCTTGCACCATACACAAAGATAAACTCAAAATGGATGAAAGATCTAAATGTGAGACAAGACTCCATCCTAGAGAACACAGGCAACACCCTTTTTGAACTTCGCCACAGCAACTTCTTGCAAGATACATCTATGATGAAGGCAAGGGAAACAAAAGCAAAAATGAATTATTGGGACTTAAGCAAGATAAAAAGCGTCTGCACAGCAAAAGAAACAGTCAGCAAGACTAAAAAAGACAACCTACAGAATGGGAGAAGATATTTGCAAATGATGTATCAGATAAAGGGCTAGTATTCAATATCTCTAAAGAACTTCTTAAACTCAACAGCAAAGAAACAAACAATCCAATCATGAAATGGGCAAAAGACATGAACAGAGATCCCACAGAGGAAGACATAGACATGGCCAACAAGCACATGAGAAAATGCTCCTCACCACTGGCCATCAGGGAAATACAAATCAAAACCACAATGAGATACCACCTCACACCAGTGAGAATGGGGAAAATTAACAAGACAGGAAACAACAAATGTTGGAGAGGATATGGAAAAAGGGGAACCCTCTGGCATTGTTGGTGGACACTTGCACCCCAATGTTTATAGCAGCAATGTCCTCAATAGCCAAACTGTGGAAGGAGCCTCGGTGTCCATTGAAAGATGAATGGATAAAGAAGACGTGGTTTATAAATACAATGGAATATTCCTCAGCCATTAGAAATGACAAGTACCCACCATTTGCTTCAATGTGGATAGAACTGGAGGATATTATGCTGAGTGAAGTAATATCAGTCAGGGTGACAAAACATAAAAGATACCTAACTCTGGCAGATGAACAAGGGGTGGTGGGAGGGGAGGTGGGTGGGGGGTTGGCATGACTGGGTGACGGGCACTGAGTTGGGCACTTGATGGGATGAGCACTGGGTATTATGCTGTATGTTGGCAAATTGAACTCCAATAAAAAATATACAAAAAAAGATATCAAAGAAAATATAAGTAAATATATGTAAATGGAAGATATCCCATGTTCATAAATCAGAAGAATTAAGATTTTAAAATAACCATACCCAAAGCCATTTATAGATTCAGTGTAATCCTTATCAAAATTCCAATGATATTTTTATTTTATTTATTTATTTTTTTATTTAGTTATGATAGTCACAGAGAGAGAGAGAGAGGCAGAGACACAGGAAGAGGGAGAAGCAGGCTCCATGCACTGGAAGCCCGACGTGGGATTCGATCCCGGGTCTCCAGGATCGCGCCCTGGGCCAAAGGCAGGGGCCAAACCGCTGCACCACCCAGGGATCCCCCAATGATATTTTTAACACAAATAGAAAGGAATACTAACATTCATATAGAACCATTAAAGACCCTAATTAGCTGGAGAAATCCTAAGGACAAAATTGGAGGCATCACACTTCCAGTATCCAAACTATATTACAAAGCTATAGTAATCAAAACAGTAAAGTTCTTACATAAAATCCAAAACATAGACCAATAGAACAGAATAAAAGGTCAGAAATAAACCCACAAGTACATGGTCAACAAAAATTAAAAAGGAAGCCAAGAGTATTCAATGGGGATAGATAATTATGTCTTCAACAAATGATGTTAGGAAAACTAGAAATTCACATGCCAAAAAATGTGGTTGGAACCCTAACTTACATTACTCACAAAATTAACCCAAAATTGATTAAAGACTTAAATGTAAACTTGAAACTAAAGTTTTTTGAAGAAAATGAAGGGAAAAAACTCTGATATAGTTCTCGAACAATAATTTTGTGTATATGACACAGAAAGCACAAACGACAGCAACAAGAAAATCAACAAGCAGGACTACATCAAACCATAGCTTTTGCAAAGCAAAAGAAACAATCAACAAAATGAAAGGCAACCTCCTGAATGGGATAAAATATATTCAAACATATCTAATATATTGAAAATATATCCAATAAATGGTTAAAATCCAAAATATATAAGGAACTCCTAAAAATCAATAGCAAAAATCAGTCAGATTAAAAAATGGGCAGAGGACTTGAATCATAGGGAACTGCAAATCAAAACAGCAATGAGATTTCATCTCATACATGTTAGAATGGCTCTTATTTAAAAAAAAAAAAGGTAACAAATGCTGGTAGAATATGGTGGGAAGGAAGCCCTAATTCCTGGTTGATGGGAACAGAAATCGGTAATGCCATTATGGAATACGTATGGAGGGTCCTCAACAATTAAAAATAGAACTACCATATGATCCAGCAATCCCACTTTGGGTTATATATTTGAGGAATATGAAATCACTGTTTTGAAAAGATATCTGCACTTCCATGCTCATTGCAGCATTATTCCCAGTCGCCAAGATATATGATAGCAATAGAAGTATCTATGAATAGATAAATGGATAAAGAAAAATGTGAGATTCACACACACACACACACACACACACACACACACACACACACACAGGAATGTTGTTCAGCCATAAAAAAGAAGAAAATCCTGCCATTTGTATCAACATAGATGGAGTTTGATGACATTATGCTAAGTGAGAGAAGTCAGAGGGAAGGAAATACCATATAATCTCACTTATAAATGGACTCTAAAAAAAATCAAAATTGTAGAAGCAGAAAGTAGAATGGTGGTTGTCAGGAGCTGAGGGATGGGATAAATGGGGAGATGTTAGTCAAAATGTACAAACTTTCAGTTATAAGATGAATAAGTTCTGGGAATATAATTTTCAACACAGTAACTATACTTAACAATCCTGCTCTGTTTCTTGAAAGTTGCTATAAGAATAGAGTTTTAATGTTCTCACCATAACAACAACAAAATGATAATTATGTGAAATGAAGAATATGTTAAGTAACCTTATTATGGCAAACATTTTGCAATCTATACGTGTATTAAGTCATCACATCATCTACCTGTAATACTGTGATTTATAATAAGAAATATATGTTGGTTATTGTCCTTGTTTTTGCCACAGAGCTTCTATAATATTGGATTTTCCTAAGGGATGAGAGGCATAATGATGTTTTTTGTTATGTTAATATAATGACTCTGGGAAAGCATCATAAGTAACCCAAGAATGGAACTGGTTGTCAGGAGACCTAACCATATGATTAAAGACTTGGAACTTTCTGTCCCACTCCCCTAATCTCTGGGAGGGGAGCAGTGCTGGAAGTTGAGTCAATTGTCAATGACCAATGATTTAATAAGTCATGCCCATGTAATGAACATCCATAAAAACCCAAAAGGATGGAGTTCAGAGAGTTTCTAGGTTGGTGAACACTTGGAGATTCCTGGAGAGTAGTATGCCAGGAGAGGACATGGAAGCTCTATATCTTTTCGCAATATCTTGCCTTATGCATCTGTTCTATCTGGCTATTTCTGAGTTATTTCCTTTGTAATAAACTGGTAATCCAGTGAGTAAAATGTTTATAAGCATTGTGAGCTGCTCTAGGAAGTGAGTCGTTGGAATTCCCAATTTATAACTGGTTGGTCAGAAACACAGGTGATAACTTATGGATTACAATTGGTACTTGAAGTGGTAGAGAGGGAAATCTTTAGGATTTCCTAAATTCAGTAGGACTGAATCTTTAACCTGTGGAATTTGACACTATCTTTCAGTAGATACTATCAGAATCAAGCTGAATTATAAAATAACCAGCTGGTGTTCAAAAATTCTTTGGAAAATATACTCTTCCCCAACACTGGAAATTGAGTGCAGAATTGTAATATCTTAAACTTACATAGTGTTATTTATTAATTATTTCTCAATAAAGCTAGAAAAAAACCTTTAAAAGAAATTCAAACCTACTTGCCTTCCTCTCCTTTTTGCTGAGCTTAGTGGTTTTCACCAGGAATTTTGACTTATTGCCTCTCTCCTTAGGATAGAGTCCTATAAACAGTTTGTTGTTACTATTATAATGGAAATTTAGGCCAGACATCCTTGGCAATAGGTTTAACATCTAATCATTATCCTTTATTAAATAAGAGAATACCTTAACCTAAAGAAAGAAAAAAAAATAAGCCAAGGGTATTATATCAAGTATGTTATATAATTTTTGTATTTTATATTTATATATTATATTATTTTAAACTTCCAACATGAGTGATGGCTCCCATTGATTACACTGGAAAGATGCTTACTTCTATACCCAAAATGGGATCTATGCCATCTATAATTCTTAACTTTATTAGTCAGTAAATATATACATAGTGCTGTGACTATTAAGTTGCTATAAAATAATTTAGAATATTAGAACTTGAAGAGTGTGTTTTAACTAAAAGCTTGCAAAGATAGTATAAAGAACACCAAACTATGTATATAGCATTTTTTTTAGTCTAAGGAAACCATATATTTGGTTGTAAGACCTACATCAAATATCTGGTTTGAATTTTACCTGATATTTTATTAACTTCATCATCCTGTCAATAAGAAACTTCCTTGGCTATTGGTGACAGGTTCAAAAGTTTCCAAAATGCCTGTAGTTGACCCAACACTATTATTATCAGACTTGTATGTCAGATTGTCACTGAGTTCTAATCAATAATTTTAAAACTAGAAAAAGAGCTAAGATAGCAGCATAGTAGGAGGACCAAAGGTTCATCTCATCCCACAAACACAACTTGATAGCTACCAAATCATTCTGAATATCCAAGAAACTAACCTGAGGACTGACCAAACAAACTTCACAAGTAGAGGGAGAGAAGAGGTCACATTGAGGAAGGTAGAAAGTGTAGAGATGTGTTTTGGAGAGAAACAGATTGTGGGTGCTGTGGAAAGGGGGGAGCCCTAGTAGCAGAGAAAGGTGACAGAGGAGTACACAAGGGAACACATGAGAACAAGAGGGACTGATTTTTATGATTTTTTTCAACCAGCCTGGCTTGAAGACTGAAGTTATAATGGTTGTCAGACTTAGCTGGGATAGAGGTGTGAGGGTGCTACCCTACTCTGAAGCCAGGCAAATAACATGGGGGGCAGACAGTACAATCTGAAGAGCACCTTGGACACAGAATGGGGAGATTATTTGCTCATCCTGGAATGTGTCCATGAGAGGTAGTGTTCAGACATACCACTCAGGGGACAAATGAGCCTGAGGATGCCATTCCCTACCCCACCCCTCAGCATAAGTGGAGAGCCACCTGCTGAAGGTAGCTAACCCAAACACTGCTTGTCTAGCCTCCTTGCTCCAAGTCCTATGTCTTGGCACTCTTGCACATCTGGTCAAACCTGCATTAATCCCAGTGGGGCAAGATCCTTCCCCAGAAGACCAGTGCAAGCTTTTACCCACACTATGTTCCTAAAGCCTGGTATTCTAAAAATCAGCAGGCTTGACTGGGATAGAGCCCACAAGGCACTGCACTGCCTGGAGAGAATGCAGGCAAAAACCCCGAGGTGATAGCATGAAAACAGCTGTCTGAAAAGCACCTGGGACACTCCGGGGGAGATTATTCACTTTTCTTGGAGTGCTTCCCTGAGAGCAGCAAGCATAGAAACTCCTCTCTGTGGACAAAGGAGATGACTAGTACCATTTCCCTCCCCCATGACTCCATATAAACACAGAACCACCTTCTGTAAAAAGCACAAGTCGACACTGGCTGCCTAACCTGCTTATATCAGGTCCCACACCTCTGCTCTCTGCTGGTACAGCTCTTCTCAGTAAAGTTTGCCTCAATTGCAGCACAGTGGGCCACTTCACACCAACAGAACCCCCTGCCCACACCACATCTACCAACCAGAGAGTTCTGCAAGGCTTCATTTCTAGTGGAAAGAGCGTCAGGTTCTGTGGGAAACCAGCTGCTTAGCTTATCTGAGAACTGAACCTTATAGTCCTCAGCACACTGGGGATATGTGAGGTCCTGAGTTGGCACACTGACTCTTGACCACATTGGTCTCCAATACAGCTCCTCTGCTCCCCCCTCCTTGAGTCAATAGCCTATTCCTTTACCTTTTGAACTTAACATGTTTTTCTCTGCTTCCCAAAGTTAATCATTCCTATAGTCAATCTGCTAGCTCTCTTAATAAAAACTGGAGGAGACAAAGCCTCAGGGTCTGAGTCCAATTCTGGTTTGAGTCTGAGTCTTGGTCCTCCTGCCCCCCCCCAAATTAAAATTCAGTGAGTCTTCGAGTCTTCTTCATATAGTTGCCTCCAACTATTCTGGGTCACAGCAAGTTTCCATTTAACAAGCAGACCAGAGCACACTTAGTTAAAAATTGCCACACTCTGGCCAAAGCCCAAACACTGCCACTGCTGGCAAGGAGAGCCTCTCAGATGACTGACCTGAAAGATAGAGCAGCCAAAACACAGCAACCCAGTGCACACAGCATACACTAGGGACACACCCTGAAGCACCAGGCCCTGGACATATATGACCTCTTCTTCATAAAGCTATTATGTTCAGGAGCAGGAAACATCACAGGCTTTTCAACATACAGAAGAAGACAGAGACCTAGACAAAATGCCAAGACTGAGGAATTCATCCCAAATGGAACAATAAAATAAGGTCCTGGCCAGAGATCTAAGTGAAACAGATATAAATAATATGCAGGATGAAGAATATATCTTATTTTTATTTTTTAAAGATTTTATTTATTTATTTGAGAGAGAGCACAAGCAGGCAGTGGGACAGAGGGGAAGGGACAAGCAGACTCTCCCCTGAGCAGGGAGCCAATGTGGGGCTCAATCCCAGGACCCTGGGATCATGGTCTGAGCCAAAGGCAGACATTTAACCAACTGAGCCACCCAGGTATCCCCTGATGGATTTAAAGCAACAATTAAAAGGATACTAGCTGGGCTTGAAAAAAGACTTCATGGAGGTTCTTACCATAGAGACAGAAGAGTTAAAAAGAATCAGAAATGAAAAATGCAGTAACTGATCAAAACAGACTGAATACAATGAACACAAAGATGAAAGAATCAGAGGAATGCATAAGTGATATAGAAGATAAAATAATGGAAAATAATGAAGCTAACATGAGAGAAAGAAAAATTATGGAACATGAAAATAGACTTAGGGAACTCAGTGATCAAATATAGTAACATTCTTATTATAAGAGTCTCAGAAGAGAAGTGAGATAAAAAGGGGTAGAAAATTTGAGGAAATCATAGCTGAAAACTTCCCTAATCTGGGGAAGGAAACAGACATGCAGATCCAGGAGGCACAGAGAATTCCCATCAAAATCAACAAAAGCAGGACAACACCAAGACTTACTGAATTAAATTTGCAAAACATAATGATAAAGAAAAAATCCTAAAAGCAGTAAGACAAAAGAAATCCCTAATTTACAAGGAAGATACAAGAGGCTAGCCACAGATCAAGCCACAGAAACTTCACAAGCCAAAAGAGAGTGGCATGATGTATTCAGTGTGCTGAATGGGGAAAATCTGCAGCCAAAAATACTCTGGGAAGGCTATCATTCACAATAGAAGGAGAGATAAAGAGATTCCGGATAAACAAAAATTAAAGGTGTTTGTGACCACTAAGCCAGCAAGAAATATTAAAGGAGGCTCTGTGAATAGAAAGAAAGAAAAAGTGACAAAGATAAGAAAGGAACAGAGAAAATCTCAAGAAACAATGACAAAACAAGTAATAAAATGATCATAAATACATATCTATCGATAGTAACTCTGAATGTAAATGCTCCAATCAAAAGACACAGATAAGGTGACAATGGATAAAGAAATAAGACTCATGGGATCCCTGGGTGGCGCAGCGGTTTAGCGCCTGCCTTTAGCCCAGGGCGCGATCATGGAGACCCGGGATCGAATCCCACGTCGGGCTCCCGGTGCATGGAGCCTGCTTCTCCCTCTGCCTGTGTCTCTGCTCTCTCTCTCTCTCTCTCTCTCTGTGACTATCATAAATAAATAAAAATTTAAAAAAAACATTAAAAAAAAAGAAATAAGACTCATCTATATGCTGCCTACAAGACACTCATTTTGGATTTAAGGACACTTGCAGCTTGAAAATGAGGGTATGGAAAAACAATTATCATGCCAAATGCAATCCTTATCAAAATACCAACAGCATTTTTCACAAGCAATCCTAAACTTCCTATTGAACCACAAAAGACCTCAAATAGCCAAAGCAATCTTGAAAGAGAAAAGCAAAGCGGGAGACATCACAATTCCAGACTTCAAGTTACATTACAAAGCTGTAGCGATTGAGACGGTATGGTACTGGTACAAAAACAGATACATAGATCAATGGAACAGAATAGAAAACCCAGAAATGAACCATGACTATAAGCTTCACTGTAGCAGGAAAGAATATCCAAAGAAAAACAGCCAATCTCTTCAACCAGTAGTGTTGGGAAAACTGGGTAGCAACATGCAAAAGAATGAAACTGGACCATTTTCTTACACTATACACAAAAATTAAAAATGGATTAAAATCTAAAATCCTAGAGGATAAGATGGGCAGTAACCTCTTTGATATTAGCAGTAGCATCTTCTTACTAACCATGTTTCCAGAGGCAAGGAAAATAAAGCAGAAATAAACCATTGGGACCTCATCAAAATAAAAGCTTCTGCACAGTAAAGGAACTAATCAACAAAACTAAAAGGCAGCTTTTGAAATGGGAGAAAATATTTACAAATGACATATCTGATAATGGGTTAGTATCCAAGATATATAAAGGTCTTATAAAACTCAATGCCCCAAACCAAATAATCTAGTTTAAAAATGGGCAGAAGATATGAATAGACATTAAAAAAAAAAAAAAACAACAAACATACAGATGGCTAACAGACACATGAAGAGATCCTCAACATCACCCATCATCAGGTAAATACAAATCAAAAGTACATGAGATATCACCTCACATCAGTCAGAATGGCTACAATTAATGACACAAGAAACAACACATATTTGCAAGGATGCAGAGAAAGAGGAACCAATCCTCTTACACTGTTGGAGGGAATGCAAACTGGTGCAGCCACTCCAGAGAACAGCACGTAGGTTCCTTAAAAAGTTAAAATAGAACTACCCTATGATCCAGCAAATTGTACTACTAGGTATTTACAAAAGGATACAGAAATACTAATTCAACAGGATACACACACCCTGATGTTTATAGCAGCATTATCAACAATAGACATATTACGGAAAGAGCCCAAATATCTATTATATATAGATATAACAGACAAACAAATATAAAGGGGGAAAAAAAGAGCGGTAAACCAAATAACATACTCTTAATTATAGAGAACAAACGGAGGGTTACCAGAAGGAAGATGGGTTAAATAGGTGTTGAGGATTAAGGAGTGCACCAGTAATAAGTTTTTGTATGTAAGTGATGAATCAGTTAATTCTACACCTGAAAGTAATATTACACTGTATGCTAACTGCTGGAATTTAAATAAAAGCTTGAGTAAAAATAATGTTGTGCAATGGCAAAAAAATAATAATAATTTTAAAACTGTGGTTAACAGATAACTAGGAGAGTGGGAGTTCCCCTAAAAAAAGAGAGGTGGATATCAGAAAAATATTGTAACTGGTGTTCCTAGTCTGTGTAACATTTCAAGAAGTTCACTTTCATATTTTCATGTTCTAGGTACTGAATTTCCATAAGAGATTTCATCTGGAGACTTGGTTTGCTGATCAACATTTCATGACTACTGGAATTTAACATATCCAATACATGACTGAACTTGGCTAGTAATAGTAAACATATTTAAAGATCTGTATGTTTGCATTATAAAGTAACATCTTGAGTATCACAGAAATGTATTTGATAATATAATATCATTAATCATCAATAGGCATAGATTTTTGTCTAAAAATCTCTTTCTGACTTAAAATGATAGTGATTCTTTGAAGGAAATGGTATGACATTGATGTATAGCTTCTCTCCAGTCAGGAGATAAACTCAGCTTCAGTGTAGATGTTTTCAGTTCAAAAACCAGGTTCTCAAGTCACCTAGCATCCACTGATGTGTCAAATATTCTACCCTAAGCCAACCACATATCTCAATGCTAGATTTCTTGAACACATTACAATATGTACACATGTATGTTTACATCCTATCCTTACATCCTTTTCCTAGTACCTAAAAACATAAGTAGCAATCCATCCTAATGTATCCATCATGTGCTATATACATGGTATGTTTTTGTTGCTTATTTGTTGCTGTCCATTATTTAATCATTTCACTTAGGTATAATTCCTATAACAGCCTAAGAATAATTACCTATACATGACCCAACATTCAGTGTCTATATCCACAAAGGTGTCTGAACAGATATTAATGTTATGTGTACTTCCTCTGAAAGTACTATTAAGCACTACAAACATAAAAGTGTTTTCTTAAGCCTGTTTTTTTTTGCAATAATGTAAACATAAAAGAGAGTGAAGTGTTTTGTTTTTAGCAAAATATGATCAATATGGAAAATAAAACTAACCCTTAATTTTTAATGAAGCCATTCGACCTTAACTATAATGTTTAAGAGAACATACTGTAAAAGTATTGAGAATATCTTATTATTAAGATAACACTTCAAAAACCTCCTTAATTTGTGATTCAGAACATGATTTGACACTAGGTTTTCTCCCTGGGACAGATGACACAAGAAGCAATATTTGCAAGACTAGTTGTGAAGTATAGTCACATAAAAGACCAACATTCCAGTCTACCATTCTTTTCTCCATGGAGCCCAACATTTTTTTTTTACGGTTTAACCTATTGTACTCTCTCTCTCTCTCTCTCTCTTTTTTTTTTTTTTGTTTTTTTGGCTTAAAAAAATGTATTGTGTTTTAAAGAAAAGTTCTTATAATGATAATCTATTTAGAATCTTTTTCAGTTCCTATCCTAGTAAAAACTAGAATCTAGAATAAGTCCATGTTGATCACTCCCTTCTCTGACCATATACTTCAAGCTGTGATGGCTCTTGAATATCTTGATGAACATCCTTTGTGAAAGTTAGGTACAACTCTTAATTTTTTTTCCTCCCTGTTGTTAAAGCAACTTGATCCATGGTCCTGGAAGACCTGTCAAGAATACTTTAAGAAATAGGGCACTTGGATGGCTCAGTCAGTTAAGTGTGTTAGACTCTTGGTTTCAGCTCAGCTCATAATCTCAGGGTCATGATCTCAGGGTCATGAGATTGAGCCCCACATTAGGCTCTGTGCTAGGTAAAGAGTCTCCTTGAGATTCTCTCTCTCCCTCTTCTCCTGCCCCTGCCCCCTCTAAAATAAATAAATAAATAAATAAATAAATAAATAAATATTTAAAAAAAAAACAAAAAACAATACCTTAAGAAAGGCTATCCAACTTAGCATATCTCCATCACCAATCCTGTCAACTCCTGTTTTACATTATTTGATATTCTCTTTTATGTCTTTGTCACTCTTTTTGTGACTATTCTCCCCACCTATATATTACTGCTTTGTAGTATGAGACATCTATTCTTTTTCTAAATTTTATTTAAATCCAATTAATTAACATATAATGTATTGTTGGTTTCAGAGATAGAGGTTAGTGATTCATCAGCCTTGTATAATACCCAGTACTCATTACATCACATGCCCTCCTTAATGTTCATCACCCAATTATTCTACCCCCTCTCTCCTCCCCTCCAGCAATGCTCAGTTTGTTTCCTATGATTAAAGGTTTCTTATAGTTTGTCTCCCTCTCTGATTTCATCTTGTTTTATTTTTTCTTCTCTTCCTCTATGATCCTCTATTTTATTTCTTAAATTCCACATATGAGTGAGAACATGTGATAATTGTCTTTCTCTAATTGACTTAATTTGCTTAGTATAATATCCTCTAGTTCCATCCACATCATTGCAGATGGCAAGATTTCTTTCTTTCTTTTTTTTTTATGTTTGAGTGGTAGTCCATTTTTTCATGTGTCTGTTGGGCATTTATATGTCTTTGGAGAAATGTCTGTTCGTGTGAAAAGAAAGAAAGAAAGAAAGAAAGAAAGAAAGAAAGAAAGAAAGAAAGAAAGAAAGAAAGAAAGAAAGAAAAGAAAGAAAGAAAGAAAGAAAGAAAGAAAGAAGAAAGAAACAAAGAAAGAAAGAGAAAGATAGGAAAGAAAGAAAAGAAAGAAAGAAGAAAGAAAGAAAGAAAGAAAAGAAAAAAGAAAAGAAGAAAAGAAAAGAAAAGAAAAGTAAGAAAAGAAAAGAAAGAAGCATCTGTCAGAGATATTCAGCATCCCCTCTTGTTTAGTAATTATAAAATTAGGAGAGAAAATCAACCCAGAAAATGCATTGTATCACAATATAAGTTATAAAGGAATATTAGCTGATGAATTATCCTTTTCTTTTTCAAGGATATTCCTACAGTGTGGAGTTGTGATTAGCAAAAGCTGTCACACCCCAATTAAAGAACACCAATGGGTAGTCTCTCAATCTTCTGTTTTCCTTTTTTCTAGATTCTAATGTAACTCAAGTCTTAACCTCAATATGATTTTGACATTTTGTAGTCACCAGTTAACTTCTATCAGTTATGTTTTGACTCATTTTTGAGAACTGGCAGAGACTTTCTGTGCATAAGCATAACACTTATCAAATTGATTTTTGTTGTCATTTTTATCTTACTCATTTTATGTTGATTTTTCATCAATTTTCATTACAAAGAATGACTTTTACTGAGCTTACTTAAAAAATCTGGAATCATATTTTGTTTAGAGCCAGTAGCTCTCTATTCACAGATCATGGTGGCAAAATAAGTTTTTTTATATCTAAAATACTTCCCTCTGCTTTGCTTAGAAATACCATCTCAGGAAAGTTTACCTAACATAAGTATCTTGGGGGTCAGTAATAGTATACCAGTGGTGTAAGACTGTCTGTGAAATCCTAATACAAGTTTGAAACATAAAAAAAAAGTGTTTTTCTTTTATAAATGGTTTTCTTCAAAGTGAAACTGATGTATAGGTAAACAAATTATTAAATTTGAAAACAAATTTAAAAAGGAACAAAATTAATGACCTTGATGTTTATTGTTTCAACTGTAAATATTACCCAGAGACAAATGATTGGCTTTGAGGATAAATGTTAATTGGAGATACAGTTTATTTTTAGGCATTATAGAGGTTATAAATTGTCTCATATAAAATATTTTGAATTTCATAATATTTACAGTAAGTGAGGGAGGAAACCAAATTGATGTAGCATAAATTAAAACTTAAAATATGACCATATTAATAAAAAATCTCCTAGATTAATAATCTAACAACAAGGCATTTTTGCATATTTTTATACTTCCTTCAATTCCAAGAACAGAGTCAGCACCCTAAAACAATTCAAAAGCCCTTAAACAAATCTTTTAGATTCTCAGCATTTAAATTTTGGACTCAACGTATTGCTACAAGGCTTTGCTGTTTATCTCTTAATCCTTTATTGTTTAATAATCTTTCTTCACAGATGGTGACATGCAAATTATATTTTCCCAATGCAAATAGTGCTGGGAATGCAGATTCAAATCTGAATAAATCAGATTTGTTTTAGGTGGCATTGACAATGAAGAGAAGGACACATGGATATGCCAAACAAACTTCTTGTTTCATTCCATTCCTTATGGCCTTTTGATTCCTAAGCAGGTGGGAAATCATCCAAACAGATTGTATCTCAGTATTAACTCAATCTTATCAACTGTTTACATTGAATTAAGAATGAGTACTTGTCAATTCACATAATTACTTTAAGATGTTTATGCCTGCATTGCCATGAGTGAAAGGAAAACTGAACTTTGGCATAGTTTTATCTTGTGTTCAACAAAACCCCTCTTCATGAACTGGCAGGTCCTTTCCGCTTCCAGGTGACAAATGTGACTTCCCACCACAATCTAGAATTCCTCCTCCTGAGTTATAGTACTGTTGGACCCTGGCTCACGGGTGCCAACGTGGCCCGGTGGACGCCCCAGAGACTCAGACCCCAGACAGGCAGATGCAATCAGCAAGAGGGTTTATTGAACGTTTGCGCAAACGGGCTCTCCGCCTCCGAGGAGGAAAAGAGCCCCGATTAGCAATTACAGGGATCTTTTAAAAGGCAAAAGGAAAGAAACTGCCTAAAGACAAAAGAACCGCGGGAGTCGCATGGCATCCAGGTTGATTTCGGGGAGGGTCAACATGAACCTATTCAGGGACATTCCAGTCAGGGTGTGGGGGGGGGAACGGTTTTCTTATTGTAAACGGAATGCTTTTAGTTGCTAAAATTTCAGGAAGAAGACTGGATGGGCTGCCTCTGGATTAGGGCTGGCCCTACTTACAAGGGGGGGGTTTCTTCAGTACCACCAAAGAAAACTATTCTCATTTAATTCAGAGAATTATGTACATAATGCAATGCTAGGATGCCAAGTACCTATTTAAAAAGTTAAGATGTAAGAGAAGGTTTTGGTAAACTCTTAGAACCAATGCTGTTATTAAAACAAAAACAACCAAAACAACAACAACAACAAGCACTCCTAAAGCAGTTACTGTGTAACTAGCCTAAACAGTATTAAAAAAGAATAGATTTGGCACTTCAACCAACGTTTCCATTCAGCCGACTCTTTCAAATATGCTTTTGGCTTAATGAATGTTGGCAGGTGATTTTAAAGCTAATTTGGACCCATGTTACAAGTTAGAAGCAGAAAACTATTTCTCCCCTTAATTTCCCAAACATATTTTCAGCATAATGACCATGGTACTTTTTCTCCACATTATTTCTAGTGTTCAAGGAGCATAGGGTAAATATAATCAGAAATAGGATGAGATAAAATATTTGACAATGGTTTTCCAGACAGCTTTACATTCAAAGAGCTTGTTTTCCGTAGAATCAGCAGGTTTCAAACCAGGAAACCACCAGCAATAATAGCCTCAGTGATTCTAGTTAGCTGGATGTAGGCAGAATAAGACCAGCAGGTATGAAGACTAAATAATTAGAGACAAGTGGGCTACAATTGCCCAGGTCTGCAAAAGCTAGAACCTAAGTACATAATTATCAACAAACTGACTGAATGGCAGAAGTCAGAGGTAGAACAAATCTGTGTACAGAGAATGGAGGAAAAGGGATATGATATCAGATAAACATTCAAAGCCATAATGCTAGTACATTTGGCAGGAGAGGGTGGTCCTTTGAAAGATACCAGTTCTCAAACTTAACTCTTGTAGATTTTAATTGTTCTAGGGTAGTCTTGGATTTTTGGTATGTCTTTAAAGATCTTTGGATGATTTTAAATTGTGATCAGAGTTAAAAATCTCTTGTGCAGAAAAAGATAAATAACAAGATACCTGAATGAAAAGTTAGCCAAAAATGTATGCAGATTGGTTATGCCTTTTTACATAAAAAGACACTAGTGGATCGTTACTGAGATATTTAAGGTCTTTCCTGGCAATCCAACTTGTTGGAGTCTGTGTATTGTAATTTTTTTTTTTTTTTTTTTAAATTTTTTTTTTAATTTATTTACGATAGTCATACAGAGAGAGAGAGGGGGGCAGAGACACAGGCAGAGGGAGAAGCAGGCTCCATGCACCGGGAGCCCGACGTGGGATTCGATCCGGGGTCTCCAGGATCGCGCCCTGGGCCAAAGGCAGGCGCCAAACCGCTGCGCCACCCAGGGATCCCGTATTGTAATTTTTATTAAGAAATATGTATTTGGTCTCCATCTCTATTTCTGGGATAGAAATCCTAAAACCCTTGAAATTTACTAAGGGATAGGAGAAAGAAAATTTTCTTTTGTTATTCATAACAATCCCCTTTCAACAATACCAGAGTTAATTGTTAACTCTTGGAAAGTCCCTAAAGATGCAGACTGGTTGCCAAGGCTACCAGTCTATGAGTAGAGTGCTAGAAATTTCAGCCCCATTCCACCTTCACTAGATATCTGGGAAGGGGAGAGTGGCTGGAGATTGCATCAATCATCAGTGACTAAAGATTTAGTCAATCATACCTTTGTCATGAAACCTCCATAAAAACTCAAAGGAGGGGATTTGGGAAGCTTTGGGGTTGGTAATGTGAAACTAAGCAGATTAGACCCAAGATGGAGTCACTCACGCTAAATTCATATCAGCACACCAAAATGTACCTAAGTTTCTGTGCTTAGCTCTCCAAGAAGAAGCCCTAGGTCAACTAATCAGTGCTTCAGTGCGTGCATACTCAGGACAGTTTCCCTGACCCAGCTCCAAGACTTCCCTTTGCTTCATATAAAGAAAGTAACCTTGCTTTAACAAATCAGCAAATGCTCAGTATTAATTTCCTTGTTCTTGCTCACTTTAATCTATAAAACTCTCTTGCTTTGTATACAGCTCTTTGGACCTCTTTTCTCTGTGCTAGATTGGATGCTACTTGATTCATGAATTGCTGAATCGAAGCTTACTAGATCAGTAAATTGTCTGTGGAAAATTTTCTTTTAAGACTGAACATGTAGAGGTGTTAGGAAGGTGGTGTGCCTGGAAAGGGAATGGAAGCCCTGCACTCCTGCCCCCATATCGTACCCTATCCATGTCTTCTACTAGCTATTTTTGAGTTATATCCTGTTATAATAAGCCAGTAGTCTAATAAGTTATTGTTTTCCTGAGTCCTGTGAGCCACTCTAGCAAATTAATTGAATATGAGGAAGAAGATCATAGGAAATCCAGTTGGTCAGAAGTACAGGCAATGACTAGTACTTTTGATTAGCATCTGAAGTGGTAGTGGGAGGAGACAGGCTTGGGGGACTGAGTCTTTAACTTGTGGGATCTGACACTATTTCCAGGCAGGAAATGTCAGAACTAAATTGTAAGACACCTCGTTGGTGTCCAGAAAACTGGAGAATTGCTTGGTAGTAGGGAAAAACCCACACACATCTGATCACAGAGATGTCAGAAATGAAGTATTGAGAGTAGGAGAGAAATACAGAGGAGTTTTTCCTTTACAGAGTCCCTAAAATTACACCCTTTCTTTCTCTTCCCTGGCTGCCACATCCCTGTTTCGGGTTCTCCTAATTAGGCCTACATGTGGGAGGATGTACATCATCAAACATGGAGTCCTCTTAAGGAACTATTGACCAGTGTTGACCAGTGATTATGGCTTATGAGTTCTTTATGGAATCATTGATTTTTTTCTAGTACTTCAGCTATACCCATACTCTAAGGCTACACAAAATAAATTTGATTTTATTAATGAAATCAAATTTATATATGTGAGAGGAACAGATCTTAATTTCATAAACAGAAGAGATTTGATAAATGTATATACCGGTAATTTTTTTATTTTTATTTTTTTATTTATTTATTTTTGCAAACACACGAGGGTTTATTTACAAGCTCGAGCTTGTGTCCAAGTATACCCGACACAGACACGGGGGAGCAGGGACTTGGACCCCAAGGTGGGTTTCAGCTGAGTTTTAAGAGCTGGTCTAGGGGACCTCCAGAAGCGGTGGAGGAATTTCTCAAGTTCTGTTTACATTCTGATATGGGGCTTTCAAGGGCATTGAGCTCTGTTCTCGTTCTAATAGGGGCTTCCTGCCCTTGGCTTGGGCTCTGTTCTTATTCTAATAGGGGCTTTCTAGGACCTTAAGCTGTAAGCTGTTTTCTTCCTGTAACTGAAGTAAGGTAAAGTTCTGCTCTTATTCACAGGGGCCTGGGATGGCTGTACCTGTGCTAACTGAACTTAAAGTGGAATGGCCTTAATTTTCTCAGCTTCCACATTTCCCCCTCTCAGAGGAACCTAAGGAAGGACCCAGTCGTGGGTCCAGGTTGCTCTCAGAGTGAGCCAGGAGGAATGATTAAACCAAGATTCTAACCTGTTGCTGTTCTCGCTCCCATTTACATTCCAGTGAAGAAGCAACATCCTACATTCAAGGCAGCACATAACCCCCACACACACCCTTTGTTGTAAGAAGACTAAGTCTAATCCCCTTCTATTTTGAAGGACAACCTCAGACTAGGGAGTCTTGGAGGTGGGAAATAAGTGAGAACAGTGCAGTCTTAGCTTTAGGGGATTGTCCTTGACCGGGTGGCTTTTCCATTCTGGAACAAAGTCCTTGAGAACGGCCTGTGGGTCAGCTGGCCGGATGTGGGTGTTGTGGACCCAGGGAGTAATCCCCTCGACCTTGAGAGCAGTGGGAGTGGTCAGGATCACAATGTAGGGTCCCTTCCAGCGAGGTTGAAGTGTTTGGTGTTGGTATCTCCGCACCTACACCCAGTCACCTGGCCGATATTGATGGGAGTCCGGGGCTGCCCAGTCTCATAGAGGCCCCTCATCTTAGGCCACACCTGCTCATGGGTTCGTTGTAACATTTGAAGGGAGAAAACAAGTTGGTGATCATCAAATTCAGCAAGCACCTCAGGTTTTAAATTGGGGATAATAGGTGGAGGAAGACCGAACATGATCTCGTAGGGAGTCAGTCGCATCTTATATGGGGCATTCCTCACCCTATATAGGGCAAAGGGGAGGAGAGTCACCCAGTCCCTGCCAGTCTCCAGGGCTAATTTAGCTAAGGCCTCCTTTAATGTTCTGTTCATCCTCTCTACCTGTCCTGAGCTCTGGGGCCTATATGCACAATGTAATTTCCAATCTGCCCCAAGTACTAGTGCCACTCCCCGTGTTACCTTAGAGATGAATCCTGGGCCGTTGTCTGATCCAATCCTAACAGGAAAACCATACCTCGGTAAGATGTCTTCCAGCAGTTTCTTGGTCACGGTCTGTGCTGTTTCATGTTTGGTGGGAAATGCCTCTGTCCATCTACAAACACTAGTAAATACCTGTATCCTTATTTTCCAAGTTTTACCTTAGTGAAGTCCACTTCCCAGTAGGCTCTTGGGCAGTCCCCTTGGAGCCGGGTTAGATCCATGGGCGGTGGCATTAGTTAACTGGCATGTGTGGCAGCTCGCCACAATCTGCTCCATCTTTGCTCGAGAGTCTTTAATGGTGATCTTTGCATGTCGTATGAGGTCTTCCATCTTCCTTGTCCCCATATGAGTACTCCGACGCATTTTGGATAGGACTCGCCGTCCTAGTTCCTCTGGCAAGATGATGCTGGAGTCTGCGGCCCTCCACCAGCCACGCAAGCACTGGGTCATAGGCAACCGTTTGATCCAGAGTAAATCAGCATCAGTATAGTTGGCGGTGTCCAGCAGGGTCGGTGCCCCCGGATTGGGTCTCTGTTTCTGGTTTCAGCTGCCCCCGCATATCCAATTCCTTCTCAGAGAATGCTGCCCTCAGTGTACTAGGTGGCATCCGCATTCTGCAGTGGCTGGTCCTGGAGATCTCTGATTCCATGCACCTGTGCCAAAATTTCTTGACAGTCATGCAGAGGGGGGTCCCAGTCTGGGTTAGGGAGATGAGAGGCATGGGGTATTGGCAGACCCTGACGGGGTCTGCCCCCGCTTTAGTTCTATGTATATGGCCGGTCGGTGCCGGGCCAGCCCAATTCCCCCAGTTTCTGCCCATGCTTGGGGAAGTTCTTCCAGCCAATTGTCAATGTCAGTCATTGGGGCTGAGGGCGTTTGATGGAGATGATATTCGTCTTCTAAACTCAGGACAAGCACCTGAATCCGGTGCCCCTCTTTGTTTAGGATTTTTGCCCCTTTGGGATGGAAGCAAATTTGTGCTCCCATCTTGGTGAGCAAATCCCGACCTAACAACGGGTAGGGACACTCAGGGATGATCATGAAGGAACGGGATACCTGGCCCATGCTGAGATCCACAGTTCTTCGTGTAGTCCATGAGTACTGTTTGGTGCCCGTGGCCCCTTCCACCCATGAAGTCTTGTTTGCCAACTTCCCATGAGGTTGTAATAAAACCGAATGTTGTGCCCCAGTGTCCACTAGGAATTCCACAGGTTGCCCCTTCACTTTAAGAGTTACCCTGGGCTCGGGAGGGGTGCCAAACCCAGACTCCCCTAATCATCCAGGTCCTCCATCTCCAAGATCTTGGCAGGGGCCTTACATCTTTTGTTAGGGCAGTCTTTCACCCAATGGCCCTCTTCTTTGCAATAAGCACACTGGTTTTTGTTCAGTTTAGGGTGCTCCCGTGGGGGACCAGGGCCATCCTCCTTACCTGTCCCTGAAGCCAGCTTCTTGAGGTGCCTCTGTCTTTCCCGTGGGTCATCCATGGTTGTGGCCAGCAGGATCTTGGCCTGGTTTCAGGTCTGCCAGTCACTTAGTTTGGTTTGTTGCTCTTCCGGACTCTTTTTATTATTATAGACTCGTTCTGCTACTATTACTAAGTCCTGCAAGCTCTTCTCTCCTCCATAATCTCAGATTTGATCATTTTATATAAACTTCCATTCCATCAACATGCTCCAAGGGGCAGCTCACTGATTTCTATGGCCATAGATTAGTTTTGTTTTTTCTTTGAGACTACATACTGCAACCACACAATATATGCTCTGTGATGTCTAGCTTCTTTTGCTCACCTTCATGGTTTTAAAACTCATCCTTGTTGTGTGTGTATTAGTAGTTCATGCTTTCTGTAACTAGTTGTGTTCTATTGCATAAATATACCACAATTTATTCATCTATTCTCTTACTGATGGACCTTTGACTTGTTTACAGTTTGTGGCTTTTATAAACAATGCTGGTATAAACATGCTCCAAAAAGTCATTTTGGGGAAGTATGTTTAAAATTCTCTCAAATAGGGATGCTGGGGGGCTTAGTGGTTGAACATCTGCCTTTGGCTTAGGACGTGATCCCGGGGTCCTGGGATTGAGTCCTACATAGGGCTCCATATAACTGAAGTTGGCTCCATTCTCATATCATCTATCTAGGAAATCCACTCTTTTTCTACTACAGTATATTAATTTTCCATGCATTTTCAACTACCTCATCAGAGATTTTCCATTTCTTTATGTTAGTTTCTCTAACATATTTAGTTAGAGAGTTATTTACGAACTTTCTACATGTTTCCTGTATTAGGTTCAGCACAAGGTTCTACTAACCTGATAGAGTTTCCTATCTTGTTTGCCTTGTGATATCCCATTAACTTTCTCTCTTTTTTCAAATAACCATATATTTGAAGGTCACCCAGCCATCTACTTGAAAAAAATATTTTTTTTAACTTTGCTTATTTCATATAAAGTGAGCTAGGCCCATCCAAATCTGGAGCTTTTATACAAGTCTTGCTTCATGTAATGGATCCATATAAAACTATGCATTAAAATGCAAATAGTAGTTTATTGCAAACTCCTGCCAATTCTGTGGAACATATCTCTCAATTACTTCACAATTGATGTAATAATTTAAAAAAAACACTTTATTTTTTTATTTTTAGTAATCAAGAATTGCATATGTTTTAATCATATGATGATATACCACTTTTCCTATTTACCATCACAATGGAAATTTAAACCTGAGACATTTTAACATTTTAGAACCTAAGCATTCAGCTATATCACTATAGGGCTCAGTGGTTTTGCATTGCATAATTTTGAAAAGCGGCTTTTTATAAAGTACATGCATGATATTGAATAGTTTAGCTGCTTTAGGATTGACTGTATAATTTTGAGACATAAAAATAAAAACAGGGCTTTATCTATACTTCCTACTTGGCTAAATTTATAGTCTCATGCTTTTTTCTTTAATTGAATTACATTGTTGAAATCATTAAGGGACCCCCACCCCCAATAAATAGCATCCCTGTTCCCTGCCTGAGTTCTGATCCAATTCAGAAAAAAGAGACTATTTTTCAAATGGAACATAAAATAGCCCTTTATCATGGAAAAAGTCTAGGTTATAGCATATAGCTTATAAATCTAAATAAGTGTTCTTCCTAAATCTTAGAATTATACAGATTGGTTGCACATCTCCAGGGCAGCCCCTGATATGGAGGTTTCTAGTTATCTAATGCTATTTGAGAAAATTACCGCAAAACTTTGTAAAGTAAAACAATCAATTGGTATGGTCACAGATAATGTGAGACAGGTTTTGTTTCTCTTAATCTAATAGATATCCATCTAGAGCTATGATCTATACTCCTACCATTTGGGGAAGGATATAAGCAGTTTCATTTCAAAGTCTTAAACCAATATTATGACTAGCTCCTATTGAGGAGCCAATCTTTTTCTTCTTTGGGGATTATTCTGGGACTACTGATGGACAAATCACATTTATTGCCAAAAGTCTCTGAAATAAATCAGAATAGAATTTTTTTAAAAAGACAAAACTCCAAGCCACCCAATTTATCCCACATTTTGATATTCCATGTAGTCCATTATAATGTAGCATACATTCTGTAGTGAAATCTAGTGGCAAGATTAGAATACTCTAATAATAAAAGAACACCTTGATAGAGATACTCAAAATTGACATATGAGCCTATTCTCACCATCAAATTCTATTATTTCTATTCCTAGCCCTTACTCTATCCTGGAGGTGAAGAAAGGAAATTCCACAAATAAAACCTTTTTATAAGTTGGAGTCTAAAATTGTGAAATCAAAATCTGTTTCCTTCATGAGTTAAATATCCAAAGAAATTAAAACAAAAAAATATCCTCTTTAATTTCATACTTGTTCAGTCCTAGCCAGAAAATTTAATGCTTGTGTAGACTTTTTAGGCTCTCACTGGAATAAGATTTATTATGAAATTTTTATGGCCTCACAAATGGAATTAATTTCATGTCAAGTTTTCAATGTACCTCACTTTTAAAGAACACTTGAAGATGATAACATATGCAAAATTAAAGTAGAATTAGTCCCACGCTCACCAAATTTAAAAGCGAGCCAACCCTTTTCCCAAAAGCAGTTCCTCAGGCAAAATTATGTTCCTATAATTGGTACTTAGTGTTGCCAAAAACAATGGCAGAAACTCAATAGTTTCTAAGGGAAAGAGTCTTGGAAGAATAAAGTATTAGATCAATCCTCTCCAGGATGTTTTCAGACTTTAACACTTGTGAATATAAATTCAACAGGGAGAAATATCATAGCAGAATTTTAATTTTGCCAATATGCAACCATTTCTGGGAGAAAAACCTAATTTTGAATAATGCCTAATGTCTTGTCACTAAGTGATTGACTGTTGCTGACTTCTTGCAAAGCTTAAAGATATAAAATAACAGCAGTCTGTGTCATCAGGTCTTGGGGTCATTTCCCTATAACCAGAACCTATGGATTCTTGCTCAGGGGATTTATTGAGGGTATGCTCTCTGGTAAAAGTCTATTGGAGAATGAGGAAAGCAGAATAAATCAAGAGAGGAAGCTTAGATAAAGCTCTGGGTTTAAATGAAGTTTAGCCTTAGCTTGACCATTGGAGAGTTTTGGAGAGTCATGGCACAGAAGATACAATCAGGAGCTATAGCGGCACTCTCAGCAGCAAGAGAATCTGACAAAAGAGATCTGCATGAGGGACCAAGAACATCCACTAACAAAGGGTAAATGCAAGTAGAAAACTTGAAAAACAGAGTTTCTACTATTAAAGCCATGATCCTTGGGTGGCTTAATGGTTGGTGCCTGCCTTTGGCCCAGGGTGTGATTCTGGAGTCCTGGGATCAAGTCCCACATTGGGCTCCCTGCATGGAGCCTGCTTCTCCCTCTGCCTGTGTCTCTGCCTTCTCTGTATGTGTGTGTCTCTCATGAATAAATAAATAAAATCTTTAAAAAATAATTATTAAAGCCATATTCAATAAATAACAACTACCCATGAAGTAGGTAATCAGTTTGATTTTGCAAATCTGTGGAAAGCTGTCACCAAACACTTTAAAAACTCGATAGCGTATTTTGAATTTTATTTTCAATCAAATGAAGATACATGAATAGGAAATTAATGAATCCTGAATCTTTTTCATCTACCAGAAGATAATTTAAGTTTAATAATAACTTTACAGAATAAATTGTTAGACCTGGCTGCTAGTAAAGAATTAGGCATGAATTTTAAAAGTATAACATTTCTTGCTTCTTTCTCAATAAAATTTAAAATCAGTATTCAAGCTTGCTAAAACTACTTTATTTTTTTCTTTGTTCCTGTTAACCTACTTATGTCAGACTGATTTTAAGACTCAAGAAGGAGAATGATAAACAAAACAAAACATTGAATCAGTGTAGATATCATTATCCCCTGTAAGTAGTATTCATTCAACCTATTAGGTAAGTTAAGAAGCAAAAAGAAAAAGAAGTTCATTTGTCACTGCAGAACTTTTAAATATTTATGTACATAGGTTTACTCTAAGAGTGACTTTAGGGCCCTCACGTAAGGAATCACACTACATCTCATGCGAGTTTTGTGAGTCACAATTGAGGAACAAGTTAGGAACACAGGGAGATTCTATTAATCCTATATACAAATAATTTCAATGAATAATGTCTTTAAATTTATAATTCTTTATTTTTCACTGTTTTATGTTTGTTCTGATTATATTTATTGGAGAATATTTTTTATTTGTTGACTAGAATGACGATAGACTGAGGTTTATATTTTTTATGAAAAATATAAAAAATATTTTTTCACTCAATTTTTAAAATAGTTAATTGATATTATATTTTACAAAAGTGTTGGTCTAAGATGAATTTCAAGTTTAAAAAATAACAGAAGTGAAAAATGTTCTTTCACCAAAGCTAATTTGAGAAGCACTGCTCTATAAGGTATGTGAGAATCAGCTGCCTTGAAGTTAAAAAGCAGCCCTTTGCTTCACTGTGCCTGTAAAGTTCAAGATCAAGCTATAACAACTTGCACCCTGAAAGTGCCCAAACCTGACATAAACTATGCTTTTGCATAGGCCAGCACCAGGCTAAGCTCCTCCCACCCCTTGTGGTAAGCAACCAGCTAAGGTGCATCCAACAGCACTGCAAAGGTCTGCCCATCAACCTTCAAGCTTCTGCTAAAACAACAATTCTCAGGGTCAGTATTGAGAATGGTATAACCTTTTCTGAGAAAAACATTTTCTTCTTCCCTCTCATCTCAGATGCCTACTCCTCACTCTAAATTGGTTATCCTGTTTCTATCTTCTTCTTAGAAAAAAAAGAAAGAAAGGAAAGAAAGGAAAGAAAGAAAGAAAGAAGAAGAAAGAAAGAAAGAAAGAAAGAAAGAAAGAAAGAAAGAAAGAAAGAAAGAAAGAAAGAAAGAAAGAATCAGGAAAGAACATCTTTATTTTTTCTACTACCGACCCAATATTTTCTTCAAAAAATAAATAAATAAATAAATAAATAAATAAATAAATAAATAAATAAATAAATAATAAAGTCTTTCTAAGACCAGCTCTCCTTGTATATATGAGATTTCCATCCCTGTTCTCCTCAATCACATCTTGTGCTACATTTATTATTTTTCTTTTGTCTCTTTAATATCTTCTTCCCACTGGATTATTTACAAATATGCTATCATAATTCATTCCTTAATATAACTCATCTACCCCTCTTCTCCAGTAACTACCCTATTTTTCTGTTCTGTTTACTCTAAAACCAAGTTATATCCATCTTCTTCCTCCACCAATTCCAAAGTCTTTGCTCCTGTTGAGGTTACTAGTGGCCTTCATTTGACCAGATTCACTGGTTTACTCTTGGCCCTCATCTTATCTGAGCTGGGAGAGCATTGATTTTTTTTTTTTTTTTCATTCTTGAAACATTTTCTTTCTTTGGAATTCTGGATCTGACAATCTCCCAGTTTTCCTTCTAACTCACTGATAACTTCTTAGATTTCTTTGCCAGATTCTCCAGACTTCTTTCTAGATGTTGGAATGCCCTAGAGTACTGTCTTTGGCCCTCTTCTCTTCCCTAGCTGTGTGCAATGCCTGAATGAATTTATCTGGTCCTATAACATTACACCTTTTATTTTTTGATGTCTCCTAAATTTATATAACCAACACTGACATTACCCCTAAAATCTAGAATTGTACATCCAACTATCTAATTAATACCTCCATTTGAATGTCTTTTATGGATCCTTTACTTAATGTGTGTGAAGTACTCACACTCAAAATACTCACTCTCCAAACTTGATCTCAGTCGGTGTTTCCTATTTCACTAAATGGTGCCATGATTTGCCCAGTTGTTCAAAACAAGAACTTTGGCATTACATTTAATAGCTCTCTTTGTCTCACAACCCAGAGAAATGTAGGTAGAAGCCATGGACATTATTTATAGGCCTGAATCATTAAAAATAAATTAAAATAAAAAAATTTCTCCCTCTCTTTCTTTCCTTATTAACTAAGCTGGAGGCAATGTGTGCTGAGGTCTTCAAAGGTGACAAAGGCTCTTGTGTAAATTCAAAATGAGCATTTTTCAAGTTAACTTACTGAGATTTTGGAGTTGTTTGTTAGAGTACTGTCTTGTTCTTACTAGTATAAAAGTTCCTACTCAGAAAGATAGTATTGCTTTTCAACAGAAACAAAATCGATCATGTGCTATTGGCTTAGTAGTTAGACTGCAGGAGGCAAAGGAACTGAAGAAATAACACTGAAGGCTGGTGATCCATATTATTTTGTGGCAAAATATTTAATAAGAATTCACTTGCAATAACTTGAAATAAACACTATATATTAACTGATTCTGTGATTTTATTTTGCTTTATTATTTTTTTAAGTTTTTTTATTTATTCCAGAGAGTGAAATAGGGAGGAGCAGAGGGAGATGGATAAGCAGACTCTACACAGAGTATGGAGTCTGAGGTGGGGCTCCATCCCAGGACCCTGAGATCATGATCTGAACCTACACTGAGTCAGATACTTAACTAACTGAGCCAGCCAGGCACCCCAAGACTTTAATTTTAAAGCAGTACCTGGGAAGAGTCAGAGTTATATTATCCATCAGCTATTATGAGTTGCTTTTTAGAAGTCCTTAAAAAAAAGAAAGCTGCCCAATAAAGTAGTTGATATTCAGGAAGAAACCAAAGGGAAGGGAGTTGGTTCACCAATCAAGGGCATTAAAGGTTTGGAAAAGTAACTATGCTGAACCCTAAATAGTAAGAGATAAAACAAACAAAAAAAAAGATTTGGGCAACAAAAGTCCAAGAGAGCTTTTAAATTAAAAACTAAATGACTCAGTTTTTCAGGAAAAAGTCAGATCAAGAATATTACTCAAGACCCTTAGTCTCTGTAGCCTCAAGGTGGCTGTCGTTAATCAGAGAGGAAGTAGGTGGAACTAATAAAAGAAAAAGTCAAGCTTGGAAAATAATTTTAGGTACAAATTTGTGTCTATTGCCACATGGAGCTGTCTGGAAGCAAATAGATAAAAAGCTTCTTAAGTTTTTGAGAAAATTGTATTGCCAAAGAAACTGCAAGCCTAGTTTGAAAAATAGTCTATGACTGCTATGTCTTAAACCCTCTATTGTAATTACCCGATAGTAACCTGACAAGCAGGTGTCACATTTATGTATTTCTTTTTTTTTTAAGATTTTATTTATTTATTCATGAGAGACACTCAGAGAGAGAGGCAGAGACACACACACAGAGAGCGAGAGAGGCAGAGACACAGGCAGAGGGAGAAGCAGGCTCCATGCAGGGAGCCCAACGTGGGACTCCATCCCGGGACTCCAGGACCACACCCTGGGCCGAAGGCAGGCACTAAACCGCTGAGCCATCCAGGGATCCCCCACATTTATGGATTTCTACAGAAAACATGCTCCCCATCATCCATGTTACCTTTGGCCATGGGGGATAGTAAACAAAAAAAGACTTTCAAAAGAGCAGAGGAAGGAACCATGAAAAATACTGTTTTAAGGGAGTGTTATCAGAGAACAAGACCAGAAACTACAGGATATTTTCCTCATACCAGGTTAGACTTTCATTATGCATGCCCAGCATATTCTCACAATTTCTATGAAGCTATGTCTACTCTGGATCTTTCATTCTGCCCATTCTGGGCAAATTTTATTACAGTTATCCCATCCTCACTTTATCATTATATATTGGGTGATGAGATGCATATAATTTTGAATAATATGTTCCGTTCATACCACAAACAAAAAATAAAAACAACTGCTCATTACTTGGAAAACAAGGGCTAGTATTTAAATGTTGTTACTGGAATAGGGTCAGCTAGTGGTTAGATGGAATTTTTGAATTACCTCATTTAGGAAGAAGTGATGTGTTCCATATATGGATGAGTGGTGAATTGGATATTTGGTGGTCAAACTGGCATATAGTAGCAGAGACTGGCTAGATTTTAAATGTTTTACCTTTTCCTCCTGCATACATAGCCTAACTTTTGCTTGCTGAAGTGATGAGATTGAGGACTGACCAATGGAATAATGGTGGAATTTCTAAAAATATCCTGTCCTCTACAGATTTTTTGGGGGGTTAACAATCTAGAAGTTTAGGACACTATTAAATATCTTCTGTGAGGGGTGGCTCAGTGATTGAGCATCTGCCATTGGCTCAGGTCTTGATCCCACATCAGGCTCCCTGCAGGGATCCTGCTTCTCCCTCTGTCTATGTCCCTGTCTCTCTCTCTCTGTCTCTTATGAATAAATAAATAAAATATTTTAATAAATAAATAAATATCTTCCATGAGAAAAATGTCAATTTATTTCAAATGGTTTACTATCAATAACATATACTTTAGCCTAATTGAGAAATTTGCCTAAAATAATATAATATTTTATTGTAATAGAAATAGAAGCTTGAAAACAAGGGTAACTCTTGAGTCCATTTTCCTGAACTATATGCTTTCCTTTCAGTGTATTATAATTTTTCATTCAAATCCAAAGTGTAAAGATAACTTACAAATTCTTTCATATAGTTTACTTCTGTAAGGAGGAGTTTTTGGAAAAGAGAATACAGGTGATCTGTGATTTTAAGTTTTGTTTGAAAAAGAAGTGTCTGGAAATACAGTGGGCAAATTTTAAAGGCAGCAGGGATGCAGTCTATATGGTCACTGAAAATGGTGACTATCATGAGGAAGATGTCTACAGAGGCCACTTGAAACCATAGCATGTAGCTCACAATAATGTCTAATTCTCACCCAGACCATTGGGAAGGAAGAAGCTTCATTTCAAGTATACTTTTTCTAGCCTTTCTGAGAGATTCTGAAAATTATCTTGGAAGCTGATTGAATTCTTATTCTGAAAAGTAGATAGTGGGAGAAAACTGTCAGTTATAAGAAAGTCAAGTAGAATTGTAGGTATAAGTTTTCTGTCTCTTAAAATAACTTAAAAGTTGGATCAATAAAGTCAGTATCTACTCTTGAGGAACCCAATGACTGACTATGAGGATTTTATTCTACTCTACTAGCAGTCATTGAAATCTGGTTTTAAAAGTTAAGAGATAAAAAATAAATTTACTATTTAATCTGATCAAGCATAGGAAGTGCTTGGCATGATCATAAACAATAGCTAAAAGTCAACTCTGAGACTGGGGTCCAGTTCTGCTTCATCTTTATGTCCCCAGTGCATTATAAATATGCCTGTGAGTGGTATATTGGAAAAAAAAAGAATTGGTATATTGATATAAAGGAGAAAAATTCACAGATGGAACATTTGGGGTAGGGCTTTCATTGGTAGGCCTCACTCTGGTGGGAAGTCCACACTGATTTTGAAAAGACCTCTCCTGATAGCAGGATTCGGATTTTTATGGAGAAGAATCTATACTTCATTCTTTGAAACCTGGGAATTTACAGGAAGAACACAGGAAACAACGTTTCCACAACCACTGGCTGTCTCTCTCTCCATCTTGCTGAGTTTGTCTCTGTATATGAATACGTTGATTTGTTGCACAGAGTTTGAATGAGAAGATAAAGCAAACTCTGCTAACTCAAATAAGACAGGTGAGTCTGTTCAGGAGACAAGTGTGGATTATTGTCTGGAGGTAGATTTTCTTAAGAGAATCTACAAATAAATACACGAACATTGCAGTTCATTGAGTGTTTTTTTTTTTTTTTTTTCCCCTGCTAGATTCCTTAAAGGATATATCAGAGAATAAGCAAGGGAGACAAATGATAAAATAATCTTTATGATGTATACAACTTAATCTATTGCATTAAAGTAATACTAAATATATATAATAAAATGTAAACTCATTTATAGACAAAAATTACATTCACAAAAGGAAACAAAATTTCTCTATGATAAAATATGTGTTTTTCTTTGAAGAGTAAAATATGGTCATAGAATAGTACATATTATTACATGATAACTTAAAATGGAAAAAATATTAGTTAAGTAGTAAAATAAAAATATATTAAAGTCACATTGGAAGACTGGTAGGCAGTAGATGAATATAATCTAATTCATTATTAAGTCCATAAGAAAAAATAAATTAATATAACTATGCATTTATAATTTACTAATTTTAAATAAAATGGTGGTTCAATTAGTCAATTTAAGTGTAACATCTGATAATTTTATAGACTTCATTAATTTTTATTTAAAAGATTGATCTGATAATCCTGTACAATCACAATAGCAAAATGCAATATAAGCTGTACTTTCTCCTGCAAATAATATACAGTAGAACCAAATAAAATGAGGGAACAGGTAGCCAATAATTATAAGGATTATTCTTCTGCCACACATGCATACACATAACAATATTATTTAGTATCATTCTATGAAAATACAAACCATGACATAAATTTTGTCATTTTAATCTAGTTTGCTAAATAAACATGGCCTAGCATAGAATATATAATTAACTTTCTCAAGACTTCTCAAACAGTTGTATAAGCCACATCTTCTTCTATTTCAATTTAAGTAAAGGTAGCTTAAAGTTGCCCTTTGTTTTTTACCTAGTTAAAACTGGAATAAAATTAGCAGGTAAATCAACGCAAGAAATAGTTGCTGAGATATCATTTTATATTAGTAGCAGTGAAAGATGCATGGAAATTTCTAAATGCAGAGCTAACAAAATTGAATTTGAAAAATTAATACTGCCTAATTCTTGCATATTTAGCTGTATAAGTAGAATTCTCATCTTTTATTTGAAAATGTACTTTTATGGTTTGTATAAATGTAGACTAAACATCTGGATGAAGAGTAAAAATAGTATGGCCAGTCATCTACTTATTCTAATTACATAAATCATACTATATGCTGAAATTTGGATATTAAAAAAAACACAAGGTATACATAAGTGTTTTTTCCTAGCTTCCTTCCTTTCCTCCAGTATTTTGACATTAGTTGAAATTTATTAATCCTGAAAAACAAAAAAAAACGATATAATCTATAAGGTCAGAGATTTTCTCCCTTCTTGTTAAAGTCACCTTACTATAAAAGTCACCTAAAATCCTTTATTTCTCTTTCAAAAAACATTCTGAATTTTTATTTGGTTGCTGTCTATTAAACAAACTCCCTTTGCTTCCATTATATTGTACTCTTTCTCCTTGTATGCTATTTTATTGTTGTTGTTGTTGTTGTTTATTACTAGGTACCTGTCTTGTCTGTTTTTTCTCTGATTAGTTTGTTTTCCCTCACATTTTACCCTTGGCCACATGTTTTTTTTTTTTTTTTTTTTTTTTTTTTTCTCACTGTATGTCATTCAGTCAGTCCCAATACACATGGTATATTTTGGAAATTTTCTGGGGCACTATTGGTTATCAGGTTTAGGAGCATGTTTAGTGGGCAGGGACCAATTACACTGGATGTTCTGTCTGTAGGGTAGTCCTATGAAATAAGAAATGGCTCACAGCCTGTTCAACTTTAAAAAGTTTCACCAGACATTCATGGTAGTAAACATGATGAAATATTTTGAGGGGAGCCTCTAACTCCAACTCACATAAAATTTTACTGATGTTTAACCTAGAGTACTATTGTAATTTCTTCTATTTGGCCTTTATTAATTACCAGATTTGGCTTCCTTTGACCTGAAATGCCTTACGTTTCCTTCCCTTTTCTCTTTTGGTTCCTACAATGCAGTTCTGACACTGACTACCTCCAGAGTCAAGTCAGACTTTAAGGGCACATTCCTCCATAAACTGCCCTCATTTCAGATACCAGCCTTAAGCCCAGGAGTTCCCAAGACACTGCCCTCTGACAAATTGGTAACAAACTTAGTAGTTTCCACTAACCCCTCAGTTTCAATAATTCACAAGAAAAATTCACAGAACTCAAGAATATGCTATACTTACAATTCCAGGTTTGTTTTGTTTTGTTTTGTTTATAACAGAAAAGGGTATAGAATAGGGCTAACCAAAGAAGAGATGCCTAGGATGAGATTTGAGAGGGTCCTAAGTGGTAAGTTCCTTATCAAGGCAAGATACATCACTCTCCTGTCACACTGATATATAATAATACACACAGAATGATGTTATACAGGGAAGCGCATCCAAGCCTCCATGTCTGGAGTTGTTACTGGGGTTTTATTACACAAATATGATTGATTGAATCATGGTCTGGCAGTTGAACTCAATCTTTTGGCTCCCTTTCCTCCCCAGAAGTAAGTCAGATATAAATAGGCAAAGCCCCAACCCTCTAGACATGGCTTGTATTTCTGGTGTGGCCTGTCCTGATCCAGAGTCACCTCATTAGAATAAACTCAGGTATGGTCAGAGGGAACAACCATGCATCACAAAGACACTCCTGTCACTCATGAAATTTCAAAGATTGGGAAGCTTTATTCTAGGAATCAAGGATAAAGGCCAAATACTTTACTACACAACACTCCCTATTACCTTTCCTTATTTTAGATTCTCATAATCTTTCCAAAGACTTGTGTTATCATCTAAGTTGTATTCCTATTTCCAACATGGTTCTGTTTCAGATCCATTGTCTGCAATCTTACCAGAATAATCTAGCTAAATGCAATTTGGGCAATGTCAGTCCTCTGCATGAAATCCTTTAGCAATGTTCTGAAATCTACAAAGCAAAATCGACGCTCCTTAGCATAATGTACAACATCCTCTGAGAGATTCACCTACCTAGTTCTCTAGTTGCGTGCACACCCCAAGTTACTTATTTTTCCACTTGAAAAAAACTTACCTAATTATATATCCTTAATAAAATGGGTGATATTTCTCTTTTAGGTGCTGTTGTCTATTCTAATTTCTTGTTTAGAAGACCTTTCCCTTCTCTTCTAATTATCTGCATAACTATAATTCAAGATTCAGATTAATATAAAATTAAATCTTTTTTACTCTACTCAGGTTGGGCGAGGTTTCATTTTTGTGTGTTCTTTAGTATACTGTACAATATTTATGGCAAATCATCTATTACATGTTAGAAAATCTACTTATGTGATTATATACACTGCAAAATTGCCCCTGATACTTATTCTCCTTTTTTTTTTAATTTGTAAGAGAAATCTCAATCTTTAGATAGTTTTAAGTCTTCACACAAGAAAGACTACATTTTACTTACACCATAAGTAGTTGTGCCATGTGATTACATTCTGATCTAAGGGATATAAGAAATGCTATTTAAAACCTCCAAGAAGGGCAGCCTGGGTGGCTCAGTAGTTCAGTGTCACCTTCAGCCCAGGCATGGTCCTGGGGTCCCGGGATCGAGTCCTACATCGGGCTCCCTGCATGAAGCCTGGTTCTCCCTCTGCCTGTGTCTCTGCTTCTCTCTCTCTCTCATAAATAAATAAAATCTTAAAAAAAAAATTCCAACAAGTACCCTTAAAGGGAAGAATAGATCCAGTCTTCTACCTTCTTTTCTACTTGCTAAAGTGAGAATCTTCATAATATAATTAAATTATGTCATGAAATGGATGCCATGTATATAGGAAGCTGGCATGAACTGTGTCCTGGATAATTGTTATCTTTATCACCTTTACACTAACTACCTTGATATTTCTTTTTTCCACATAGGAGAAATAAGTGTCTATCTTATTTAAGCAGCTATTGTTTTGGTCACTCTGACCAAATTCAATACTGATTTCTATTCTTCTCACAAAGTGTAAGCTCTTATTATCTTCTTAATTTCCAAGAACAAGAACAATAGCTAGAACAGTATGTTCTCAGTAATTGTGCATTGAATTGAAATAAATTATAGATGAAAAAGCAATTGATTTCTATTTATAAGAAGACAATGAAGTATTTGTTCAATAGTTTTAATAGATTTATGCCACTGAAATAGGCTTTTGGATAATGATAATTTAAGGTTTCAAATATATGAAATAATTATATGAAATTGGTCAAATGAGTAAATATCTGTTAGATCAAAGTGACACATTTTGGAAAGCTGGCCAAACTACTCAAATGGTAAAATCTATTATAAAGTTATAAAAATAACTTATTTGTATATTTCAATATTATAAATTGCTTATTTACTTTAGTATTGAAAAGCTTAAGGTACAAACATAATTAATCAATATACAGATTAATGGAAACAATATTTTGGTTTATTTATTTTGTTTGCACTCAACAGCGTGTATCTTTGTTAATGTCAAAGCCAATGTTCACACTTTTTGGCTTCTATTACATCACTTCTTACTTGATTTCCTCTACTTCACAGGCTCTCTTCTCATGCTTGTTTGCTGGTTCTTCTGTTTATGTTCAAACCCCAAATGTTGGAGTAGCCCAAGTCCTATCTTTAACCCTTCGTCTCTCCTGAAAGAATCTTATTGGGTCCATAGTTTTCGTTATCATCTATAACCTACATATTACAAATCTATGTTTCATTCTGTAGCTCAGAAGTAAGACATGGGTGGTCTTACTGGGCTTAAAACAAGGTGTCAGCAAGGCTACATTACTTCTGGAAACTATAGGAATTTTTTTCCTGGTTTTTTCCAGCTCAGAGGACACCTGTTTCCCTTGGTGCGGGGCCATCTTTTTCTGTCTTCAAAGCCAGCATTGCCCAGCCAAGAGCTTCTCATGCTGCCACCTCTCTGGTTCTCTCGTTTGTGTTTCCTATTTTCACTTTTAAGGGCCCTTATGATTATATTGAGCCTACCTTAGTCTGTTTGGGCTGCTGCAACAAAATATCACAGAGTGGGTAGCTTATAAACAGTAGTTTTTTTGTTTTTTTTGTTTTTGTTTTTGTTTTTGTTTTTGTTTTTTTTTAAGTTCTGGAAGCTGAGAAGTTCAATTTCAAGGCACTGGTGGATTTACAATCTTTTCACTGTAACTTCAAATGGCAGAAGGAGTAGGGGAGCTCTCTTGGGCCTCTTATATAAGGGCACCAATCCCAATCATGAGGAATTAGCCCTGATAATTTAATTACCTCCCAAGGGCCCCACTTTGAACACTATCACACTGAGCATTAGGATCCAACATAAATTTGGGGGGATGAATACAAACATTCAGTCCACAGCAGAGCCCAACAATAATAATCTAAGACAATCAGCCTAATTTAAGGTCAGCTGAATAGCAATCTTATTTCTATCTGTAACCTAAATCCCTATTGCCATGTAACCGAATATATTCATAGGTTTCTGGGCTAGGGACTTGAACACATTTAAGGAGTTATTATTATAACTATCATCATCACCAACTGGTGTACTACTCCCATTGAATTGTCAGGGATGGAGAGATTTATTTTAGAAATTAAAAAGTATAAATGACATGTTGAAAATTAATTTTTCCACTCTCAGATAAAGCATATTTATTCATCCAACCACACACCTTCAATAAAACATTAGGAACTTTCTCTACCTACAGCACTGAGGATCCCTTTGGAAACAAACAAACCACTCATTTTGATTAAATTTATAGTTCATTGGGTGTGGGGAATCAGCTGCAGAGCCTGAGAACTGAATCTTGTAGTCTTCGGCACTTTGGGGATATATGTGAGATCCTGAGTTGGCACACTGACTCTTTTTTTTTTTTTTTTTTTTGGCACACTGACTCTTGACCACATTGTTCTCCAGATACAGCAACTCTGCTCCCCCAACTCCTTGAGTCTATAACCTATTCTTTTATCTTTTGAACTAAACATGTTTTTTTTTTTTTTCTGCTTCCCAAAGTTCCCATAGCCAATCTGCTAGCTCTCTTAATAAAAACTGGAAGAGAGAAAGCCTTGGGGTCCAAGTCTGGCTTGAGTCCCAGTCCGAGCCTTAGTCCCCAATGTCCCCCAAATTAAAATTCAGTGAGACTTTGAATCTTTCTTCCCATCCTTGTCTCCAACTCCCCTGGATCCGTGACAATTGGGGGAACAGGTATACTGCAATTGCTATGAATGTTACAAAGAGGTACACCGAAAATTATGGGATTTATTAGAAGTCCCCAAATAGTCAGTGGTGGTCAGTTCATTAAAAGAGGTGGGAAATTATTTCACCTAAAATAATTATTTCCTGCTGATAAATATCAGACATTGAGTCAGATGGAGCAGTTATCTGGAGCCTTTCAGTATAGTTCAAACCACGTCAGGTAAAAAAGCCTGGCCTGATGTTAGCACTTTTCGAGATAAAATTCAGTTTCTTGAAAAATAACTGGAATGTTTGTTTTAACCATAGCAGGTCAACACTTCGATTGTTACACTAGTGATCAGATTGTTATCAGGCACATCAAAGACAGGAAGAAAAGAGTAATAGTGGTTTTTAGTACAAAAACATAGCAGTATAGTCTATAGGCAATCTAGAGAGAACATTAAGCTCTGTGGGAGCAGTGCTAGAGTATGAAGCCATTTTCTTTGTTACCATAGAAACAGCAAAATGTCAACTATTTTTAGAGCTTTGTTCCAAGATTCAAGCAGCCATGCTAGTTATCAGTATGTTTAAAGATGCCAGAAACATATGCCAAGTAGTACAGCTAGAAATTTAAGTTTGTAAGGTAATTTATTTCCTCTAGGACATTTTAATAATATACATGCCCCCCACATTTAATGATATTTATGCAATTAAATGTCCATACTTTATGAGAAATTATATAAACAAGTATTATATATATATATAATAAAATATATATATTTAATAAAATAAGTTGCTTCCACTCATGGTTTTTCAAGGGTGAGTATAACATTATAGTGTTCATAGCTATAAACACTATAATTAACTTGGTACACAGACACTCAATTAGTTGGCCTCTGTTATCACTTAGCTAATTTCTTTCACCTTCAATAAACATATACTGAAAGCCAGGCACCCCACTAGGTTCTGCAAATATAAAGATGACAAAAGTGCCATATTTTTCCCCAAGTACATATTTCTAAACATGAGCTTGACCTTAAGATGTATTATATTATAAAACCTCACAAAAAATTTAGGACAAACAAATATTAATTAAGATGTCTTTCTCCAAAAATAAAATATTGATTCTTAATTTTTGCCAAGAAGCAAAAATGAAGAATGGATTCATGTTTAACTGTGCAATTTCCTTTGTGTTTGATGCTTAATGATGATCCGCTGGCAAACAGGAATGTAAGATCCATCTGTGCAGTATGCTTTACATATTTGTGTATAATGGAAAATTAGTAACTTTTATGCTTTTATGGGCAAGACATAAACCATGCAATTAGGAAGAATAATGCAGTTATCACAATTTTGAATTACCAAAAGTAGTCTTCACTCATTACTGTGTATATATAAGATGTTTATAATTCATGACCTTCATCTTCTCTTTTTATAATTTAAGATATATATTTTGAGGGTTTACAGACAAATGTAATTATTCAAAACAATTTGAGAAGAAAGTGATTTGACAGATTATTTTCATACTGAGATTTACTTTATTAGATTACCACTAATGCCTCCTGATTTCTGTAGGTAGAGAAAACTAAGTCAGAAGACCTTTTGCAGAAAAATATCCTCTCATTTGCAGTGACTTAGTTTCTGTTGTTACATAATTCTTACTACTAGGTTAAAAATCAAGTTGTTGGTAAATTTATTGAATTTAAATAAATCAAAAATCCATATTTAAAATCAGGGTAACAGATTATTGTATTGATTCCTTCAGTAAGATTGGAGTTTATTAATTAAGAGGTAAGATAACAAAAAAAGAAGAAAAAGTGGGAGGGGGAGGGTGGTTATAATAAGCTAAAGTTGCCTTCTCTCTGAAACTTTAACATGTGGGAAATATTTTACAGTATTCCAAAAATACACATACAGATATCTGCATATTTTAAAATAGCATTTGATGGTACTTTAATGAGTCCATATCCTGAGATAAAAAGTTAATGCGATTACCCAGATAATTGAACTTCAAAATATTTAGATACCTCTAGCAGAGGAAAAATGATAAAGATTTTACCTAATTGCCAATTCTTCATTTGCCTTTGTATTAGAAAATGTGTTTCTTTATAGTCTGTTCTTTCCTAAAGGTGAAAGCACAAACACATTATTCTTTAGATTGACTCTGCAGTCTGTTGTAATCACATAACTTGAGACCACCAAATGACCTCATATCATGGATGCTACTTGATTTGCCTTTTGGACTGAGAACTCCTCTTCCAAACTGATAGGAGTGTTGACTATGTTGTCTTTAGGAATTGCCCTCTGTGGAAGGCTGTTGCCTCAGCCTCAGCTAAGTGCATTCATTGAGGCAACTTGCATACAATGATGCAGAAAATACAAAAGTCTGGTCTTTGTTATCCTCTCAATCAATATCCCACATATCTCCTTTGGTACTTAATATTGATTTACATGACCATCCTGGGTTTAAAGCTGTCTGTGAGATTAACTGATGCTTCTGTTAAAACAAGTCGGGAGGAGGGGCAAGATGGCGGAAGAGCAGGGTCCCCAAATCGCCTGTCCCCACCAAATTACCTAGATAACCTTCAAACCATATTCTGTATGTTGGTAAATTGAACACCAATAAAAATTAATTTATAAAAAAAAAAAAACAAAAACAAGTCACCATTCTACTTCTCCCTCTACTGAATCTTGGTCCCTCATGCCCATATGGGGATTTTTTCTTAGGGCTCTCCGTAATGAACCTCTTGCACTTAAATCTCCATCTCAGAGTTTGTTTCTTTCTCTTTTCTTAAGATTTTATTTATTTATTCATGAGACACACACACACAGAGGCAGAAACAGGCAAAGGGAGAAGCAGACTTCCTGCAAGGAAGGATTAACTACCATTTATATATTACCTTCTGTGTGCTTTTCTTATGATGTAGAGTAGAGTGGGTTAGTTAGTGTGTAAGAAAGAACTTATTTGGAAGGTCAGATCGTTGAGTTCAAACCTCAATTTTTCCATTTATTGATATAATCATCACAAGTTAATGAACCACTTCATTTAATTTTATCTTCTTAGTTTTTTGTCTTCATTCTTTCTCTCCTCTGTTAGTTAAATTCTTCTTCTCTTCTCCTTTCTTAACAAATATTAATTATGGTCCATCCTCTGTGGACTGTGACCCACTATGTGGGTGCACAGATAGGATTATGTACAAAATAAGTTTATATCCTTAAATTTCTTACTATTTGGAATAATAAACAAGGAAAAATAGGGAGGTGGAGGCGGTGGCATTTAATTCAGTCTAGAGTGTTTAAGAAAGGTTTCCTAGGGTAAGTATTCACAAAGATGAGTTCAGTTATATGATTTGGAAGATTTTGGTAAAATGTGGAAATAATGACTGAAGAGGAGGGAAAGGATCATAGAAGTTATAAGTAATGTGATGTGCAGAAGTCTGGAGGCAAGAGAACACAGAACTTCATTCATTTTAATTTTGATAGGATTATTTTCCTATGAGCAAAATAAAACCACTTAGGTCTAACCAAGAAAGAAGAAGAACATCTGATAAGTATCTAGGGGGTTTCATGAGCAACTGGAATTTGTCATAGACAAGCCATTTTGAGCAGATTGTCTCTGTTTCTTTGGGGCTACGTGGTGTTTTATGTCTGCTTCATTCAGCATCTCTGTTTCAATCATCCCTGTGTTTTTATTTTGCTCTTTTTTTTTTTTTTTTTTTTTTTTTTTTTTTTTTTACATAGAGTGGAAACGTTGGTTTACTAATCTCACATGTATATCACTGCTCAGTTCGGAGACCCACCAGAATCTGACAAGAGATCCTCTCTCCCCAATCCAGGTTGCTGCAAGTGAAAATTCCCATGGTATCAGATGAATATTCCCAATATTTAACCCTACTATAAGTGGATTAGAAAGGCAATATAGTTTGGAGATTGTGCACAGACCTGAGAGCTCATTTCTGCAGGAAATGGTTACTAAGGAGGATTGCCCTTCTCTGGACAGGGACATAGCATATTGTGTTTGGGATGGTAGAGGGAGAGATAAAATATTCATCACCTTGCAAGTTATATTAAGGTCTTTGGACTTTATGCTAGAAGTATGAAAAATAGAGATTTGTAACTGACATGACAGGATTTTTTTTAGAAAATATACCTCATATGTCAATGCAGAGAATTTATTTGAATGGGTCAATATTCAGTGTAGGGAGACTTGTGTAGCCCAGGTGAAATACAATTCACTAGTGGCAGAAGATTAATAAACTTCATTGAGACTGGAAATAAAACCAGGTCATAATGAAAACTGCAAAGAGCCTACAGGGATACGTTGTCCTTAAGGTTACTAGTAGAGCTTCTATCAGGAACAGATTTGGGGTATCCAGGATTTGAAGATCCAAAATACTGACATTTTGTAAGTCTTCTTTAATAAAAAATTACATTATAAAAATAAAATTAGGAATAAGTATAGGTATTTATTTATATCAGAAAGTATATAACAGAGAATTTATTTATTTAAATTTTTATTTATTTATGATAGTCACAGAGAGAGAGAGAGAGAGAGAGAGAGAGAGAGGAGAGAGGCAGAGACACAGGCAGAGGAAGAAGCAGGCTCCATGCACCAGGAGCCCGACGTGGGACTCCATCCCGGGTCTCCAGGATCGCACCCCGGCCAAAGGCAGGCGCCACCCAGGGATCCCTAACAGTGAATTTAAATGTGCTTCTAACTCAACTTCTCCTTCACCAGATTTCACAAATGTTTGAGACACTCCAGTGTCACTTAACATGAAGGGAAGCATGACAGAGAAGTCAAAGTGGAAATACACACTAACCCTGAGTGAATGCGATAAAAGTACCTTATTTTTTTAAAAAAACTTAACATACATATGACCATATGAACACATTTCTAAGGTTCCTTCTAAAGGCTTTGAAGGGTGAAGGGTGTTGCAGCTTAAGCTTTTTTCAGTTTCACTGTAAATCTACCTCCATTTGTTAAATGTGACAGACCAAAATCTTTAAGGAAAGTTGAAAATTCCAGTGTCCCCACCAAGCTATAAATATGTTTGAATCAATCTAATATGTCAAGAAGAGAGTTATTTTATTCCATAAGACCCAGAGGTAACTTAAGGCTATACTCAATGACTTACCATTCTTCTTGTATGTGTAGTTAATACAGTAATATTTTAAATGGTTATATGTTCCCAGTAGTCAATGCCCTGAAATTGAAAAATTTGTTTCTTGGAACTATCTGTTATTTCAAAAATTTGAGAGAGCAGGTTTACTTAGAATAATCTATTTTATTCTAGATTTTAATTTTTTTTAATGTTTAATGTCCTGAGTACACTTTGAGAAATATTCTCTTTCATTTTATGTAGATGACCAAAATGAGTGAAGGAGTCACAGTTCACTGGCTATATTCATGCTCCCCTAAAGGGTGAGCATCCAGGTTTAAGAATAATTATTGTAAGGCATTTACTGTCCTTTGAAAAGTGCATTCTAAATATATATACCAGGAATCCTTGTTTTACAAGACTACTCAAAATAGGCAACTTTTAAAAATGAGTTCAAAGTTTATTCCCACTGAGTGGATGGGGAGCTCTTTATAGTCAAATGAAAAAGAAGGGCTTAATTTCTTAGACATAAAAGTATTAGCTTATAATAAATTTTATAAAGGGATTTTTAAACTTAAAAATAGATAGATTCTAGGGATGCCTGGGTTGGTCAGTGGTTAATCATCTGCCCTTGGCTCAGGGTGCAATCCTGGAGTCCTGGGATCAAGTCCCATATCAGGCTCTCTGCATGGAGCCTTCTTCTCCCTCTGCCTGTGTCTCTACCTCTCTATCTCTTTGTGTCTCTCATGAATAAAAAACATTAAAAAAATAAAATATTTAAAAATAAAGATTTTATATCATCCATGACTTTTTATTCATCTAGTTACCTGAAAGTTTCCTAAGTATGTATTTCTGAGCAAGATAACATTATCACTTCGTATTTATAAAATATCTTCATGTAGAGCATGTCTCTTTATTTTTTTGTAATTTGGGAGTGTTGATGCTCATGAAAAATGTCAGATTGACATCCCTAGATACCAGAGTCCTCAATTTGTGCTTTATATAAGCCTTAGGGAAGCACAGCCTTCTCAATGATCCTAGCCAACATAGTTACAACAGAGCAGTTTAAGCAATAACTGGATGGCTTAGGGCTTGGCCTCTTTGCTGAATCTGTCAGCCAATGTACCAATTAACTCAAATACAATTTTTATGATGTGTACCAATTTCATTGGAAAGTGAATACATGGCTGTAGGTTTTACAGTCGCCTCAAGAAACAAAGAGCCTAAACTAATTGCAAAAGCTGTCACTATTGTCATTGAGCCACTGAGTTGAAAAGTTTACTGAAAAATCTGTTTACTTTGTACCAAAAGTCATGATTTTACATAAATTATACTATTTACCTTGGAGGCAAACATAAGACAAGGAGAAATTAATTAAATAATCATATAAATGCAGGCCTTAAGTATTTTATTTGTATGGCTATTAAATTCATTGTATATATTGAAAAATCTCATTCTTCTCAATTATAATGGTTAATAAATCTATTGCTAAAACTTCTTATCAAGCAACATTTGGCCTTTGTGAAAACATTGTTTTCAAAATATATAAACATGTTTTATATAAGATCTGTTTTTGTGACTTGCTGATGATTCTTAAAGAGACTAAATGTGTGGATTACTTCTCTCTCGATTATGAAAATCAGATAATCTTACAAATCTGTCAAACTAATATAAAAAGGAGAGACTTCGAAGGAAACAGAAGAATTGTGATATGAGGTGAATATTGAGTGGAAGGGAAGAGGGGAAGTGGACAGTTAAGAATTGAGCAGAGTCTAGTTCTTTGTGCAGAGTTTAGGCTAAGGGAAAACTTTCCACATTCTTTTCTCACTTCCATAATGCCCTTGATGGGTTATTGCCCACAACATGGCCAGAAGAGTCAGAATAGCAACAGTCAACCCAGATCTGGCTGAGATTACAGACTAAGTTGTCTAGAATGAGAACTAATAAAATATTCCTAGAAAGACAAGACAAAAACTATTCTCACCCCATCATCTCATAAATTGGATCAGAAGATCATAATCTGGGAATTAGAAACTTCTGGAAAAAAAACAATACCTGAGCATGAAGCCTGGAGAATGTCCTGAATGCCAAGGTCACTGTATAGCTAGGCAGTATGTTCAACTGGCAGTAGAGGTTTCTTTGCTCTGGAGAGTATTTTTTAGTCTCCTTCCTCAAATTCCAAAGACAGAAACTAAGACTTTTAGCCTCTCTTCCCTCCATAACTATTTAAGGTAGCTGAAAGAGAGCTCATGGGGAGAAATAATAAGAAATCTAAGGAACAAACATGCGTATACAAATAAGACTACAAATTGAATACGTTCTAAGACAAAAAACAGAATTAACATAATAGTGAAATTAAAATAATAAATTAGTCTAAAATATCCCAAAAGCATTAAAGACAAATAATGGTAATAATAAGCAGAAACAAATAGAAACATTTATGAAATAAATAATATTTAAATTTTTAAAAATTGGTAGTTTACAGAAAGGGCAGAATGTATACAGCACAAAATCATCTTTTTTTTTTAAAGGAAATCTTTTTATTTTTATTTTTTTTAATTTTTTATTTATTTATGATAGTCACACGGGGGGGGGGGGCACAGAGACATAGGCAGAGGGAGAAGCAGGCTCCATGCACCGGGAGCCCGACATGGGATTCGATCCCAGGTCTCCAGGATCGCACCCTGGGCCAAAGGCAGGTGCCAAACCGCTGCACCACCCAGGGATCCCAGCACAAAATCATCTTAAGACACTCCTCAAAAGAAAATAAAATGAATAAAATTAGTTGACAATACAAAATAAAAATAAGATATGTAGAGTCTAATAATAGGCATATCATCATCCTCATACTTGAAGTTCAGGGCACAAAAAAAACTAGACAGGGGAGAAAAGAATTGAAAAGATAATGACTGAGAACATAGCCCAGCAACAACATAATCTCAAGACTAAGTTAAAATTTAAATAATAATAATAATAATTAAATATAAAAAGAAAATTCCAAAGCTTCCTAAGAAAGATTACATATTTTATAAAGAAACTAGAATGAAATTGACCCTGAACCTCAACACCAGATGAAAGTTTTAGAAGTATTAATGGCAAAGTACAAAGCTAGCATTTTATACTTAGCCAAATTATCATTTAAAAGGAAGGGTGAAATGGGATAATCTCTATAGAACTTTTTGCTCAGTAATCATATGTGGATATTGATAACCATATTGGAAAAAGCAGTCCCAGGTACTTGAATTCCATGAAAAGCCCATCTTCAGATTTATTCTTTCAGGAACTACTTTAGCAAGAAAAAAAATCTAGCAAGGAGGATTTATGAGATATATTTTAAGTATTGGTAAATTAATAGTTTAATGCAGTTTATTTGTCATTTAGAAAAGTAAAGTAAAAAGCTACAAACAAAACATACATCTGTCATAATCAGAACTAAATTGCAATTAATATCAACATAACTGAGAAAAGAAAAAAGATAAGTTGTAAGGAGATGAGTGCACTATATACAGGGAAAGACACTGATATTGAAGAGCTTAACAAATTGAAACAGAAAAATGATGAAAATGTATGTTTATAAATGTAAAGTGTGTAACTTTTAAAATAACATACAATGTTGATCCATCTAACGGAAGCCAAGAAAAAGCCAGGAAGCCAGGAAAAAAAGAAAAGAAAAAATTTTGTTAAACACAACATAGAAGTTGCAAAAATAAAGTCCTAATTTAACAGTATTTTCAATATAGTTGAGTTTAACTCATAAATTAAAAACAGAAACTATTAGATCACATTATAAAAGGCAAACCAGCAATATTTTGTCTTGGAAGAGATAAATTAAAAGACTATTTAAGTGTTAAAAATAAGAGATAGGGCAGTCCGGGTGGCTCAGTGGTTTAGTGTCACCTTCAGCTCAGGGTGTGATCCTGGAGATCTGGAATCAAGTCCCATGTCAGGCTCCCTCCATGGAGCCTGCTTCTCCTTCTGCCTGTGTCTCTGCCTCTCTCTCACTGTGTCTCTCATGAATAAATAAATAAAATCTTTAAAAAAAGAAAGAAAGAAAGAAGAAAGAAAGAAAGAAAGAAAGAAAGAAAGAAAGAAAGAAGAAAGAAAGAAAGAAAGAAGAAAGAAAGAAAGAAAGAAAGAAAGAAAGAAAGAAAGAAAGAAAGAAGAAAGAAAGAAAGAAAGAAAGAAAGAAAGAAAGAAAGAAAGAAAGAAAAATATAAGAAAAGAAAGCTTCAGATAGAAGGGAATTAAATGTGTAAAACAAAGAAAAAGAGATGGCATCAAACAGATAAAGAAACAGTAGATATAATAAACAAAGGAATGTCAAAATAAATAAACAACTGAAAGAATTATAGGAAAAATATCTCAAAGTGCTTCAAGATATTCCTTTTTATTGTATTTTCTTTTCTTTATTTATTTGACAGACTGAGAGAGAGAGAGAGAGAGAACAAGCACAAGCAGGGGTAGTGGCAGAGGGAGAGGGAAAAACAAGCTCCCTACTGAGCAAAGAGCCCCATGCAGAGTTTGATCCCAGAACCCTGGGATCATGACCTGAGTTGAAGGCAGACACTCAACCCACTGATTCTCCCAGGTGCCCCAAGATATTCTTATATTTATTTGAGAAATATATTAAACTAGCAGAGAAAATAACTAAAGTTATGGAAAATTAGAAGAACACCAGTATTAACCTTGAAATAATATGCATGTGTACATGGATATACTTTACATCTCAAAAAATACATATTCATTTTTAGCATAAAAACAAAGTTGTGCATGTAATATTCAAAAGGAAGTCTCAACAAATTTGATATAACCAACAACTTAGAAATTATGTTTGCTGATGACAATGAAATAAAAACTTAAATTATTAATTTAATATGAGTGTATATGTAAATCATATAAAATTATGTAAAGGTAAAGTATAAATATATTTGTGTTTATGCATATACTTTTATTAAATATGTATTATTTTATAAATAAAATCATAAAGATTAGTTAAAAATACTTAGAAGCAAATGAAAATGGAAACACTACATTTCAAAAGTACAGGGAGTGGTTGATAAAGTAGAACTAAAAGGAAAATAAGTAAGTTTGTGTATAATTAAACAAAAACAAGAGAAATTCTTTAAAAATTATCAAAATACCCAAATTTAAAAGTAGGTGAAAGATCAAATAAGCAAACCCAAAGGAGACAAAAGGAAAGTAAGTAATAGCTGTAAAAATAGAGGTCAGTAATACAAACAATAACAACCAGAAGAAAAATCAATAAGGAAGATTAACAAAATTAAAAAACAGCAACAACTGTGTTTTAAGAAAGAAAAATAATTTAGCCAGTTCTCTGCAAAGGGGGATAAAATAAATGAGAACATGCAAATACAATTCTGAATGTAAAAGAGAAATAATTGCAAACACAACAGAAGATTAATAGCTTAATAAAAGAACATAGTGAATAAATATACACTAATAAATTTGGAAACTTATGGGACTTAAGAGAAAACAAATAACCTTTTATAGTCTAATATTTTCTATTTTTCATTTACTTCAAATGACTTTTCATTTACCTCATGGTGCATAATTTTAGGATCTGCTTTAAAGTCTTTATCTGATAATTTCAACATCTGGAATATCTTGCAGCTGACATCTTTTTATTGCTTTTTTTAAGAATATATCACATTTTTCTGATTATTTTGATGTTGAGTAATTTTTATTTTCATCTTGTGTAAATATATATATTATATATACTCTGGGTTATGTTGTAAAACCACTGCAAAATATTGTGGTTTTGTCTTAGGAGGCAGTCCACCTGCTAGTCTTATACTGTAGTTTCTGTGTTGCTCTTAATGTGGGTTGGTTGCATTCTCAGTTCAATTCTCTAAGCCTTTGCTACACTGGTTGAGTTTGACCCATGCATGTGTAGATCAGAGGTTACTCTGGAACTTGTCAGGTTTCATACACAAAATTAAGGCTTCTCCTTCTCTGTTTCTCTTCCTCTATATTCTCTCCTAATTGTCCAGCTTATAGGGGCTCCCTTTTCTGGTTCCTTTGGCCCAAGGGATGGCATGATTTGTGTCAGCATTTTTCCTCTGATAGGGTGTGGCTTCCTGACTGGTATCTACTTATGAAACACGACCTAAGAAAAAGAAAAAAAAATTTTTTACTCTCCTCCACAATCCACCTATTTTGTGTGTGTGTGTGTTAAACTCTTGGGTATTTGTTTTTGCATTTTCAAGAGTTAGTTGTAATCAGGGAGGGAGATGGGCTGAAGCCCATCACCATAGTAGACTCCCCTGTGGGTTTTGTATTAAGATTTTTGGATACTAAATAACTCAACAGTATACTGCTTTCATTACAACCTCTTTTAAGATCTTGGAGACATTTACTACATTTTCAGTGTGTTTTTATTGAGAAATTACCATGTGCCAATAAGCATCAGGAAGATAGGGGTGAAAGATGCATCCCCTGATCTCAAGAACTTCAAAAATCAAGAATAAAGACAGTTTAGTTCATAAAAAAATTAACTATGAGAAGGACAACCATAGAGACATGTATAGGATTCTAAGAGAATTCACGGGAGAAGCCCTTTATATAGCCTGTTAACTCTTCCTAGAAGAAAAGGGCAGTTCTGAACAGAATCTTGAGGGATGTGTAGGAGTCACTCATGTGAAGAAGTGAGGGATAGAGAAGAAGTCCTAGGCATAGAACAAAAACAAAAAACATGCTGACTGGTTTAGGAAGGCTGCTGAAAATTGTAGTGAAGTCACATGAGTACCATAGCAGGTATGCCAAGGTACTGATGAGAGCTTAATAAAGATTGTATAAATGCTAGGGGAAAGAGTCGCTCTTTGTGACATTGTGGAAACAAGTGGGAAGGACATAGGAAAACTAGATGGACTAGGAAGCTATGGTGGTAAACCTGATGGGAGGAGAGAGAACTATTTCCTGAATTGAGGAAGAGAAGGTGAGAATGGAAAAAAGTGAATGGAATAGATTTGAGAGAGATTATGGAGTGGATGTGAGAGGGTTTGGTAATGGACTTGATGCTCTAAATATGGGAGAAGTCCCAGGGTGTTTCCAATTCTTACTTGTTTTATAAGACAAGTGGTTCCATCAAGGATTAATTTAAGAATTGTGGGTTGAATCTTGAATGAAGGAGGCTCTGTTTGGTTTGATCATGTTGCAACTTGAGATGCCTGTAAGTTTTTCAAGTGAAGACACCAAATGAGTGCTTAGATAAATGCAACTGGAATACAAAAAAAAAAAAAAAAGAGAGAGAGAGAGAGAGATTTAAATCTTTGGGAGCTCATAGTACTAAAGATGTTAGAGGTAGAAGGGACATTGGACATTTGCTTGATTTCCATTATTTTTCAGAGAAACCTCTCCAAATAGAGAGTTAAAGTGATTTGTTTAGTTGGTAATCACAGGCAAGTGGGAATCAAATGCAGGTATGTCATGTTTACATTACACACATTAATTCTGAGATGCCCAGCACTATTGTTCTATCTATGGTGGGGTAATATTGTTCTAGAAATTAAAAATTACATGCTCAGATGTCAAATACATGAGTGACAGGTTGGTTTTATTCCATGAAATTTCAAGGGAGTAGCTTTCATACCTGCTCACAATTCATGTTTAAACTCCCAATGATAAAGGAAAGGGCAGGAAAGAATGAGTAAACTTGTGAAAATGATGAAGAAATAGAGTCTGAGTTTGACTGAACATGGTTAATTTGAAAAATAAGTACTTGAACCAGCTAACAATCATTAAAGGAGGTTATGTGTGTGTGTATATATATATATATCCAACATATAATAGTGAGTGTGTTGAACTAAGGAAACGATTGGGTTGCAAATCATTTCAGTGGTATCTGGATAATGTCTTCACAAAATTGGAGACATCTAAGGGCAGCCTATGAAAAGGAAACAAATCATTTTCATTAATGAAGGACTAGAGGTCCCCAAGGTCGTGAACAGAGAGAAGAGTACAAGTTTGGAACATCATGAAATTGTGTGACATGCAGTAAGAAATACAACCAGAGAGTTCTAGAAAAAAAAAATCTACATTTTATATATATAATATATAATGTATATATATAACATATAATATATGACATATATATATTTATACCTGATATATATATATATATATATATATATATATATGATGCCTAGAAGAGAATCTGGCACAATAATAAGCTCCCACTCAAGCAATTGTAGCTTTATTAGTTTAAAAACACAGCCACTGAAGTTATTCCTACAGTGTTCATTAAATTGTGAAAGACTATTCTGAAACTAATGGTCTAGAAGAGCTAAAGCACTGAGCATTCCAAGGGAGACAAGAACTACCCAGGTGTGTAGTTATCACCTGAGGATAACTTTCTTGTTCAACAAGTTTCTTCTTGCAAATGAAACAAAATATAACCACTGATGAATTCACTCTTTGCTCTGAAAGCATGTGTATAATACTTGATATAGTTGGAATTTTCCCATAACTGTTAGAAAACCAGCTTATGGATCGTAACCAGATATATTTTTGCTGGAATAGCCCAAAGGTAGAAAATTTGAAGATTAAGAGATTCTCACCTGTCGATATACTTGAATCTGTTTTCATCATCCAACCTTTGACTAATATAAATGCTGTGACTATTCAAGATCTTGATCCAGTTTATTGTGTCAACTGCGAGATGAAGGGAAGTGGTTAAATTGAACTCCCTTTTATTATGGTTTCAATAAATCTATATTAAACTTATAGTGATCAAAACCACAGATATGTGAAAGGCAGCAGTGAAGCATAAAAGAGCAGCTAAGCTATCGAAGTCACTCTGTTCCATATGCAGAGTCTGTCCAGTGAAGCTCTGCCCCACTGCCAGCCTAAGCTCACAGACTAGCTTGGAATGTTTCTATAATTATAATATATCAAGGAAAGCTGTTCCTAATTTAAAAACAACAATAGTAATAAGAAAAACAAAACAGTGACAGGATCTCAACTCTGTAATTACCCGTTTACAACAATGTGAGCATAAACTGTTTTCTTAAGTTCCAGAATCAAGTAGGAGTTTGGACTAGATGGCCTTGAGGGGTTCACTTCCACTCTTAAGAACGCATGATCCTGCAGTTTGTTTAATGATACGTTGCGATTTCTCTCTGGCCCTTCAGAATAATGTTATCCCCAAGATACTGTTAAAATCTCTTGATCTAGTTAAGCAGAAATATTTTATCTCTCCAGACCTTACAAACATGTACTTAACAAATTATAGAGTTTCTTTATGCGTACTGAGAATAGCAAAACTCTGACTGACAAACTCACTTTGAGGCTTTGAGGGGATCTTTTTTTAAAAATAGATTTTTGTTAAAGATTTATTTTATTTATTTATTTGAGAGAGAGAGAGAGAGGGAGAGAGAGAGACGGCATGGGGGTGGAGGAGCAGAGGGAGTCCCTGCTGCAAGGTGATCCAGGACTGGGTGATCATGAACTGAGCTGAAGGCAGATGCTTAACTGACTGAGCCAACCAGGAGCCCAGTAGGGATCTTTAAATATTCTTAATTCTTTATGATCATGACTCTTAATCTTTTTTATTCCTTTAGCAGCTAACACAATGTTTGTCACATGTGATCCATATTGCCATATATGATCACATATTAGTCACAGTACTGAATTATAAGCAATAACGCAAACCCTAGCTGACAAACAAGAATGAAAAGTTATTTATTACATTTTAAGTCGTTAAGATAATTTCTGGGAGAGAGAGAAAGTTAGGGCACCAAAAAAGGAAAGCAATGCAGCCAGAACCAGAGCCAACATATCAAAATGTATCAGTCCTGGGTTGGCACCTTTTCCTGCTCCCATCATTGTGCACTCTGGCACCTGAAGATGGTGTCACTGGCACTGTTGGCACCAGCCCCAGGACTCTTCCCCTGTAACTGCTGTCCCCACCACACATGGAAATGGACATTGCTGCCTCTTCAGGTATTTCCAAAAGAATTTCTCTCTATTCTTTTGAATCCATTTCTCCTGGTTCAAAATCTCAGGAGACACACTGAATCAGCCACCCTTAGGTCATGTGCATATGCCTCAGCTCCCGAGCAAATGCATGGCTTTCCTCTTAAGCACATAAGTTAAAGACTTCCTCAGAAGTAGACGGCCAAAAGAATAGCAAATGTCTATTATAAAGGGGCCCAATAAATAAAGGGGCTGCTGAAATGAATAGATGAATAAATGAGGGAACATAGTCACCTTGCATTAAAAAGGCACTTCAAATACACGAAGATTTATCCCGCAATGTAAAGATGTAAGGAATCTGTCATGAATAGTAAATTATTTTTAATAAGAAGATATCCACTGTAAGCATCTTACTGTGCAGTTTAAAAATTAACAAGAGTGGTTAATACAATGCTAAGGAGAAGGAAAGGGAAGAGAGACAAGGATCATAGCATTAAGAAAACTACATTGTATCTGTGCTCTGCTCTATTCCATATGCTTTAGAAATTTTATTTATTTATTTATTTATTATTTATTTATTATTTATTTATTTATTTATTTATTATTTTTTAAATAATAAATTTATTTTTTATTGGTGTTCAATTTGCCAACATAGAGAATAACACCCAGTGCTCATCCTGTCAAGTGCCCCCCTCAGTGCAAGTCACCCATTCCCCCCCACCTCTCCCTCCCCTTCCACCACCCCTAGTTCATTTCCCAGAGTTAGGAGTCTTTATGTTCTGTCTCCCTTTCTGATATTTCCTACCCATTTCTTCTACCTTAGACCAAGTTGAGAAATGAAACTACAATCAGTAGTTGATTTACTGATAAACCTACGTTAGGAGATGCTGCTTGGAGCAGAAGTCAAAGTGGATCTAATAATTTCCTAGAGTAACTAATGTCCAGATGAAAGAGAAAGAAGAAAGATAACTAAACACTCCATATTAAAAGACATTTGTGGGATTATTCAAATAACTCACCCTACTTCTATAGAGAGTAGTAAGAAGTAGAGCAAGAAGGTCCCATTATTTAAGGAAATACAGAATTAAGATAAATTTTTAATGGATTTATCATTTATTTTTCTTAAACTTCAGACTTCACTATTAATCCTAAGGATTAACCATGGTATAACCATTCCACCTGTTGGTTGAATTATTTTCCCCCAAAATTTATATGGTGAAATCCTAACCCAGAATACCTCAGAATATGACTTTATTTGGAAATAATGTCATTGCAGATACAATTAGTTAAAATGAAGTAAACTAAAGTGCGTGGGCCCCTAATCTAATATGACAGATGTTCTTATAAAATGGAGAAATTGGGACCCAAAAGCACACACAGGGAGAATGCCACGTGGAGATAAAGGCAGAAGTCTGAGTGATCCCTCTATGCAACAAATGCAAAGATTGCCAGCAAACAGCCAAAAGAAGGAGAAAGGCATGTAACAGATTTTTCCTCGTATCTCTCTCCTTTTCATGCTCTCTCTCTAATAAAATAAAATCTTAAAAGGGAAAGACTTTTCTGCACAACCTTCAAAAGGAACCAATCCTGACAATACCATGATCTCAGACTTACGGCTTTCAGAACAGCGAAATATGGAATTTCTGTTATTAAGCCACTCAGTTTGCAGTAATTTGTTACGGCAGACCTGGCAAATTCCTACACAGCTCTAGGGAGATCGGCAGAAGTCAGGATAGTCATGTTTCCTATTCACCAAAAACACTGCCCACAGATTCTTTGAGGCTTCTGTTTAGTCTAAATTGTCCTTCCTTCTACTTACCTATTTCTCCCACTCTTCAGAGCCAATCTCCTTCAAAGTATGCACTTATTGTTTCTACTCTCTTGTTTCATGCCAGCTCTTCAAACAAGAGCAATCTAACTCGTTACTCTTATTCACCACTTCACTGAAACTGCCCCTTGAAGGTCATGAATGACTCCTAGTTTAAAATTCATTACATGATGTTCAGAACTGTTTAAATTGTTCCCTTCTCCAGCCTTATCGATTTGTTTAATCTTTGTTGGCTATTATGACATATCCTCCAGTTATTTTCTTTAGCTCTTAGAGATTCCTAGACCATGCTCATTTTTCTTTTCTTCTCCTTTGGTGAACACATCTGTAAGTGATCTTACAGATACTACTTCTGTATTATTTATATTAGAATCTGTACCTTCAACTGTGAGTTGAGATATGTATTTTCAAAGTTTTCATGGACATCCCCACCTGATTATCTATACATGCCTCATTTGAGACTGAATTGATCATCTTTGTTGCTCTCATTACCTCCACAAGCCCCAGAGACAGTTTTATCAAAGCCCACTCAAAACACTGTCATCCTAGACTCTTCCCTCTCTGTCTTATTCAAGCCATCAAGACTGATAGAGGATTTTTCCTTACAAATAAAATTTCAAATATCACAGAACACTTGGAACTTTCTTGTTATCAAATGTATGATGTATTCTTTAGCATATATAGCAGTATTTGACAATCTCCTAAATACTACAAGCTATAGTGAAGATATTCTTCAATAGACTCAATTTGAGCAAGTTTTTTTGTCTACTTCAAGATCAAGTATGTGTGCTTCCTGTGTGTTCCTTCAGTATCTATTCCTCTACTGACAGTACTAAATCTTAATTTTTTTTTTATTTTAAATTATTTATTTATGATAGTCACACAGAGAGAGAAAGAGAGGCAGAGACACAGGCAGAGGGAGAAGCAGGCTCCATGCACCAGGAACCCGACGTGGGATTCGATCCCGGGTCTCCAGGATCGTGCCCTGGGCCAAAGGCAGGCGCCAAACCGCTGCGCCACCCAGGGATCCCAACAGTACTAAATTTTAAACCCCTTGTTAAGTTGTCTGTACATTCCCTGGGTGGTGAATTCCTCAGGAGTAAAGAGTCTTAATTCTGTGGCCTAAAAACTAAGGCAGTAATTGGAAATAAATGTAAGACTATGTTTGCTGAATAATTGACAGCCACCAGAATGTTTGGAAGCACTTACTACTTTTAGTGATATCATAACTGGAGAGAAAGAGGAGGAGAAATTTTATATCAATTGACTGAACTTGAATGACTTCCTCTGAATGCCAGAATTCCTCAAACAGTAAAATATCAATGACACAGAATCGAAGTATACTGTATTTATCTTTGGGGTTTGTTTGTGATCTGAAGTAGCAATAGGCTGAATTGTAGCACATCTCCCTCCTATAAAAACTATATTCTTTCTCCATCTGTGTGTATGACTGGAAACCAGGCAAGTTAAGTCTCCAAAAGGAAATCTGTCTATTGCACACACAGTTGACTCTTGATCAATGTGTGGGTGTGGGGTACCAATCTCTTGCACAGTCAAAAACTGACATAAGGGCAGCCATGGTGGCTCAGCAGTTTAGCGCCGCCTTCAGCCCAGGGTGTGATCCTGGAGATCCGGGATCGAGTCCTGCATCGGGCTCCCTGCATGGAGCCTGCTTCTCCCTATGCCTGTGTCTCTGCCTCTCTCTCTCTCTGTCTCTCATGAATAAATAAATAAAATCTTATAAAAAATTTTTGACATAAATGTTTAACTCCTCCAAAACTTTACTAATAGCCTGCTGTTGACTGGAAGTCATACCAATAACATAAACAGTTGATTAGTAAACATTTTGAATGTTATGATAAAGTAACATTCAGAAAGCATGGGAAAATGTTATTGAGAAAATCATAAAGAGGAGAAAATGCATTTATAGTTCCGTACTATAAAAAATCCACATAGAAGTGAATCCACAGTTCAAACCCTTGTTGAACTGTAGCAGAAAATGATGATAGGTTGTCAAAAGAAAAACAGAAATCCACCACATTTCTTTCCTACCATTCATTTTATAAATTTAGCTTTTACGAATGAGTCTATTTCAAAAGTTTCTATAACTAAAATAAAAAATTACCAGAGGAGAAATGTGAATAATGGATGCAATAAATGGATAATGAAATTCAGAATGCTGGTGAAGTCCACATGACTTTGGAGAGAAAGCTGATGCGACCAGAAAAAAGAATTATTCTTTAAAATCTAGTAAAAGAAATAATATTGATCCCTTTGACAGTTAATTTTTTACAAATTAATGAAATGATAAACTTCTTTTTTTTTTTTTATTTATGATAGTCACATAGATGAGAGAGAGAGAGGCAGAGACACAGGCAGAGGGAGAAGCAGGCTCCATGCACCGGGAGCCCGACGTGGGATTCGATCCCGGGTCTCCAGGATCACGCCCTGGGCCAAAGGCAGGCGCCAAACCGCTGCGCCACCCAGGGATCCCTGAAATGATAAACTTCTAAAACTAAAGTAACAACAAAAGTCACAGAGTGCACATTAGATTAAAAATGTTTCTAGTTCTGGTTCCTTCTAGTAGATATCTAGAAAACACAGTTGTGCAATGCTTACTCTATTTTTAAAGAATTTACTTTCCTAAAAATCTCATTCTCGTTGTCCTGAAATCCTAGGAGACCCTATGAGATCCTTGTTCCTTCCTTCTCTTGAAAAGATCAAAAGAAGCATTTGAGTCCAGAGACATTTTTGTGGATGAGCATCAGGATAGCGAGCGCAGATGCTTTCATGGAAAATAACAAAAATGAATAAAGGAGTCTTATTTGACGCGAAAGTATCAGTACCTCTAAAAGTAACAGCAATCTCCATAAAAAGGGCTGATCCAACACTGCCAGGTATTCTGAAATTATCTTCCAAAAGAAGCAATAAAAATATTTTAATCTAAAATTCTCAATATTTAAATATTGATTTATTACTTTATAACATTATGAAGGCAAAACAAAACAAGTCTGTAGGCAGCTAATTTGCCTCCTCTGGTTTATTTTTTTTTTTAATTTTTTTAAAGATTTTATTTATTTATTCATGAGAGACACAGAGAGAGAGAGGCAGAGACACAGGCAGAGGGAGAAGCAGGCTCCATCAGCAGGGATCCTGATGGGGGACTCAATCCTGTGTCTCCAGGATCACCCCTGGGCTGAAGGCAGACACTAAGCCACTGAGCCACCCGGACTGCCACCACCTCTGGTTTGTAAAAGTCCTTGCTACTTTCCTTGATAACAAGAGAAACATTCTGTGTTGTAATTCTTAAGTGGAGATATTAATTCACTAGATAGCTTAGCTTTTCACATTGTATTGTTTTGTAATGTCTGATGGTCCCTTGTGTGTGGGTCACTTCTTTCCAACTGCTGCCTCATTGAGGGTAGAGAGAAGTTTATGCCTCTTTGTTTTCTCTCTCAGAAAGAATGTACAGTAGGTATACAGTACCTCCTTGCTGTTGGTATAATATAATAAGCATCCTGAGCAGACCACTTTAGCTTGGCTCTTCTAAGCCCTTTCTTTGAACATACAACACAAATAACAAAAATATTTCAGAAAATGTCCTTCTGGATACACAACTTAGGCTATCATTTTGCTCTTAAATCAAAAAAGCAGTAAACAAATACCTCGCTAGCACCACTTCTGTGTTTCACATTAAAAAGTCTGAACAGTATTAAATGCAGGTTTAAGCTTTCGATTAAATTCAATTTCATTTATTCATTCAAAAGATATTTATTGAATTCCTATTAAGTGTCATACAGTCTTTCAGGTACTATAGATGAAGCAGCTAATAAAGCAGAGTTCCTGTCTTTAGGTCTAGTAAATTTTTGCAAGGAATTTTGCAAATAATATGCTGATGACAGGATCTGGTTTGTTTTTCTGGTCTTTATTTTAATCTTAGAATATACTCGGTGTTAAAGATATAATTTTTTGATTTATGATCTATTCTTAAGTGAACACAAGAAGTCCAGTTACAAACTTTTAAGTAATTATACTCAATAATTAGACAATCAAGAAAAATCCATTCTATTTTGTTTAAATGATTCAAAGGGGATTGAAAGTAATGGTCTATCTGGCAGAGTTGTGTGTAATTATTTTCCATTAATATTTGCAATAGACCAGAACTTAGGCTTGGAAGTATACAGTGCTATGGGGATATTACAGAAAAGACTAGAAACTAAGTAGGCTTGTATAATGTTGTACTAAGTAGCATTTTATTGTTGTTATATAAGAAAATAACATATTGCTATTGCCATTAGTGCAGCTAGCATGGAGATTCAGACCTTCAGGAATAAACCCTGATGGGGTGATCTCTGACTGATGTTTTTTTTTTTTTTTAATTTTTTTTTTTATTTATGATAGTCACAGAGAGAGAGAGAGAGAGGCAGAGACACAGGCAGAGGGAGAAGCAGGCTCCATGCACCGGGAGCCCGACGTGGGATTCAATCCCGGGTCTCCAGGATCGCGCCCTGGGCCAAAGGCAGGCGCCAAACCGCTGCGCCACCCAGGGATCCCTCTGACTGATGTTAACTGATGTTAACATTCCCCTCTTAGCAACACATACTTGCAAACAAAAGAGCATATATTTACTGTGACCTTGGGGAAACATCAGTTTCCTAAAGATAAATTGACCAACGTATAAAAGGCATGTAATTCCAAACTAATCAAACATAAAACAACTTAAATAACTGGCATTCAGGAAATGAGCACAATAAAAAGGAGTGCAGAATCATGTCCTTATCTTGAATTCCTTTTACAAAAGTTGCAATTGTTAAAAGGATGGCTACTGCTTGCATAAGTACTTCAGTATTTTTTGCTTAAGCTGTTCAGAGCCTCCAGGCCTCCCAGGCAAGTAGAGAGTTCTATGTCAGTCCTTCTGATTTTGCTTTTCTAGTCTGTCTCTGGGTGAATGTGAGGAGAAAAGTAACCCATCACACCTATGCTAGAGTCGGGGCTTCTTGGCGAGCCTGATTAAATGAACAGCAAATTAGTAGAGTTACTTGCAAGTCCAGACTCAAGCAGCCATAAGGACTTTCATACTCCTTAAGGTGCCTTCCTGCTTTCCAGACCACCAAACAGTACCTTTGCAAACTTGGCAGCAGGTAGTCAAATGAAAGGACTTTTTATGATATTTTTCTAAATATCAATAAATTTACCCAAAGAAATCGATGTTCTTCAGTCCAAATATAGTAAGATGGTTCTTGAAAAAGAAAGTGCACAGCATGGGAAATAAATTTGTTTAGGATATGATTTTTTGCTCTTTAATCTCCAAAATTACAATGAAGAATAATGCATATGTTGAGAATTTGATGATTACTTCTTGTCTCTGGCAATTAACACTCATCTCAAGAAACAATTTCCTCCGCAGGCTCAAAGAACAGATTTTGAATTTAACAGAGTATAATGGGGAGACTGCAAAACAGGAACTAACAGAATTAGGTCCTGTTTCTAAGCATTCTGTATTTAGAATAGTCAAAAGACTGAAAAAGAAGTCATATTTGGATTTCTTTTTGGATTAGGAAAAGCCTAGGAAACCACCTAATCAACTTCCTTAAAATTCTAAGAGAAAAGATCTTAGCCTTTCTGTGAAAACTAATTGTGAAAAGCTTATTATTATAGCACTGCTCATAATTGTATTATAATCAGCTTTATTCATCAGAAAGTTCTATGCAAATCTGTCTTCTTTCAAATCCACCATTGGTTAAGGTTCTGCCTTTTAGAGTCACAAGAAGAAGCAGGTTATATCTCCATATATGGCTAGATTTACATATATTCCACACAGGGAATATTTAGTAAAATATAGGGTGCAAAAGGAATGGAAAATTAACACGTACGAACCCTAAGTTTGGAAGTACTGGAGGAAACATTTCAGTCACGCAATAAATATTCATTAAGCTGTGCACTATACTGGGCACCAGAAAAGGTCGTTAAAATAAATTTTGTGAAAAATATAACTTCTGAATTCATATATACAACTGAAATGCGTACATTTTTTTCAAATTTCACTTAGTTTTTGTAAACAGTATGTGCCATTTATATTTCTTTGTATTTTACAATTGTATGATTGAGCTCAGTAAACTTCTCAAACTAAAACCACATTCTAGACCTATCTTCAACTACTCTCATGCACATACTATTTGTTCCAGTGACCGGAGCTACCTATCCTTTTCCTAAACATCATTTTGGTTTTATTCATCTATACCTGATTCCTTTCTCTTAATTGTTCCTTCTCTCTCCTAGAAAGATCTGTTGAAATTCTACTCACATAACCCCTATGAAGCTTTCCCTGACTTAGAGAAGTCTCATAACAAAGTACACCATTATTAAGAACAACTTTCTGTTTTTTAATAAAACATATATGTGTGTGTGTATATACACACACACACACATATGTGATTTTCCATATCACATCATAGCTCCCCACCCCAAATGCCATTTCTAATCAATGTTATTTTCTTAGGGAGAAACACATATATGTTGGTTGTATGTGGGTTATGCTTCTCAATCTAAATGTCCACCTAAAAGAAGCTCTGAGATCTTCAGACCACTTGCTTATAAAAGATAGTCATAAAAAAAAAAAAAAGATAGTCATGAAGAAAAGAATCAGAATATGTTTCACAAAAGATGAGGTTGCAGTGGAGAACTGTGGAGAGATACACTTTAGAACGATAGTATTCATAGATGTCTAATCTCTGAATACACCATAGAAATAGATCAGAAATTGTAGGTCACGGATCAAGACTGGAAGAGTTGCAAAAACACTAGAGGCATTGTAACTTTTGCATGTTTACCTTTTTAAAAAATGTTTTTAAAATGAAAAAGTCTTTTTTTAAAAGTGAAGCAAGTTGTACATGACAGCTGCAAGCCATCCATGATATTTAGTCAATTCCCACTCTCCTGCCATCCTTACCTTTTGCTCACCCTAATGCCCATCAAAAAATGTTCTATTGGTGAAGAATTTTTATTTGATTTGATCAGTGGAAAATTCCACCCTGGTCTTAGCCCTGATTACTATCTCAGAACCTCATTCAATTGGTTGGTTACTTGGGCCACCTTGCAGAATATGCAAGTCTCAGTCAGATGAATCCATGTGGAACAGGTTACCTGTAGCCATTGGCCTGGACTACATCTGAGAAATCCCAAACTGGCCATGTATATAGAGAGAAGAAGACTAGGGCTGCGGGAACATGGGTAATCTAGTAATAAAAGATTGTTCAACACCATCAACACCATCTAGTTTGATGCCAAAGCTCACGCTTTCCCAATATCATATGAACTACACCTATCTAATTGCAACACACGTCTTATTAGAAAGCTGAAAAATTGCATCTATTTTCCTTTTAAGGACTTAACTAAGATTACCAGAGAGAGAGAGAGAGAGAAAGAAAGAGGGAGAGAGACACACAGAGAGAGAGAGGTGAAATGGAATAGGTATAGGGATTTTGAGGGATTTGAGGGCATATAAGGAAAATCCTATGAACACAAGGGACAGTCATCATACAGCAAAGTTTATTGGGTGGTGCTTGGACAGTTTTGCATGAGAGGTGAAGTCTCTCATGGTGTCACTGACCAAACACTTAAAGTGAGGGACCATCATCTAGAATAGGAGAGCAAGGAAGCTCCCACGGGAGAGAGAGAGATCAGAGAAGAGGTTTATAAGTCTAGGTAATGTCATTCAGCAGCATGATGGGGAGACTTTAGGTCAGATTGTCCCAGGAGGTCTTGGGGCCTTTGTTGTCTGGGAATATCTTATCTATTGTTAGCAGATGAAGGAGGTGAGGTTTTGCAGGGTATGCAAAGCAGACGGACTCTAAATGGCTACAAATCTGCTTGTTTCGGCTATTTTTAAATAACTGTATATGTAAAAATTTGGCACTGGAAACTCACTGTATCTTCCAGAAATAAACAACATAGGTGCTAATACACAGAGGCCATCTTTGCACTATTTATATAACAATAGGGAGAAGGGAGGATTGCACTTCATCTCTGGAGACCATTTTAATAGGACATAGGCACAGCTTGAGACTCTGGATTCTATATTCTAACATAAGACAAAAATGAAGAACAGAAGTGCAGTGGGCTCTGAGAAGCAAGCCTAAGGCTTAGCAGTGGAAAGATCTTAAAGGGTCTCAGTAAAGGTCTGCAGCACCCACCAAGAGCAAGTGCCAAAGTAAATTCCATTATGCCTTCCAAAGCCTTTCCCTATTTTTTTCCTTCAATCTCATATAGATCTTTTCCAAAAATCACAAATTGATTTTTTGTCAGTTCAAAGCTATAACTTCTTCTATCTTCTTCTGTATTTCTGTAAGTATTAACCATCATAACCCCGAGTTTATACTTGATTTTATGCAAAATTTTAAGTGTAAGCAGTGCTTCCTACCTAGAACAAAGACTATAATATTTTGCCCTATATTTAGATTATTACCTTTAAAAATATGTATTCAAAGTATACTATGTGTCAGGCTGTATTATGCCAGACCTTGGGTACAAGTCTTGGGGTGAAAGACACAGTTCCTGGCCTCAAAGAGCTTGTGTTGTTCAGCCAACTGGGACTACAGTATGTAACTACTATCTTTCTAAACAATTTGAGTGGGTTAAATAGTGCAGTGCCAATCCATTCTGGGAATGTGTTAGTTAAGCTTACATATGCTAGTTATTGTAAGAAGTCCAGTAATAGGGATCCCTGGGTGGCGCAGCGGTTTGGCGCCTGCCTTTGACCCAGGGCGCAATCCTGGAAACCCGGGATCGAATCCCATGTTGGGCTCTCGGTGCATGGAGCCTGCTTCTCCCTCTGCCTGTGTCTCTGCCTCTCTCTCTCTCTGTGTGTGTGTGTGTGACTATCATGAATAAATAAAAATTAAAAAAAAAAGAAAAAGAAAAAAAAAAGAAGTCCAGTAATAGCAATAATTCCCTCCATTTTGTGTTTTGTATGTCTTCTAGGATTTCAAGTCTCTGGAAGGAAGTCAATCTGGTTCAGATCATTTCTACACATGTGAGTTGACTATAAGAAAAAGGAAGCTAAATTCTGAGTAATAGTTTGCAAGAAAAGAACCTGGCAAAGTTCTTGGCTCCTACAAAGTCTACACGTGCTAAAACAGAGTCCCCCTTTGTGTTAGGGAATCATATAAGAAAGTTTTCCACTCCTCAGTGTAACTCTTATGGGAAGATTCACATCTAATTAGAGCTTTCGAGTTAAGGATCTTTCAAATCTCTGTTGCTTCATGAGGATATGGTTGAAGAGATTCAAGTTGTATGTTACCAGGGCCACTGAGTGCTAAAGAACTATTTCTTAAATGAAGTATGTCAGGAATGAGGAGAATGCTATGGCATCTTCCTAGGACAGACAATTGCTGCCTACTCCAAAGAAACCTTACCAAAGTGTTAGGTTTGTGGTTCAGGAGTGTATATTTTGGTAGGGCTATCAAGGTACCAGACTGAGTGGGTTTACACCATAGAAATTTATTGTCTCACAGTTCTGGAAGCTTCTCTCTTTGGTTTATGGATGACTTTCTTCTCTATTCTGTCTTTACTTAGTCTTTCCTCTGTACATGACTGTGTCTGATCTTAGGTATAAAGAGACCAGTGGAATTGGATTAGGCCCCACCCACATGGCTTCATTTAACGTTAATTACCCTCCTTTAAAGCCCTATCTCCAGGGATCTCTGGGTGACTCAGCAGTTTAGCACCTGCCTTTGGCCCAGGGCGTGATCCTAGAGTTCTGGGATCCAGTCCCACATCGGGCCCCCCCGGAGTGGAGCCTGCTTCTCCCTCTGCCTGTGTCTCTGCCTCTCTCTGTGTGTCTCTCATGAATAAATACATAAAATCTTAAAAAAAAAAAAATAAAGCCCTATCTCCAAATACAGACACATTTTCAAGTCCTGGGGATTAAGATTTCAACATATGAATTTACAGGGATGTAATTCTGCCCATAATAAGGGGTGGTGAGTGAATCCTCCACTCTACTGATACCACATTTATTTACTGAGAACATTGTATAGGATTCTTAAAGAAAATAATTTCTTTAAGAAATTATTTAGCTCAATATAAATACATCTCTTTGCCTTTAGCACAATTTATATTTCCGTTCACTATTCCTATATGAAACCACTATATGAAAGAGAAGAATGCCTCAATAATGTCAAGTCATGGTTAGTTAGGGTATCTGCTCTTTAACAACCCTACCTTAAATCAAACTGATCTTTCTTCTAAAATAATTGGCACTGCTTCCCCTATAGTCAGAGATTCTGTCTTCTATAATGACAAAGGGCACAATTTTCCCAAAAAATGACCTTCCATTACTGTAAGGTGATTTTCTGTAACTGTTTATTCTGTGATTTGGTTGATAACTATTCTCATTAAAGAAAAGAAAGTCACATATTTAATCTTTGTTGGGGCCAACTCCTTGTATGTGTACGATTTGTACATAGTTGAAGACAGTGGTAGGTAAACTGTTCCAGGAAGAGGACAGCAGCTGCAAGAGCACAAAAACCAGGAGGAGATGGCTTACAAAGAACTGTAGTATTTGATATGAGAGCAGTGTAGGGAAGTTATTTCTGAGGCAAAAAGTGAGATAGAAAGAAGGGAAAATAAACGAGAAAGGACCTAGAAAGTAGCGCTAAAAAATTTCAAGCTTATTCTGAGGCTTTTCCCCTGTTGTTATTTTCTTTTTAAAGTAAATTTATTTTTGTTCTTGCATAAATCATCCATTACTCCGAATATGTGCCTCCTGGGAGTTACATGGAAAAATAGAAATCACAAGTTCCCACAGTCATCATAATATTTTAAAAGTTTAAAGTTCATGAAAATATATTATGTAGGTGCTCAAAATATATGATGGATCACAATGCATATCATAAAATTATTCATCAATGCAACATGTGCATGAGAGGAATTGGAGTTGAGAATACTGAAAACAAGTATGATACTTAAAATACATAATTCTCAGTTTTGAAGGTCAAGTTAAGACATAATTATTTGAGAAAAATTCTTAAACACTTTATTAGATTTCTTTTAAGTGAAAGTGGTCTCAATTCGTCTGGAAGGTACTGTCATATCACGTGATAAATGATAAACTCAAATTCAGACAGTAAACTATGGAGGTTGTGTCTATGCCTTTAAAAATATATGTTACTTTATTCCTCATGGGTAAAATCCTGCTAGTTTATTTTTATTGATCGATTGATTGCTTGATTGAAATACCATTAATTTAGATCTTCACTTGTAAATTTAGCTTACAAGTTTTCTAGAGAAAGCATTCCACTACAGGCCTGAAATGTCATGGTGTTTCCTTTTTTTGTATCTTCATCCATTGGCTTCATCCTCACTTCATTTATTTCAATAGAATGCTGACATTTCTCTAATATTATTTCTAGGTTTTCTCTCTCAGGCTTTTGGCCTTTATCCTCCAATCTGAAATGTCCTTTTCATAGGTTGTCCCTGTATATTATAGAAAATCTCTCTTCAGCAGAATACTTCCTTCCCTATAGTGGCTTCATATGAGCATTGCAACTTGAAAATTCCCTGTCAACTTATTAATTTACAAATTTTCATTTGTATTCTTCATTTTTTTAAAAGATTTTATTTATTTATTCATAGAGACACACACACACACACACACAGAGGCAGAGACACAGGCAGAGGGGGAAGCAGGCTCCAAGCAGAGAGCCCAATGCGGGACTCGATCCCGGGACTCCAGGATCATGCCCTGGGCCAAAAGCAGGTGCTAAGCCACTGAGCCACCTGGGCTGCCCTGTCTTCTTCATTTTAAGTAAAAAGTATTATATGATAACAGAGTTGCATGTAATGATAAAGAAAAAAATTATTCTGACACTTGTTAAGATGACAAGTAAGATCTTATTTAGGACTAACGTGATGAATGTTGGTCCTATTGCTATTGAGGAGAAAAATGGGCTCAACTCTGACTACAAGGACAAGTGGAGATTTATAGCTAGTGATCTGAATGAGAGGAATCAGTGAATGGAAAATTACTAAGAGACATCAAGGGTGGAAATGTTCTTGCTAAACCAGTTTCACAGAATCCTTGCTGAAGTACCTTGCTGAAGTAGATATCAAGGGTGGGGGATGAAAAATTTGATCAGATATCAAGGGTGATAAGATACCAACAGTCAGGAGGATTCTCACTAACCTAACCAGATTCCTGCTAAAACTGGAGCAGACAAAAAAGAAGGCCCAAGGATGAGGCCTAGTCAAAAAATGTTCAGAGAAGTCTAAGTAAAGTTTGGACAAGGAGAGAATCTTTGTCAGTAATCTATAGTTAGTTCTTTTTATAGGAAATATGAGTTACCTCACATTCACTGTTTTTTTTTTTATCTTTTTTTTTTTAAATCTGTAGTCTAATTAAATGGGCTTTGTTAGCTAAATTATCAATAGTTTCTCTGGAAACTGCTTTTCAACTGTTGCAAAATAAAATTAGGAATGGTAAATATATGATATCTTATCTAGGTTTCTGGTGAAAATTTCCCAACCCAACCTTTGCATATTCATCTTTTAGCATTTGTTTCCCACTTTTAAAAATAAATTCTTCTTTGCCAAAATGTGTGTAAAGTTTTTGTGACTCAAAACACTATGCTTACTCCCTCGATGTTCTTGAATTTTAATGTCTCTCCTATTTAAGCATTCTTCTCTATAGCTCTCTGTCCGAATTCTCTGACACATACATGTATGTCTGAACTACTCAGATATGTCTGAAATTTACTGCTGACCTGTTCTCATCTTACACTAACACCATATACACAACGCTATGTCTTTGTGAGGAGGAGATTTTGGCGCTCAATACTGTAAGGGATTATGTTGGCAGTCATGTCATCCTTCTCATTATTTTAAGCTCTTTCCTCATTCCCCTCCCTAAACCTGTGAATAGAATTTTAGGCATAATACATTTTTCTTTCTTCCAGCAGTTTGCTTTTGAAAATGCCTATTTTTGCATAATAATAGGAAAAATAATCTTGACTTCCCTGACCAATAGCATGTTCTTTTTATAAAAATCAGAACAATTATTTTAAATCTCCTTCATATTTCTATTTATTTCCCCAGAGTTCAACAAATAGTCTGTGATTTTCAGGCCCCTTGTGATATACCACTGTGCTTAGTAAATCTTGACCTCTGACATTCTTGTCAACCTATATAGCAGAAGTTTTGTAAAATTTCTCTAAATCGATGTTGAATCATGTCAGAAGCTGCAATTTGGTTGCCCTCCCTCTCCTACTATAAATGTCACCATTATCACACCTCGTATCACTGTGCTGATCATTTCATCTTCTTCTCATACATCACAAAGATCAACAGGAATTTTTTTCCCCCAAAAGCTCTAATAGTCTTTGTTCATAAACAATGCCACTAGATGAAGCATTTTTACTCTTGAGTGTATTCAATTCTACTCTGGCTACTATATATGTGTTTCTTCATTCCTTCCTTGATGCCTGACATTCACCCCTTCAGCGGCTATGACATGGCCTTCCTTCACAATCAAACATCATGAAAAAGTTGTTCTCTTCCATTCCCATTATTATGGTGACTATGTGCTGGACCAATCATTCCAAACAGAAAACAAGAGATACTAAAATACTAAAATAAAATTTTAAATTCTTATCAAATGTGCAATCTGAAAGAAAAAAGATTACTGGAGCCAAAAACTATTATGAAGATGAGGAACACAGAGTTGAGCAATGTGTTAATGTAGCTTTCACCTTTAGGGATTTTAGTATGAAAGGATCCGCCTGCTTACTGAACAACACCTGCTAGTATATGCTCAGTTACTATTTGCCAGGGCTGGTTTTTGTTGTAATCCTGACACATTCCAATGATAATCACAAGCCTTCTCATTGTCCCTGGTCCTAAAATCTCACATTTACAGCTCCCTTGTCCCAACTTTAGATATTTCCATTCTATTTTCTTGCTACTTCTGAGTACCATATGAGAAATTCTCAGCTGATTTCTCTGTACCATCTAATGGAGTACAGCATTCTGTGAAGTTGTCCTTGGGACCAATCATCTTCCTCAATAATTGCTGCCCTGCTAATCCCTTGCCATCTGAACACAGTACCAAATGTGAGAATTTTCTAAGAAGCTTGCAAAAAATGAAAGAAAGAAAGAACGAAGTAAAGAAGGGAGAGAAGGAGGCAAAAGAAGAAAAAAATTGCTCACAAACTATTATTTTTAGATTCACTCAAACCAGTTGAGATCCTTCCAGCCACCCAGTATCTCAGGTTTAAATTCCAAGATGGGAATGAGAGAACAGTGTCTACAAGTTCTCTTTCTGATTCTCCCCCTTCTTGATGTTGTCTGTCTTGCCCTTATTTTCATGTTCTCATCTTTTAAACACACTCTCTTTTAAACACACTTCAACACAACACCAAGTTTTCTTTATCCCATGAGCTTCTCTAAAATTTTCCCTGAAAAATGAGATGTTTTTCTGAAATGTTCTTTAGTTGAAGTAGCTAACTCCACAAATTCTCATTCACTCATTAATCAAAAATACATTGAGCATGTGCCATCACCTAGAACTATTCTAGAACCTAAGGACCAAGTGATAAATGAGATGGGCAAACCCCTGTTCGGATATAGCTTACTTTCTAGAAGGTGGAGACAGACAACAGACAATTTTAAAATAAAACAAATAAAAATATCACAGATTATTAAGTGCTATGCACATATTTAAACCAGGGTAAATACATATAGAATAACTAAGTGGTAAATACATGTAGAACAATTACATTATATTGAGGAGACAGGGAAGATTTCTTATAATGGTGACATTAAAATTTTAATCTTAAGGAGGAACTAGCCATGTAGACATAATGAAGACCATTCCAGGCAAAAAAGAAGACCAGGGCGGCTGAATTATAATCAGTAAGGGAGAAAGTTTATTGAAATTTTGCAGTAGTCAGAACATATGAGATTATAAATCAGAGAGAAGTATTTACATCTATTTGGACGCAATGGGAAGCCAGTGGGGGGTTGACTTCTTAAAATATCAGTCTAGCTAGTGTCTAGAGGAGTGATTCTTAAAGATTTTCATCTCAATATTTGGTTAAATTGTTAAAACTTTTGAGTACCTCAAAGAGCTTTTGTTTATATACTACTTATCTATTAATAGCTATAATATTATCTAATATAATATTAGAAGTTAAAACTGAGAAATGTGATGTTATTTATTAACTTAAAATAATAAACTCGTTACATGTAAATAAAAATAGCAGATTTTTTATTGAAAGTAACTAAATTTTCCAAAACATGAAAAGAATGAAAATATTGGCATTGCTTACGTTGTTGCAAATCACTTTAAAGTCTGCTTTAATACAAGGCAGCTATATTCTTACATCTGCCTCTGCATTAAATCTATTGTAATATGCTTTTGGATTTAACTGTATGAAAAAAAAATCTTGCCTCCCATAGGTATAAAACTGGTAAAGGGAAGAGTATTTTAGTAGCCCTATCAGATTTCTGTGGATATTCTTCCCTGATACCATACAAAAACTTGACAGTGATAGTTCCTTCGAAGTTAGTTACAGTGGATATTTTGAAACCATTAGTGAACTTTTCACTTTGTTACTGTAAAATTTCTTGGTCTATCTCACATTTAAGATGAATATTTGGGGTGCCGGGTGGCTTATTCAGTTAGGCATCTGCCTTTGGCTCAGGTCTTGATCCCAGAGTTCTGGAATCAAGGTCTACATCAGGGGCTCCTTGCTCAGAAGGGAGTCTGCTTCTCCCTCTGTGTCTGCCCCTCCCTCTGTTTGTGTTTTCTCTCTCTCTCTCAAATAAATAAATAAAATATTTAAAAACAAAAAAATAAAATGAACATTTTCCCATGTATAATTTGATAGAATAAACATTATTTCATAGAAAGATATAGATGCATGAGTTAGTCATCTGTTGTTAACGCATTTCATTAAACAATTTAAAAATCATATTTGTTAGTATCACCCCTAACTTCACCAGAGGAGTGTCTAAGTATTGGAAACTTGTCAAACTCATGGTAGTGGATCCAGTTTTCTAAACTTTTCATTTTTGTCTTGAAAGATAAAATTTTACAATTGGCAATAAACATTGTCAGTTGTTCTTGAAGTGACAATCTTGCTTCATTCATTTTAGAGAAGACCTATGTCTAAATAACTTCAGTTTATATGTCATTCTTTCAAGTAAAATGTTCTTTGAATCAGAAGCTGCTAATTCATTGCACAGCACAAACAACTGAACAAGTTTTACCTTATACAACTATCATCCCTTTGTATGGAGCAGAAGTGTTTTGTGTGTACTTCCCGTTTGGTCACATAAGATATTTAAATTCACGCATTTACAAGTTGAAGTTTAATAAACTTAATAGTTTTCCAGTTTATCAAAAGCATTTTTAAATTAAACTGACTTCTTTTTAGCTATGTGTGGTGGTGACAAACATAATGACTAGAAGCATAGGTTTATGTAATTGCCTTCATTTGTGCTAAGGAACCAGCTGTTTATCCACCATTGCTTTTGCATCACCTGCACGAATGCTCACAGTAAAAAAAGGCAAGTAATATGTTGGTATTATTACAAAAACAGTTTTGACCTTAGAGACACACTGTGCCTGAAAATCTCAGGGTCTTCCTGAAGTCCACATACCTTACTTACTTTATGAACCACTGGCCTAGAGAATAATTGGGGAGGAGAGTGAAAACAAGCAGTTGGGAAGCTTTTTATAGTTCTGGAAGATGGAAATAGGAGGTTTTCATTCAATGTGGAGGTAATGAAACCGTAGAGAAGTAAACAAATACAGGATATGTTTTTGGAAATCTACCAACAGCACTTACTGTTGGATGTGTTGTGAAGAATGGAAGGAAAAGAGGAATCAAAGATAACTCCAAGATTTTGCTCTCAGGAGATGGAGAGATCCCAGTGACATTTACCAAAGAAGAATGATATATGCAGGGGCAGATTTGGTGTGAGAAAATGAAAAGCTTAACTATGGGAGTGCCAAAGAACTATTTTTCATATTCCCCCAAACTTGGCTTTTTCTCTCCAGATCTAAAAAGTCTAGTGTCTAATTTAAAACTTGAAAATGGATAAAGTCTTCTTTGTTCTAGGCATTTTCTTCTCTCCTCTTCACCTTTCCTATTTGCCTGATGTAATGGAAAAAAAAAAAAAAAACCTAAAGAAATGAATTTTTTAAGACCCTAACTTTATAACCACCCCGCAAAAATCACTTAAATAAGAAAGTGTAACTTTAGGGAACAGTTCTTAAACCAGTCTCAAGTCTGACATCAGTTGTGAATTCAGGGTTTCCAAAGACAACTCTCAGTTCTGACACCAATTGCAAGTTTGGGGTCCTTAAAATCACCCTCAGATTTGATAACCCATTAGAAAGACTCACAGAACTCACTGAAAACTGCTATACCCACAGTGATAGTTCATTATAGTATAAGGATACAGATTAAAATCAACCAAGGAGGGCCCCCTGGGTGGCTCAGTGGTTGAGCATCTGCCTTCAGCTTAGGGTGTGATCCCAGAGTCCTGGGATCAAGTGCTGCATTGGGATCCCCATGGGAAGCCTGCTTCTCCCTCTGCCTATGTCTCTGCCTCTCTCTCTGTATCTCTCATGAATAAATACATAAAATCTTTTTAAAAAATCAACCAAGGAAAGAGACACATGGGATAGAGTCCAGGAAAATGCTAAACATGAAGCTTCCAGTTGTCCTCTCGCAGTAGAGTTATAGATAGTGCTAATTTTTCCAGCAACAATGTACAGCAATCAAATTGTCAGCCAGGGAAGTTCACCCAAGCCTTGGATCCAGAGTCATCGGGCTTGGTCATACAGACATGGTGGACTTCTCATATAGTTGACCTCACTTTCTAGGCTTTCTGGAGATTGAGCTGATAATAGATGACCCAGACTCCCCACCATATATCACATTTTCATACTACTTGGCATAACTCAAGATTTTCAGGTACACAAAAACACTTTTATCAGATAAAATATCCCAAGGGTTTTGAGATGACCTTCTGTGATCCAAGGGCAAAGGCCAGACCTCTCAATGAGCAAAGGTAAATTACTTACCACTGACAATGGTTTTTTATTCTAGGTAGTTTCTTCTATCTTTTCATCTTGGCTTAGCTTTAATGGCTAAATAACCACATAACTAAAATACTCCCTACCTCTCTAACCAACTCGTCATTCCTCAAAACAAAACAAATCAATGGGATCCCTGGGTGGCGCAGCGGTTTGGCGCCTGCCTTTGGCCCAGGGCGCGATCCTGGAGACCCGGATCGAATCCCACGTCGGGCTCCCGGTGCATGGAGCCTGCTTCTCCCTCTACCTGTGTCTCTGCCTCTCTCTCTCTCTCTGTGACTATCATAAATAAATAAAGATTTAAAAAAAAATTAAAAAAAAAAACAAAACAAATCAAAACATTTAATGAGAAAAGAAAATGTATTAGGTGATATTTCAAAATATTTTTATATGTATAAAGAGTTTACTGTAGTATTTGGCTAACATATTTTGACTATTTGCCATGTGCTAGGTACTACGATTTTAATTCTTATGATCTTATAAAAGTAATATTTGCACCCTAATTTTATAGGTAAGGAAATGAGGCCAGACAAGTTAAGCAATTTGATGAGAGTCATACTCAGAGAGTAACTGGCAGAGCCAAGGTTCACATCTCAGTGAGACGCCAGAGAAACCTTCTCCTGACTAAGCTGTCAATAAATGAGAGGTGTCAGTATTGTCTGTCTTGCAGGCTTTACTATTATAATCATTCACAGTCTCTTCTCTTACACTCCTAAATTTATTCTTCTCATTCATTTAGGTAAAATTTACTCTCGGCAATTTTTATTTCATTTAATTCTGGGTACTTGACTTCTTAGCACTGCCTATCTGTATTTTATGGGTTGTCTTTGACAATTTGCATGGCTATGAGAGCTTCCTTCCCACAAAAATACAAGGTTATACACCATTACTCTTCCTTTAAGTGTAAAACCTAAAGTACCCTTGAGTTTTGTTCTCCTTGCTTAGCACACTCTATCCACTGCACATTTATCTCAGTATGAAGCAACCTCCATGATATATCTTTGTCTGTTTCCTACATCATCAAAAATTTCTCTAAGTGAAAAGCACCTTTTTAGTGGTTATTTCCATTTTCTTCTTGTCACAGTTCATATCACCATATTTCCTTATCCAAGTATATCTTTCGCTGAAAGACTTTCACTAAAATTATAAAAATAATCACAGGATTCTTTGAAGTAATTGTGTCATCTCTTGCCCTCCCTACAATTCATTTCCAATGAGAATCATTATTCAGCATCAACCTTCAGAGACAAAACACTATTCGATACTTTTAGTCATGTTCTCCTTTTCCTTTTTATTGATATAATTTCTGAGACAAACACATGCTTTCAGTAGATCTTACTAATACTTTCTAATAGATCTTATTTCCAGTGATTTCAAATACTGTCACTGTTTCTACAGTAAGTTAAAAAAAAAAAAGTGGAAAGAACAGTCTGACAGCATAAGAACTCACAATAGATTTCTTCTCAAAAGAGCTCCAAAGTTATTTGACTAGGCACCTTCTCTACTTCCTGTTCAATTATATTCTCTTCCTTGTCCTTTCCCTGTTGTGTTTTAAAAAATCATTCTTATTCTGTTATGCCCACCCACATTGTATTCAGTATAAAGTTGTGGGAGGTTTTGCTTTTAATCCTTTCTAGTATCCCTCTACTTAGAAATTTCTACATGTATGTATGTAAGAAGAGAAGTTCAAGTTATCTGCTGCTGTAGATGTGGTTAGAGTTCCAAATCGGGGCCTCCCAGCTATCACGGATCTGCTTCCATTGCTATCACTTTACATTTGTTTCTCCACCTGGTTCCATATCACTTATAGAACGAGTCATTATTACCTTCTACTCTGAATGTACTTCTTTGAACTAGTGTAAGATCTAGTTTAACTTCCTCTTCTTTTCTTTCTTCCTCTTTATTTTCTTCTTTCTCCTTCCTTCCTTCCTTCCTTCCTTTCTTCCTTCCTTCCTTTTCCTTCCTTCCTTTCCTTCCCCTTCCTTCCTTCCTTCCTTCCTTCCTTCCTTCCTTCCTTTCTTTTCCTTCCTTCCTTCCTTCCTTCCTTCCTTCCTTCCTTCCTTCCTTCCTTCTTCTTCTTCTTCTTCTTCTTCTTCTTCTTCTTCTTCTTCTTCTTCCTTCCTTCCTTCCTTCCTTCCTTCCTTCCTTCCTTCCTTCTTTTTGAATGCTACTTACATACCTAGGTAAAAATTATTTAAAATTATCCCATTTGCCAAGGTCCAAAAAAAGAAAAAGAGGTTATATTACCCTCTCAAGGTCACTAAGCGAAAAGATAATAGGCAGGCCTAGTAAATAGTCTCTTATTTATCGAACCAATATAAGTTGTTACACAACAAATTTTATAGTTTAAAAATATCCTATAATAAATAAAAAATTGAATCTTTAAAATGTGCTTGTATTTTTTATTTAAATTCAAATTCAAGTCAGTTAACATACAGTGTAGTATTGATTTCAGGAATAGAATTTAGTGATTCGTCACCTACATATAAGACCCGGGGCTCATCCCAACAAGTGACCTCCTTAATGCCCATCCCCCACTTAGCCCATCCCCCTACCACTCCCCTTCAGCAACCCTCAGTTTGTTGTAGTTTCCCCCCCTCTGTTTTTATCTTACCTTATTTTTCCTTCTCTTGCCCTATGTTCATCTGATTTGTTTCTTAAATTCCATATGAGTGAAATTATATGGTATTTGTCTTTCTCTGCTTGACTTACTACACTTAGCATAACACACTTTAGCTCCATCCACATTATTGCAAATGGCAAGATTTCATTCTTTTTGATGGCTGAGTAATATTCCATTGTGTGCATATGTGTGTGTGTGTGTGTGTATTACCTCTTTTTACTCATTCATCAATTGATGGACATTTGAGCTCTTTCCATAATTTGGCCATTATTGATAGTACTGCTATAAACATTGGGGTACATGTGCCCCTATGAAGCAGTACTTTTATATCATTTGGATAAATACCTATTAGCACAATTGCTGGTGGTAATTAGTAAAAGTAGTTTCTACTTTTAAGTTTTTGAGGAAACTCCATACTGTTTTCCAGAGTCACTGCACAAATTTTTATCCCCATCAAAAGTGCAAAATATATCTTCTTTCTCCGTATCCTTGCGAATGTATGTTGTTTCTTGAGATGTTAATTTTGGCCATTCTGACAGGTGTGAGGTAGTATCTCATTTTGGTTTTGATTTGTATTTCCTTAATAATGAGTGATATTAAGCATTTTTCATGTGTTCCTTAGATGTCTGTATGTTTTCCTTGGAGAAATGTCTGTTCATGTCTTCTGTCCATTTCGTAAATGGATTATGTGTTTTTGGGGTGTTGAGTTTGATAAGTTCTGTATGGATTCTGGATACTAGCCTTTATTAGCTATGTTATTTACAAATATCTTCTTCCATTCCATCAGTCACCTTTTAATTTTGTTGATTGTTTCCTTTGCTGCCCAGAAGGTTTATATCGTGATGAGGTCCCAATAGTTCATTTTTGGTTTTGTTTCTCTTGCCTCTGGAAATATACCTAGTAAGAAGTTATTGTGGCCAAGGTCAAAGAGGCTGCTACATGTTTTATCCTCTATGATTTTGATGGTCTCCTACCTTACGTTTAGGTCTTTCACCCATTTTGAATTTGTTTTTGTGTATGGTGTAAGAAAGTGGTTCAGTTTCACTCTTTTACATGTCACTGTCCAGTTTTCCCAACACCATTTGTTGAAGAGACTGTTTTCTATTGGATATTCTTTCCTGCTTATCAAATATTATTTGGCTGTTTGGTTATGGGTCCATTTCTGGGTTCTCTAGTCTGTTCCATTGATCTATGTGTCTGTTTTTGTGCTAGTCCCATACTGTCTTGATGATACAGCTTTGCAATACAGCTTGAAGTCTGGGAATGTGATGTCTTCAGCTTTGATTTTCTGTTTTAACATACTTTGGTTATTCAGGGTCTTTTATGGTTCCATACAATTTTAGGATTGCTTGTTCCAATTCTGTGAAAAATCCTGGTGTTATTTTGATTTTTTTGCATTGAATGTGTTGATTGCTTTGGTTGGTGCAGACATTTTTTAACAATATCTGCTCTTCCAATCCATGAGCATGGAATATTTTTCCATTTCTCTATATCTTATTCAATTACTTTCAAAAGTATTCTATAGTTTTTAGCACATACAATCTTTCACGTCTTTCAGTAAATTTATCCCTAGGTAACTCATGGTTTTTGATGCAATTGTAAGTAGGATTGATTTCTTGATTTCTCTTTCTGTTGCTTCATTATTGGTGTATAGAATTGCAACAGATTTCTGTATATTGATTTTATATCCTATAGCTTTGCTAAATTCATGCATCAATTCTAGCAATTTTTTGGTTGAGTCTCAGGTTTTCTACATAGAGTATTAGATCATCTGTGAAGAGTGCAAGTTAGATTTCTTCCTGATAATTTAGATGCCTGATTGCTGAGGCTAGGACTTCTAGTACTATGTTGGACAACAGTAGTGAGAGTGGACATCTCTGACCTGTTCCTGACCTTAAGGTAAAAGATCTCAGTTTTTTTCCCCTTTTTGAGGATGATATTAGCTCTGAATCTTTTGTATATGGACTTTAAGATGTTGAAGTATGTTCCTTTTATCCCTACTCTCTTGAGTGTTTTTATCAAAAAAGAATGCTTTATTTTCTCAAAGTTTTTCTGTCTCTATTGAGAGGACTATATGGTTCTTATCCTTTCTTTTATTAATTAATGTAGTGTATCACATTGCTTAATCTCTGGATATTGAACCACCCCTGCAGCCCAGGAATAAATCCTGCTCGATTGCTGTGAATGATTCTTTTAATGTACTGTTAGATTTGATCAGCTAGTATATCTTGTTGAGAAATTTTGCACTCATATTCATTAGGGATATTAGTCTGTAATTCTCCTTTTTATTGGGATCTTTGTCTGGTTTTGGATTCAAGGTAATACTGGCCTCACAGAATGAATTTGTAAATTTTCCTTCCATTTCTATTTTTTGGGAATAGTTTGAGAATAGGTTTTAACTATTCCTTAGATGTTTGTAAGATTTACCCGGGAAAGCTATCTGGCCCTGGATTTTTGTTTGTTGGGTGGTTTTTAATAGCCGATTCAATTTCTTTGCTGGTTATGGATCTGTTCAAATTTTCTTTCTTAATATTTCCATTTTGTTAGTTTACATATTTCTAGGAATTTATCCATTTCTTCCAGATTGCCCAATTTTTTGGCATATAATTACTCAGAATATTCTCTTATTAGTTGCTTCTATTTCTGTGGTGGGGTTATGATCTCTTTTTAATTCATGGTTTTATTTATTTGAGTCCTTTCTCTCTCTCTCTCTTTCTCTCTCTCTAATAGATCTGGCTGGGGGTTTATCAATTCTGTTAATTCTTTCAAAGAATCAGCTCACAGTTTTTTTGATCTGTTATACTATTTTTTTTAATTTCTATGTTATTTATTTCTGCTGTAGCCTTAATTATTTCCCTTCTTCTGCTGGTTTTAGGCTTTACTTGCTAAATTGTTTGTTGTTGTTTTTGTTTTGTTTCTTTAGCTCCTTCAGGTATAAGGTCAGGTTGTGTATTTGAGACTTCTTTCTACTTGAAGAAAGCCTGTATTGCTATATACTTCCCTTTTATGACCGCCTTTGCTGCATCTCAAAGGTTTGGGACTGTTGTCCTTTCATATTCATTTGCTTCCATGTATTTTTTTGAATTTTTTCTTTAATTTCCTGGTTAACCCATTCATTCTTTAGTTTTTTCTTTAATTTCCTGGTTAACCCATTCATTCTTTAGTAGAGTGTTTTTTAATCTCTATATATTTGTGGTTTTTCCAAAATTTTTCTGATTGATTTCAAATTTCATAGCATTATGGTTTGAAAATATGCAAAGTGTGGTCTCAATCTTTTTATACTAATTGAGGCCTGATTTGTGACCCGGCATGTGATCTATTCTGGAGAATGTTCCATATGAACACAAGAAGAATGTGTATTCTCTTGCTTTAGGATGAAATGCTCTGAATATTTTTGTTAAGTCCATCTGGTACAGTGTGTCATTCAAAGCCATTGTTTCCTTGTTGATCTTCGGCTTAAATGATCTGTCCATTGATGTCTGTAGGGTGTTAAAAGTCTCCTACTATTATTGTATTGTTATCAAATAAGTTTCTTTACGTTTGTTATTAACCGATTTAAATATTTAAATATCTGGATGCTCCCAAGTTGGGGGCATAAATATTTCAATTATTAGATCTTTTTGTTGGATAGTCCCCTTTATTACGATATAGTACCCCTTTTCACCTCTTATTACGGTCTTTGGTTTAAAATCTGGTTTGTCTGATACAAGTATGGCTATTCTACCTTTCTTTTGATGTCCATTAGCATGTCAGATGTTTCTTCACACCCTCGTTTTCAATCTGGAGGTATTTTTTGTTCTAAAATGAGTCTCTTGTAAGCAGGATATTGATGAGTCTTGCTTTTTGGTTTTGTTTTGTTTTGGTTCATTCTGATACCCTAGTTCTTTAGATTGGAGCATTTAGTCCATTTACATTCAGAGTAATTATTGATAGATATGAATTTAGTGCCATTGTATTATCTGAAATACCTGTGAAGTCATTAGTCCTATAGTTTATCTCTGCTCCTTTCTAGTCTTTGTTGCTTTTTCTTTTCACTCATAAGGTCCCCCTTAATATTTCTTACAGATCTGGTTCAGTGTTCACAAACTCCTTTAGTTTATGCTTGTCTTGTAAATGCTTTATCCCTTGTTCTATTCTGATGACAGCCCATCTGGATATAATATTCTTGATTGCATATTTGTCCCACTTGGCATGTTGAATATATCCTGCCACTCTCTTCTGGTCAGACAAGTGTCTGTGGACAGGTCTGTTGCTAACCTTTTATGCCTACCCTTTCAGGGTAAGGACCTTTTTTTTGGCCCCAGCTACTTTCAGGATTCTCTCTTTACCTTTGTATTTTAATAGTTTCACTATGATATGTCTTAGTGTCAACAAGTGTTGACTTGTTCTTGTTGATTTTGAGGGTAATTTTCTATGCCTCTTGAATTGAATGCCTGTTTCTTTTCTCAATTTAGGGAAGTTCTCATCTATAATTTATTCAAGCAACCCATATATCCCTTTTTCCCCACTCTTCTTCTTCTGGGACTCCTATGATAGGGATATTATTGTGCTTTGTGGAATCACTGAATTCCCTGAGTCTATATTTGTGATCTAATAGTTTTCTTTCCCTTTTCTCTTCAGCTTCATTATATTCCATAATTTAATCTTCTTACCACCTATTCATCCTCTGCTTCTTCCATTCTTGTGTATATATATAAAGTCAATTTTATACTCAGCATTTTTTAAAATTTCAGCTTGATTACTTTTTAGGTCATTTATCTCTGTAGCCTGATTTTTCAGGTTTCATGGCACTATGTAGAAACTTCTATATTTCTTTCAAGCCCAGCTAGTGTTCTTATGATTGTTGTTCTAAATTCTAATTACTGCTTATATCTCTTTTGAGGAAATTCCTGGCTGTGATTTCTTCTTGATCTTTCTTTTGGACAATTCCTCCATCTTGTCATGTCTAGCTTCCTGTCTTTTGCATATTATGAATGCTTGTTATGTTACTGCTCCTGGGAGTAATACTATATTAAGGAGGGGTCATACTCTGTCCAGGGCCTGGCACTTCAGGTGTTTCTGGTGTATAGTTTGTGCACTCTGCTATTGTGTTTGGCTGCTCTTTCCCCAGGTCAGTCTTCTGCAGAGTTCCTCCTTGCTTTCATTGAGGAGTGTTTAGACCTTCAACATGTGTGCTTTGATGTGTTTGTTAAAATAAGCCTGATTTAAAAAAAAAAAAAAAAGTCTTATCTAAGAAAATAGAAAAGAAACAAACAAAAATCAAACAAACATTATCTATAAGCCTGATTCCAAAGAAAAAGAAAGAGAAAAAAAAGAAAAAAGAAAAAAAGAAGCCTGATTCAGAAACAACAACAACAACAAAAAAAAAAAACAAGAAAAGGAAACAAACCAACAAATGGACAAAAACTCTAAGCCTAAATTTTAAGAAAAAAGAAAAAAATAAAATGAAACAAAATGAAATCCCATCCTATTTCCACCATCACTGAAGCTGATGCTTTGGAACATTCTATGATTAGTTGACTTGGTACATTGAGATGCCTGTGTTGGTCTTCTGACAGAGAGGTCCACTGTGCTAGCTCACAGTCAGATCTGCCCTAGTAAAGATTCCCCTGCTGGGCACGTAGGAGAGGGGTTTGGTGTAATTGACTCCTGTCTCCACTGGAGGCACTGTGTTTCTCTCTGTAATCCCACTGTCCTACTGGAGGGGGTGTGGAAGATGGGATCACCTCACCTTCTCAAATCCTGGGAGGGGAATTCATGGTTGCGCTATTCAGGAAAACTTCACAGAAAAGGAACCATCTCCCCTCCTTTGTCTCAGGCTCTTTTTAGGTTCCTGTCCTCAGAATGTGTGTACCTGGGCAATTGGCACATCCAGTGCCAGAGTTCTCCTATGTTTTACTCTGGCCAGCAGTTGGGATTCAAAACTCCAAATCTTAAAGGACCCAGTAAGGTGTGGCCCTGTTCTCCTCTCCCAGAGGAAAGCCTTCCAGCACTGTGCTGCACACCATTATCTCCCAGAAAAGCAGTGCTTCATTGTAGCCTCTGGGCACTTGTGCAAGCATCTGACTGCTTTTTGAAAAGCTGCTACTAAGCTATCTGCTCTCTGCATGTGCTTCTTTCTTCTGCTTTTGAATGGCCACTCCATGCCAGCTGGTAGGCCTTTCATCCTTGGAGGGGTAAAATGCCCTCTTCCAAATGGACTTAAGAAAGGGGAGCATTCTTCTCCAGAGTGACCCAGGGGATCCCCACACCACGGTGTCTTGTGTGAATACTACATACCACTCTTTCTCCTCCTATCCCTCTCTCTCTCCCACTTCTTTCCACAAAAAAAGGCTTCCTCACCTCTAATGTACTGCAACTTTTCTCTTTGCCAAATCATATCTCTGAACCTCACATCTGCCATATTCTCTCCCTCCAGTCATACAGAAGGTTTTCCTAATCCTCAGATTGATTTCCTAGTTGTTCAAAATGATTTGATGTTGATCTAGCTGTGTTCAAGGAATGAGGCAAGCCCAGGGTACCCCAACTACTCCAGTCTTTTAATTCCATCCTCTAAAACATAATATTTACAAGGATTGAACTGAGGAAGATGGTATTCTTTGTAAAAATGCTTTATTCCAACTCAACTACCATGATCTTTCCTTTATGTAAAGTTTCCAAAAATTATTTTTGCCTTGAAACTTCTTGATGAGACAAACATAGGTTTTCTCTGGTGACAAATAAAATGATGTTATGTTGCTTCTTCATCACAATCATATCATCATAAAAGTGTTGGCACAATTAAGGTTTTTAGTAGAAGTAAACTTATAATGAATATTCATGTGAATTTTGATAAATTGCTGAAACATTTCCTATGAGTAGTAGACTTAATTCATAGGTAAATTCATTCAAAACATGTAATTTTAACTTACAGCACTTCAACTTACATTGCAGTTAAAATGGAATATTTAAGCTAATCTTCCTTAGCATTATAAATAGAATCACTTACATCAACAAGCAGTTTCTATGTTAATTCTGGCACCACCAACTTCCCCTTTATTTAAATGTAATAATATTTAAGAGTTATTTCACTGTAGAACTTTTAACCAGATGATAACAATAATTTCTTATGAAAACAAATTTAAAATTAAATATCAAAATTCCATTCTATCAAATTTTGAAGGATTCTAATGAGTAGATCCCTTGATATCTTTCCTTATATGATATGTTTGAGAAGTTTTGAGACTTCCTTTTTGTTTCTTTCAGGATGGATAAGGTTTTGTTGTAACAAGCAACTCCTAAATCTCAGTGATTGAAGCCTAAAATGAGATAGTTTTAGTTTGCACTACATGTCCATAAAGGGGCACAATATGGGACTCAGCTTATCACTATCACTTATCATGGGCTTATCAATACCCATGGTATTGGGTCCCATACCAATAGAGCCACCCCTATCACAACCGGTCCTAGTATGTGGTAATATTGCTGGACAACTGTCCATTTACTTCCTCCAGTCACTCCTTCCCCTGCAGTGATTTGTTTTTCCAATTTCCAACCTTTCTTTCTGTCTCTAACTTTATAGCTCCATCATCTCTGATTTAGAATTTTCTAGTTTACTTGGATTTCTCCTTTTAGGGGTTTCCAGTTGTTACTGAGAATAAAAATATACCATATTTGTGTTAATATGGGAGGATACAGAGAGTTCTGAATTTAGTTTTGCCATCAATTAAATAGCCTTAGAATGATATATGTTACTTCTACCCCTAATTCATTGGCCATAATTAGTTATATGATTGCACACACAATGGTGACCTGCAATACTACTGTAAAACTGGAATGAAGAGAGACAGAAATATTTAGTTATCTGCATTAATGCCAGACAGTCCACTCTCTGGCCATTGCTTGGATCACTTTTGCTTCCAAGGCAACAGGCACTCCCTCATTTCCAAAAGGAGGTAACTCAAAAGTCCCATAAAATAAAGACCCAATCCTCAAACTACATGAACTGTGGCAAGCAGTAGTCACTATAGCAGGTGTATTTATGATCCTATCTTGATCTATACATATATCAGAAAACTGTATACCCACCTCCAAAAAAATCTACAGTGATTGGGCAGCTCGGGTGGCTCAGCAGTTTAGTGCTGCCTTCAGCCCAGGGCCTGATCCTGGGGACCCAGGATCGAGGCCCATGTCGGGCTCCTTGCATGGAACCTGCTTCTCCCTCTGCCTGTGTCTCTGCCTCTCTCTGTGTGTGTGTGTGTGTGTGTCTCATAAATAAATAAATAAAATCTTAAAAAAAAAAAACTACAGTGATTGAACAAAAATAGAACAATTAAAATAAGTACCGTCATTCATCAATAGTAATAAAAGAAAGTACACAGGTGTTAATGATCTACAGAAATTCTGATATCCCATGGGCAAAAGCTATGAGAAGACCCTATATTGTTTGTGGCAAGTACATCTCAATTGTACCCTGATCCCAATGTCAGGAAGTTCTGCTGTTTGGCCTCTTTGATCCTTAGTTCTGTATCCAAAGATATCTTCTCTCTTCTATCATTCTGGCACATCTGAAGTAGCTATTGAGGATTCTGATGTCCTTGGGAGGCCAATCAGCTTTCTTAACCTACTTCTTGTATGTTAAAAGTTGGTAAGTTTCAAATAATCACTGATGTTTTTAGCCTAGGCTTAGAGATTTCTTTGGCAAGGTAACTCTCTCAAGAAGTTAACTTCAAATCCATTCGATTCCAGCCTCATGAACCATAAGCTATATCTAGCTTTGACATATGTCTCTCTCTTGATTTAACTATAGGGAACTCGAGTCTTTTAGGCTTACTGGGAGAGTCATATCCTTAGACTTTCTTTCCTGAATCATTTTGTACAATCAAATGGATATACCTCCTGCCACCTTAATCCATCAAGCAGTTTTAACAATGGATGTGACAGCCAAACCCTTGATTGCATTCTTGCTGTATGGCTTAGTTTTAATAAACCTTTGTTGTTCAAGGAATTTTTCAATAATATCTTTTACTGCTCAGGATTGAGAAGCAATTGCTTTTTCCAACCTTCTAATTCCTTACACTTTGGGACTCTGTGCTCTCTCATTTGTGCTTACAAACTATCCAATTATTTTTGAATGTATTTCATCATCTCTATATTTCTAAAAGGTGACCAATGATAACTAACACACGTAACTAACTTCTATTTTATAAACTCATTCCCTAAAGTTACAAAGTCAGAAGATAAATTATTTGCATTGCACATTTTACAGCTTTATCATCATGTATTTCTTCATTACATAACCTGGGTAAATATCCTTCTAATCTCTAATAATAGTTCCTTTGCCACCTAGGCAAATTTCTTAAAGCAGTGTTGTTTTGTTATTTTGTTATTATAGACTTTGGCTTACAGTGCCAAATTTGCATCAGTTAAGATAGGCTATCTTAGGCTGTGAAAAAAGAAATACAAGGAGGAAGGGAGAGAGGGAGGGAGGGAGGAAAGAAGGAAGGAAGGAAGAACTCTCAAAGATGAATACTTTAAGAGAACAAAGTTTACGTTTTTGTTCTTCTATGTGCACTGTGGTTTGTCAAGAGTAGTGTATATATACATAATTTCAATTCAGGTAACTAATTTGTCAAAGCAATCTTTTAAATATTGCTGCTTATGTATTAGTGTTTTATTGCTTTGTAAAAAATCACCATAAAGTCAATGGCCTAAAATAACACTTTAAAACAATGTTCATCTTTTTTTAAAGATTTTATTTACTTATTCATGAGAGACACAGAGAAAGAGAGGGAGGCAGAGACACAGGCAGAGGGAAAACCAGGCTCCATGCAGGGAGCCCAATATGGGACTCCATCCTAGGTATCTAGGATCAGGCCCTGGGCTGAAGGTGGTGGTAAACTGATGAGCCACCCAGGCTGCCCACAATGCACATTTATTATCTTAAAGTTTTTGTGGGTCAGGGTCTGGCACAATCTAGCTCAGTCTTCTCTCAAGGTATCACAAGATGGTCAGCAGCATTTTTTTTTTAAAGATTTATTTATTTATTCATGAGAGACACAGAGAGAAAGAGAGGCAGTGACACAGGCAGAGGGAGAGAGAGAAGCAGGCTCCATGCAGGGAGCCTGACATGGGACTCAATTCTGGGTTTCTAGGATCTTGTCCTGGGCTGAAGGCTGCGCTAAACCGCAGAGCCACCCCGACTGTCCGGTCAGCAGTATTCTTTATGGAACCACGGTCCTCCTCCAAAATCACATTGTTGCTGACAGAATTCAGTTCCTTGTGGATGTAGGACAGAGGTCTACTTTTGGTTGTTGACTGCTACCCACATCTTGCCCACAGGTCCAAAGAGACACTCATAGTTCCTTAGCACAGGCCCCACTCACAGACAACATGACAGCTCACTCTATCGAGGTAAGCAGAAGAATTTATTTTTTTAAGGGATTGCCTAATTAAATCAAGCCTACCCAGAATAATTTTTATTATTTCAAAGTCAAATGATTAGGGACCTCAATGATATCTGCAAAATGTCTTCAACTTTTAATATAATATAACCTAATCACAAGAGTGATATCTCAACATATCCACCACAGGTCTTGTCCACAATACAGGGGATTGTATGTGGAAGGTACACTAAGAGCAAGAACTTTAAGGCCATGTAATGCCTACCATCTATTATGAGAAAGAACCTGAGACTCTCTAGGAGTCCTGCCCTGCCATTCAATGCCTGGCCCATAGTTGACTTCTGCTCACAATGCATTGGCTATAACTAGACTCACATCTCCACTGAAACATAGGATGCCATAAAATTCAATCCTACCATATTTCTGAAAGTGCTAAGTCTAAAAATGCTATGTTTCTCACATAGCCTACAGATAGAAAAATGTGTATAAATCACTAACTATCCACTATCTTGAAAGAACCATAGACTCCGGGCAGCCTGGGTGGCTCAGTGGTTTAGTGCCACCTTCAGCCCAGGGCGTGATCCTGGAGACCCGGGATGGAGTCCCAGGTCCGGCTCCCTGCATGGAACTTGCTTCTCCTTCTGCCTGTGTCTCTGCCTCTCTCTCTCTCTTTCTGTCTCTCATGAATAAATAAATAAAATCTTAAAAAAAAAAAAAAAGAGCCATAGACTCAAAACCAGTGATGTGAGAAGGCAACATCTTAGGTTTGTTTGTTTGTTTGTTTTTTTTTTTTTTTTCATCTTACACATTAGTCTGGATGTAGAGTACAGATCTGGAATATGGAAGAGAAGTAAACAACCTCACTGCAGTTAAAGAACTTGCCTTTGGTCATTCTGGGTATTAGTGATAGAGATACCAGCTACCATTTAACCTAGTTTGCTTATGCTCTGTCCATTGTCCAAGCTATTTTTAATGTATGTAGACTATGCAGGAAATTGTTATGTTATTTGCCAGAGTGCTAGAAATTTGAAGCCAGGATTTTTTTATGCTTGATAAGTAATAATCACCTAGTCATTTTTTTTCATTGATTCATTCATTTACCAAATAGGTATTGACTATCCATCACATATCAGGTATTAGCTTTTAAGTAGAGGTAAAACAACATTAAGATACAAACAAGTACTTTAATTTTTTCTTAAATTTAAAGATAAATGTATAGAAGACCTCTGAAGTTTCCTAATAAGAATGTTTCATAGTTTTTAATTGTAAAGGCACAGACAAGAAACTATCATACCTTTGCTCTCCCTTTCCTTATTAGTATGAGAACTCTTTTATTCTGCAGTGTAGGAACATAACTATGTTCTGCCTGTAAGATGTAAGTAAATGTCTTAGAGTCTCCAGTTTAATAGCCAAATATGATTCTGATACCACTCTACCAATCAATGTTCTTGTCATCATTCTTAGAGATTTCAGTACCCACGAAAATGATTTGTGCAATATCATGACTTCTCAATTTCTTAGTCTTACCAACCCCAAAGATCTGTGTTTTCTCCTGATCTCGCCCAGTCATCCACATCCCTATCTTGATTCATAGCAAGAATTTATTTCTTAAGCTTCTTTTCATTTATTGTTAAAATGTCACGTTACTTCCTTCTTGCATCTTACTCTCAGCTGATGTCCCAACATAATCATTGAGCCTTTCTTTGCACTTATTCAGTTTGCTTGGGTACTTTTCCCCACATATCAACATGGCTGGTTTCTTCTTGTGATCTGCCCACAGAACCAAGAAAGAACAAAGACTCTACGTAAGTTGGAGCCACAGTTGAATGAAGCATGACCAAAAGCCAAAAGGGAGAAATGGAATTATATCCAAACAAAACCCCTGAAGTTAAAAAAACAATGCAACAGCTTTCTTACAAAGTAAACAATAGGTGAATAGACAATTCTGCAACTAAAAGATAAGACATAATAACACCTTTGTCAGAAAGATCGAGAAAGATTGGGAAAGAAAGAAAGTAAGTTGATGAAGATCCTTATTCTACAGCAACAGAGATGAGCTGTGGAATTCCACCTCAACTATATAGTTGATTGCGACCCAAATGTTAAAAACATATTTATTGATCTAGAAAAATGTCCCTCATATGTTTTTAATGAAAAAGGTTTATAGAAATCTATATAGCATACTCTTCTTTTTAAACGCCAGAGAAACAGTGGAGGTCAATATCCCAATATTAAAAGTTAATAACTTGGAGTAGAAAAACATAGGCAATTTATTCATTTTCCATTCCTGAATTTCATATTTTGCTTTAGACTGAATGTATTAATTATGTAATAAGAAGTCATGAAGAACCACTAGTTTGAAATAAATCATTCAAGTGGTCCATATGGATCCTGGCATATGAAAAATATACATTGAGATATAGCAGATGAGAAGGACAATTCAAGATCAAGAGTCATAATCCTCATTGTATGCATCAGCTATACTCTGATAGAAAATAATATCCATGTGGCCAGCCAGAAATGTAAGAAAATAACAAGTTCATTTTGTACAGAATTCTAGAAAGATTTACTAGTATAATAACAATTTTTTAAAAAAGCATTCTCCTAAAGGCATTCAGTGCCCAGTCATTTTTATAAGTATTAAAGCCCAAAATAACTTTGATAGATCTTATAGAAAGATAGATAGCTACTCTGACAAATTAGTGTTTGTTTCAGTTCTTCATACTATCAATTCTGAGAGAGAATTTACTTACTCTGAGGTATCTTTCAGGGATGCCTTCAAAACCTAAAAATAATTATATTAGAATTATGTTTTTATTGATTTAATTTTTATTGTAGATAGAATTGTTATTCTACTTTTTTTTTTCAATTTGACTATTTATAGGATACCTGGAATATAGGCTATTACCAGAAAAGAGTGTGGTGACAAATCGAGGAACTGAAATCTTATAGCCAAGGCTGGTTCCCTGGGAATACAACCTTTGCAGTGACACAGGGCCCAGTGCTCAGAGTGTCCCCACACTTGGTTTAATGCTCGATGTTGCCATCTTGAAATTCTTTTTTTTTTTTTTAAGATTTATTTATTTATTCATGAAAGACACAGATTGAGAGAGAGAGGCAGAGATACAGGCAGAGGGAGAAACAGGCTCCTAGCAGGGAGCCCAGTGCGGGACCCGATCCCGGATACTGGGATCATGACCTGAGCCGAAGGCAAGTGCTCAACCACTGAGCCACCCAGGCATCCCATACATCTTGAAATTAATAATTTTAAAAAGAAGCACTTGATTTTATTTTTCCCCAGCCTCCATCAAATTATATAGTAGATTCTGCTTATAATGTGTTATAACTTGTGATCTACATTGTTCTGGGATGAAAAGTCACACAATCAAATACAAAAGATTAATTCATTGGATGTCAAATATACAGGTATTAGAGATAACCTAATGACTATATGGTTATTGACCAAATTTTGTTTTGAAATTGCTTCAATTATTTATTTCCTGATATAAAATAACACTTTTGTGAAGGATTTAAAGTAATGGAATCAGGAAGTAAAGTAGAATTTCTAGAATTGGTTGGATTATTTGAACATGACTTTGTCTATGTCAGCACTTGTGACCATCAGAAGCTGGCAGTTATTAGCAGCCCCTGGATCTTTGAGTGGTAAGAAGCACCTGAAGAATTTTACATCTATTCATTGCATGCATTTACCCAAGTATTGTTCCCGCTTCTTTAGCATTTTTCAAAAAGTCTTTGGAAAGCAGGCCATAAACTGACAATGGTAGTCTTTAAAGAGAGGTTCTTCTTCGTCTTTTTTTCTTTCTTTCTTTCTTTTTTAATGTGAGAAGAAGGTGAGAAGAAGAGATTTTGTTTTCCTAATAAAAACAGCACAGCTTGGTAAATATGATACCTTCTCATAAACCCATAAAGAACTGAAAGTTTATGCAATTTTAAAATACCTCAGGAAATGTTCATGAATATCTTTTAATTCCAAGTCATTTAACTTGCATTTAAACATGCTAGCCTAGCAAAATCATATTGGTATTTTCATTGGTACAAATGAAATAGATCTGAATGCAGTGGGGTTTGGGGAAAAGAAAGAAAATTAAAATTATTGCCTTTAGGAAATAACACTTTTATAACATAAGAAAATTTTAATAACTTTAAGTTTATCTACCAAAAAATCTTTTTAAAGAGTTTGAATCCAAGCAATTAGCTGAGCTGGAGAGACTATTGTGAAAATCCTCATTCCTTTACATAAGAGCTGACTTAGGGTATGTGGTATAACCTCCCTTGGGAGCACATTGTTCATCTAATTGTAATTTTTTTTTAAAGATTTATTTATTCATTCATTCATTCAGAGAGAGTGAAGAGAGAGGCAGAGACACAGGCAGAGGGAGAAGCAGGCTCCATGCAGGGAGCCCAATGTGGGACTCGATCTCAGGTCTCCAGGATCACACCCCAGGCTGCAGGCGGTGCTAAACCGCTGCGCCACGGGGGCTGCCCTAATTGTAAATTTTTTAATGTTATATGAAGATTAAGTGTGAAAATATATGCAAAATGATTGGCAGGTTGATGCACAAAAGATGCAACTCCTTGATCTCTATTTTTATTTAATAAAATAATTTATTCATATATAACATGTATAAACATTTGCTTATCAGTTTATTATCTATCTACTCAATTGGCATAAAAGAGAACCCAAGGTACATCTCTCCCTCTTCTCCGCTCCCCTCTTAACTCCTCAACCTTCCCCCAAGGTCTGACTTGTTCTTTTTCTTAGTCTCTAGCCTACTTAATTCAGTCCTGTCAGGTACTAGCAGGGTATGAAGGGTTTTAGCATCTCCAGGTAGGAAGGGAAGGAAAAAAGATAAATTTTTCCCAATCCAAATTTAAAATGAAACAACTAGTAGGCAAATATATCTTACTATACCTAAGATTATCTACCACTTAGCATTAACTTTGGTATGTTAATATGCTAAAAAGAGTCCTTGTTTTTCTTTTCCAAACACCCCAGAGGCTCCCTCCTGTTCTCCTAGATTGATGGGCCATGGCTAGAAGATAGTGTGGTAGTACCCTGCTCTGAGAAAGAGATAATTCTGCGAGTCAGAAATTCTAGAACATAAGCATATAGAGAAAGATGTATATATAGAGTATATTTTATATAATCAATTAGTTGGTAAGTGAGATATATCTTGGACATTTAATGGATAAATGCACTATTCTGAGGGAGTTGGATAGTTTTACTGCAGGAAGATGAACAAAGCAAAGTGAACTCTATAAATATTGATCTCAGTGGCAACAGACACGGACTCCACACTATTTAAATCTTCATAGGGTCCAGACTTCCCACTAAAAGTACAAATTATTTACACTAGATATCAGACTAAAAGCAGTAAGGCTTCTTACAAAAATTATTAAGACAGCCTTAAGGAGTCAAAGAAAATAGCAGTGGAAAATAATAATTGATTGTATAGTAGGTTTCCTCTTCGAATCTAAGCATATAAGTACTAGGGAATGTATTAGGAAAAACTGCTCCATATAAAATTTTCATTTGTCTAAAAATGACAAAGACAAGCAGTTACACTCTAAAAAAATTACTTGAACAATTTAATGTAGGAACATTTCAGTGTGCTTTGTCATTAGGACAGCACAGTTTGGATCATAAATTACATGCCTGCGAAATGTTACGGTTTAGTGAGATTATTTTTTTTTAATGTCACATAATGCATTGATATTGCAATCTGCACTTGTGTTTATGTGCTGTTTGTGTAACAGAGGCCTTTATGTTACTTTATATATAGAAACTGTTTGAACTTTTTCTGTGTGGTTAATTGCCCTGATATTCTTGAAGGAAGAATCTTTATAAGGAAGCTCCCTTTCCCTCCCATAGATGCTACATCAGGGACTGTGCTAAGCTACCTAGGTCCCAACTTTGGGGAAGCTCTCCATTCTAAGCAACATATGCAGATTCAGATACCAGCTTCCACTTCCACATTTTGGGAATTTAGGAAATGTGTGTCTTTTTTGGTCAAAATCTAGTATTTAATTAGTTCTCAACAATTAACCAATAAAAATTTTTTAAAATCATGAAAAAATATCCAAAATGTGAAATACCTTCCAAAGTAATAATAGTATATCTCCATAGGTATGTATAATATACACATTAATAAATATTCCAAGACACATACATACACACACAACACTCACAAATATAAGTGAAATAACATTGTTTTCTAGGAAATCAACAGCAACTATTTTAGATATTAATTATAATATAATCAGATATGCAAGTGGTCTAGTAAAGCTTAGTATGTTTCAGTACACATGTTGAGCCTTATTCTAATTGATTTATGTATTAATTCCTCAAGTAAATTATTTCTACCCTAAGAAATTATTCAGTGTGGTTAATATGCATGTTAAAAAGTCTTGATGGGAAATACAGAGAAAGTAATCTCTTCCTCTGTCAAAGGATTTGCATTTAAGATTAGAAAGTAAAGAGAACTTTTAAAAATAATAAATAAATAGTGTTATTAAAGGAATTGTCAAATGAAATTCAAAATACTAAATTAAAGTGACTTGGTCACACTCTTTACAAATTATTCCTTTGTTTAAAAATATTTTTAAAGCAATTATTCATTAATTTTACAAAATTGTTGGCATAAAATAATATTAAATCCTGTAAATGATTTTATACTATCTAGAAATAAGTAATTTATTTTTTTCTCTCACTCATTTCCATGTAGTGTTTCCATTGATTGGGGACAAATAGGAATATGTACACCTACAATATTATTATGAAACTTATCCTAATGCTTATATCTAAAATAGCATATGGTTATGGTCTAGCAATTCCACTTCTAAGTATATAAGCAAAGAAAATGAAATCAGTATCTCAAAGAGATCTATGTACTTCCATATTCATTGTAGCATCACTCACAATAGCCAATATATGGAAACAACTTAAGTGTCCATGAATGGATAAATATTTGTATATATACAAAGAAATATTCAGCCAAGAGAAAAAAGGAAATCCTGCCACTTGCTACAACAAAGATGGATTCTGAGGGCATCATCTTAAGTGAGATAAGTCACATTGAGAAAGACAGATACTGTAGGGTATCACTTGTTTTGTGGAATCTAAAAAAAATCCAACTCATAGAAACAGAGTAGCATAGTGGTTTCCAGGGGCTGGATATTGGAGGAAATGGGGAAATGTTGGTTAAAAGACTAATAAGTTATGGGAATCTAATGTACAACATGATGATTATAGTTAATAATACTATATTATTACCTAAAAGTTGCTAGGAGAGAAGTTTTTAAATGTTCTCACCACAAAAAAGAAATGGTAGTTTTGTGAGGTGATCAAAGTATTATCTAGGGTGGTAATCATTTTACAATATGTAAGTGTATCAAATCAACATATACACCTTACACTTACACAATGTAATATATTAGTCATATTTCAATAAAACTGGAAAAATAAAATAACATGATTATAATAAAAAAATTAAAAGGTAGATTGCTTGCATTCACCAGCTCATACTTATTACATGTGGCCTTAAAAGCATTCATTCATTAATGTAGGTGGTGCATGTTTGCATTCTTATTCAGGATGTGACATCATGATAGAGTGATAAAATTCCATAAAATGTAAAATTATGTAAATTTTACTCCATGCTATAAAAAGTACTGTGATTTACTTAGTCTTTCAGAAACTTAAAATACATTCAAAAGTAAGTTTGATTTGAATTAAGCTATAAAACAGAATCTAATTCTTTTTTCGTTTGCTAAATTCTAGATCTCCATGTGAGCCAAGACCCATTTTTAAATCGTGTTCAATAAAATTGCTAAATTTATGTTATTTTCCAGTTAAAAATGATGTTTACAATCTAAGACAACTATCCAAAGTACAAATTGAAAATTTTACATGCTATTATCTTAAACAGTTTTAAAGGACTTTCTTTAAAATAATACAAGATGTATTGCAAGCATTAACATGGTCTGTGAGATGTTCAATGATTTCTCCTCTCCCTACTTCTCTATCCTTATCTCAAGTCCTTACTTAGCCCCTGCTTCCTTCTTCATATCAGGGTCTACAGAAACAAAAGTCTTTGAAGGTTTGACAGCTTACCAAAATGAGTTCCCAACAGTTGGTCTCTCCTCCCTAACTCCTAAACGCACCTCTGAATTCACCTGCAGCTATAGAAAAACAGTTTGTGGCATGTTGATAGAATTTGACTCTACATACTGCATCTCTCTCACACACAGCATGAGCACTAACTCTAACCCCATATAAGCTTGCTAAGGGTAGGTACAGCTGAAGTTCTTAAGAGTGATTGCTTCAAGGGTGAACTTCACCCAATGGCATATATGGAGGGATGGAAGTCGGTAAATAAATGCCCCAGTGTCTCCATCTTCTTGTGGACCAATTTGGAAGGTTGTTCCACGTGGTTTCTCAGAGATTCCCAGTCTGGGCTTCTGTTGCCCAAAATGGAAACTACTTATTAACACATAGCTTTTAACACATTTGTTTTTCTTTCTTATTGTTTCTTTTTCAACCTTTTTTTTTTCTTCATTTATGCTTCCTGAGATCATCTCTCAAGTAGTTAGTCCCAAGTCCTTGTTCCCAGGTTTGCTTAACTTAGAAGGAATTATAAGCATTGTGTTGATCTGAAGAATCAATGACCAACATCAAAACATTTGATTTATTTTAAACAAACCAAGGTGGGGGCGGTGGGCTCTAGAGGTGTAAAGCCCCTGTGATTAAGCTTTCTGATACTGAATCGTTAGAAGTTCCCTGCATATATCATTTCACTTCATGTTTCCGTGTCCTTTGTGCTATTTTATGAATGAATGTCTTTCCTCAGCTTTTCTGTTTTTAAATATTTTTAAGATTTATTTATTTATTTATTTTAGAGGAGACTGTATACAAGTGGGGGGAGGGGCAGAGGAAGAGGAAGAGGCTGAGAAGCAGACTCCCCAAGGAACCTGACTTGGTCCTCGACCCAGGACCCTGAGATAATGACCTGAACTGAAATCAAGAGTCTGTTGCTTAACTGAATGAACCACACAGGCAACTTCCCTCAGCTTTCCACTCAGGTAATTTCTTATCCTCAAAAAGCAGTTCAGATACTCTGATAAGCTCAGAGCCAAGCTTCTTCCATAGAAACTGGCATGGATTTCCTACTTTAATCCTTAACACATTATATTGAGATGATCTGGGTAACTTCTTTGAGAACAGGGGCCACAATGTATTCCCCTTTGAGACACCAGGATAACACAGTGCCTAGTATGAACTTGGCACCTATGATAATAAATGAGTAAATACATTTTTTTCCAAAAAAAAACACTTAATGGCTGGCAATGCTTTAAGTGCTCTCTTATATTAACTCATTTAATCCTGATGACACCCTCTTGAGGTATGTACTATTATTATCACTATTTTAAAAATGATGAAACTGGAACAGAATGAGGCTGACTTGTAGGTCATAGAGCTAGTGATTTATGAGACCAGGACAGGCTGAGACTAGCATCTATGTTATTCACAGCTCCCTGTCAATGCTTCTCTTGATTTAAATATCAAACCATAACGTCTAACCAATATAAACCATAATTTCCTATCATTTTGCTACAGATCTTGGTATCTAATCTGAGATAACCCTTATTCTATGTCTCTACCTAGTTTTGAAAAGAAGAAGCTAAACTTCTTTCTCAAATTAAAATATTATTTACATGTTTTTTCCTAAACATCATATGATTTGTAATCAATGTAGATTTCCTGTGTGCCAGAAATTTACTTAAAAAATGTGTTCAACATCCTATGAAAACTAAGATGCTCTGTTTAGGTGTTACTGATTGTTAGAGGTCTCTACTCTTTTAAGAAAAGATTCAATGATTATTTCTGAAAAGTGAATGATAAATGATCAATTCTCAGTGCATTGTTTAGCTATGTAAATAAAACTAAAATGTTAGGCTCCTACTACAGGTGCTGTTAATAGCAGTAGACTTGGTAAATTTCAGAGAACAAGCCTCAAGTGACACTGCAAGTCCTGTTTCACACTGTGTGCATCCTGTTTCCTGTCGAATGTGGCTATAATGGGCACATAAACTAAAATTTACACACTATTTAATCTGCAAATGTTCTGTGTCCTTAGCCTTTAGCAATGGAAAGATGCCAGTCTCTTTTTCTTATATAATACCCTGTCTCTATCAGATTTGAAGCAATTTTATCTATCATGGAATTATAAATTATTAATGTCATTTCTGTATTTGTAGGTTCCTAATAATCTTAAATTCAGATATAGAGTTAAAGTAAAAGTATACCACAGTCGTCTGATCAGAAAAGCCTACAAGATGTATCTAAAACATATTCCATTAAAAACAACTATAAAAAAAAAACAAAAACAACTATAAATGTAACATCTACGCAAACTTGAGGAAATATTTAAAATTTAGGAGTCCTTGGCCAAATGTCAACTGAAAGATGAAATGTCCAAAAGAATTATCTAAATGAATAAGACAAGGTGAGGAGATTCATTTTGTTAGCCAAACCATATAATTTAACATTGACCTTTACTTTGTTACTAAGCTAAATTTTCTGTAATCTCATTTAAGTCATTATCCTACGTACATGAGTTATTTGCCACATTCTTCTGCCCTAAGTAAATCTCAATAAGCAAATAGGACTTTTTAAATGTGACGATTATTTAAAATTTCAACTTCTCTTAATTTTTTTCTAATGAATATTCTAGTAAATAGTAGCTTTACCAAAAAGTACAAGAGAAAAAGGAAAATTAAATGAAAGGTTATGACCATACATACATACATACAGTGTGCTATTTGCCCATTGGTAATTAAGTTTGTATATCTCACCAAATACATTATTTTTATTTTTCTAAAAGTTATTTTCCAATTGTTTCCCATAAAACACAGTAATCTCTCCAGCATAGAGAACTTCTCAATGAAACAACTTTAGGTTTCAGGTAGAAATTATAGTATTACTAAAAATACCTACAAATTATTCTTCACTTGTATTGAACTGGGGTTTATCATAAGTGGGCATCCTATTTTTTGAAGGCTTACAACAGGAATAAAATGTAAAGGCACATCAAGCTTAACAGTTTTAAGAATTTGATCAAGAAGTTGTGGGGTAATTATCAAGTGGCATCTAATGAGCATATTTTAATTTTGTAAAATAAATTAACTTTAAATTATTTCTTTATCAACTACCAGAGATGGGAATGAAAAATCAATTTATTGGCACATTTTTATTTCAGAATTCCTAACACTTTTTCCTTGTAAGTTTCTGGGTTCTTGCTTCTTTTTAAGTGTCAAAATTGAAGCAATAATATTTTGCATTGCTCTGAAATATTTGAACAAAAAATGTGTCGTTGTTGGAGATTAAGAAGATAGATTGGAGAGGTTTTTGATTTGTAAGAAGTAGTTTGCAGTTAACTACAAAGGACCTATGAACCTGAATGTATAAAGTTGCATAAAATGAATAGGTAAATAACATCATATGCTTCATGTTCCATTGACCAAAACATATGCATGTATCATGATAAATAGTGTATATATTTACTGAAAACTTTAATTAAACCATAGTACTTTTTGGTGTGATATATTTTTCAATCAGTAGATGCTGAAAGTACCACAACTAGCTTGGTATAAAATCGCATTGATATTATACAAAATCTTCATGTTCAAAAGCTTGAGAAACACTGGAAGGCTTTCCACCAAGGGGATAAATATTTATATGCTTCAATTTCCGAGTGTTTACTGTCCATTTTGATTGTGATGTAGAGAATAACTTTAATATGTTACTGTAGTGAAAGAACTCCTTTCCACTCGGACAGGTGAAGCATGAATGAATTATAGAGACAAAAAAAAAAATCCTCCTCATTCCACATTTACATTTTTACTAGAGATCCAGACCGTAATATTTAGGCATCAAAGAGGCTGTAGAAGAAAACTATTTGAGCAATGAAATATATGAAGACACAAAATCACTCTTACTTTCAAAATTATATATTGTCATTAACCCAAACTCTTAACTATCAGGATAATTTAATTTACCCTCATTCTGTTTTCTGGGCTTTTCTTATTATGAATTATGTCAAGCAAAGAGACTAATGGCCATCCAAAGATGCCTAGGCCCCAACCTCAAAAACTTGTGGATATGTTACATGGCCAAAGGGAATAGATGGAATAAGATAATAGATGAAATTCAGATTGCTAGTCAGTTGAGCTTAAAATATGGAGATTAGCATGGATTATCCAGGTGGAACCAGTGTAATCACAAGGGTATTTAAATGTGGAAGAGGAAAGCAGAAAAGTCAGTATCAAAATGATGCCATGGTAAAAGACTCAATTGGACATTGTAGGCTTTGGAGCAGGATCCTGAGCAGCTTCCAGAAGCTGGAAAAGGCAAGAAAATGGATTTACTCCTAGAGTCTCCAGAAAGGAGCACAGCCATACTGACAATTTGATTTTAAACCAGCCAGGCACATTTTGGACTTACAACATCCAAAACTGTAAGAAAATAAATCTGTGTTGCTTTAAGCCACTAAGTTTATAGTAATTTGATATAGCAGGAATAGGAAACTGATAAGGTATGCTAAGGTGTATGCATTTGATAAATATGTAAATTTTCATGAACATAGAAAGAATTAAAGTGAAATAACAATGAATTAGGTTAGCCCTCTCCCAATATAATTTCTTAAGCATAATTACTTTTTTGATATAAAGAGAAGAGATGCCCTGCTTCTCCTCAGAAAACACCATTTAAGCCAGTAGAATGAGGCAGAAATCTGGATAGGTGCATCAGGTTGATGGGGGTGAGCAAAACACTGGGCCAAGAATGTTCAGTCCAGGCCCTTTCGGGACTGCCTGGTCTTTGACTTGATCATCACAGCCCTGATTCTGCACAGACGTGGGCAAAACAACTAAAGAAATCACATGATTCATAAGCAAGTATGTGAACTTCATGGGAGATTTTAGGACTTTCTGTGGCAGAAGTATTCCTGGGTGGGGGGAGGTAAAGTTAAAAAGGAAATGATGGATTTATTCTGGAAAAGGCAGTTAGAAGCTCTAAGTAACTATAATTTTGCTATTTAAAAACCCTAATCTTCAAGGGTAGACAGGGCTAGTCATTTGATTTACATTTGAATTTTTCTCTCTTAATGGATTAATTACGGAGAAAAAAAACACAAAAGAAACCTTTGTTCTGAAAAAAGATAGTTTAGAGGGAGGTTGGCTGATAACTTTGACAGAGCCTCTTAAGGTGAGAGGGTAAGTACAAGTCTTAGGACTAATACTCATTTTGTCGGTAGCCCAATTATGACTGTACAGTCCAAGTTGGTTAGGCTGAAAAAAGGACTCCTACAATCAAACTTAAAAGAGAATGATAATAAACCAAGAATGTAATTTATGTGTTCAAAACCAGAGCACTTCTTCCTTGTGTCTTCTGTCAAGAGCACTTCCTTCTCAGTGTCAAGGCAACTGACGTACTTGAAAACCTGCTTTTCCTTGATGGACAGAGAATAAGAACAAAAGAAGTACAAGTCCTGATAGAATATTTTATCTGGTTGTGAAAAGCTTGATGAATCATTCTTGCTCACAAACCTAACTTTCCAGTAAGCCAAATACTAACATCACTCAAAATACTATTTCTCTCAATTTCTTGGACTTGCACTAACCTGGAAAGAAAATGTCAAATTTTAGCATTTAAATTGTTAGAGTAAGCAGTTAGTTAAGTTCTAACAGGATGCCTGGAGGGCAGCAAGGAGGAAGCCATGGCCAACTCTGAGAAAGTCAGAGGCCTGTCTTGGTAGCACCCTAAAAGCAAACCACAAACCAAATCAAACCAGATGGGACTAAGATGGCTGACAAAACATCTTGGAAGCCCTTGACCAAACAAGGAAGAAAAGGCAATAACTCACATTACTGCAAGAGACTACCCTGCTTCCAAGAAATCCCCACCTGAAGTGATGAATATTCTATCTCCTTGTAACAATTATCAATAAAAGAGGGCCCCCCAAGCCCCAGCATGCAGCTCTCCCCTGAGCTCCCTGCTTTCATATCTCAAGAGTATAATTTCACTTTAATAAACTTCCCTGCTTGTACTGCTCATCTGTTGTTTGTCCTTGAATTCTTTCTCCTGACAAGATCAAGAGACTTTGGCAACATCTTTTGGATGGCTGTGTTGAAGCCACAGGGCCCAAGTCTCCCCAGTCCATCCGGTAACAAAATCACTTTTATGAACTTATATGAATTATTTAAATACAAAGTTTTCAAGTACAAAAACACAATTTATTTGTTTATATTATTTTTAATTTTATTTCTGTATTAAAGATAAAATCTGGTCACCTGGAATTTGGGAGTCTTTTGTCTTCGTTAGGAATTCAATTATAAGCAATATTTCAAGTTGGATTTCTGAAGATTGTTTCTCTCTCTCTCTTTCATGTTCACTCTCTCTCTTTCTCTCACTGTTTCTCCCTAGATACACGGGTATTTTGATTACTATCAGTATCCTTCTCAATTTTGACATCAGATCTATATCTTAGACATACTTTATTTTAGCCATCTATAGTCCAGTATTAAAAAAATACAGCAAACAAACAAGCAAAACTTTTTTGGCTAATGCTTGGGGAATATGGGTATGAATGTTGCCAAGTTCCAAGAGCAGGGTGAAACTAAGACCAAAGAAGGTTTTCGTTAAAACCATTTCTCAGAGGTCACTTATTCTACACACTTCCTAAAAAAGATGACATACTCATCACAGAAGGAAATGCTGGATCACAGGTAATCACTGATAAACGTCAGCACGTCCATTCAAGACCACAAAGGAAATGTAGTAACATCAAAAGTACAGCGGCCATCTTTACCCTTAAAAAAAAAAAAAAAAAAAAGAGTGGTGTGAGCAAATATATGCATGTGGAGCTGGGAGGGAGTTTCATTATAAAAACACTCCAGGACTCTGTGTGAAATGTTCATGAAATTAAAAATAACAAAATTATGTAGAAATTTCCAACAGAGATGCCTACAACTACAATATACATTTAGTCATTACTGGCCTCCTCTGATTGAGACACTTAACTATAGCAAATGTGAAAAATCACCATAATCAAGCTAAAACACTTATCCACCCCTCTAAATAGTTACCATTGTGTGTGTGTGTGTGTGTGTGTCCAAAAGATATAAGATCTGTTTAGTGATATATATCATCACCATGCTGCTCTTTAGATATCTAGAACTCATTCATCTTGTATAACTGAAGATTTGTACCTTTTGAAGGTTCAATATAATTAACTGAATTATAGACTTATTCGGATTTACCCAATATTTCCATAAATATCCCTAAATGCTTGTTTAGTTTTCCCTTATCCAATTACTAAAATTCAGCATAGTTTCCTGTATATAAATGCCAGTTGCATTCATAGCTTCTGCCATTTCCCCCTTTCTGAATTTTAGGAGCTCTTTAAATATTAGGGATATAGGGGTGCCCGGCTGGCTCAGTTGGTTAAGCATCCAACTCTTGATTTTAACTCAGGTTGTAATCTCGGGGTTGTGAGATCAAGCCCCCACAAGGGGCTCTGTGCTCAGCTCAGAGTCTGCTTGTCCCTTGCTCCCGCATGTGGCCCCTGCCCCCACTCTCATACACACACTCTCTCTCTCTTTATTTCTAGCTCTCTGAAATAAATAAAGAAATTAAATCTTTTAAAAAGATATTAGGGATATTAGCCCTTTCCACATATTTTATCATTTATTTGTCCCACAGTTTGTCTTTGGCATTTGATTATGGTTTTTCAGTTTATATTTTAATAAAATTCTGTTTTTATTTTAATATACCCAAAGTTATTAAATGTTTTAAAAAATGGAAACATTTTTGGATTTTGAGTTATATATAGGAAGAATTCTATCCTCTCCCAGATTTTAATGAAATCTAATTAGGTTTCCTGTTAATCCTGTAAAATATTTTATAGTTTCATTTTAATATTTAAATCTTTGGGGCATTTGGAATTTATCATCTTATAAATAGTGAGATAAGGATCTATATTTATCTTTTCTTAATGGTTATATAGCTGTCACATCATAATTGTTTTAAAAATGCCAATCTTTTTCCCATTGATTTAAGAAGCTACTTTTTATTAGATGTTAATTTTCTCTAATATTTAAGTCTACTTCTAAAGCTTGGATTTTTTTCCTTGGTCTATCAGAAAATACAGCAATCAGATTTTTTGAACTGTGGAAACTTTATAATTTGTTAAATATAATCTTCTTCTCTTTGTTACCAGATTTTCTTGGTCATTAATATGTATTCTTTTTGTCTGTGTCAATCTTTAAGTTAATCTGTCTAACACTGGGTTGGCAGGCAGGGGCTCTGTCTGTATCTTACTGAGCTTAAGACTGTGTCTAATTTTTAAATTAAAAATAAAGTCTTTATTTGAGTTTCAGGAGTGTTTTAAAGTTTTGCCCCAGATGCATTTAACACATTTTTGTTATTTTATGTTATGTTTCAAAAGGGGGAAAATAAAGTCTAGAATATTATTTTTTGTAAATTATCTACAGATGGGAATGTTAGAAATCGTATCACAGTGGTAAAGCGATATAAATACTATGCATCCAAAAATAACTGAATTATTTTTAAAAACAAGGACAAAAAGAATAATAAAGTGTGGCAAGCACTGCTAATTTTAAAACTAAGGATTAAAGTGTATGGGAAATTATCATATTCTGTCTACTTTCAAACTACAGTGAACATTGTATTTTTTTTCCAAAGATTTTTTTTATCAGCAAAAAAATTTCAGTAATTTAAAAATTCCTTTTCAGGATTTATTGATATCTAACAATGTTTTTGCTTCCCATAGTGACAGTTGAGAAATTAAGTGTGTTTTACTTCTTAAAAAGCTTGAAACGAAGAAACTGACTTGAATGAGCTATGAACTAATTCAAATGAGCTACTAGTGATGCAAGCTAGATCAATTGTACATCAAAATAAATATTGTGGTTACTAGATTGTAACTAAAAATATAAATATACATAAGTTTATACTGATAGAGTAAATTACTGAATAAATAAATGGAAGAGAAGAGATAAATCTTTCTTACAAAAGATTTAAAAACATGTATTTGTATAAATACTCCCTCCTCCAGGAGGTAGAACTTAATTCTTAATTCCCCCTCCCACTTGAGAGTGGGCTGAACTTAGTGACTTCTTTCCTAAGAATAGAGCTTATAAAGGTTGGAAAAATAAGTTTTCTGTGGTAATATCTGGCAAACTACCTCACCCATGATCAAAGTTAGCATCATCAATGCAAATCATGTTGATAGTACGTACATACTGATATATTGTGATGAATAGGCACTCCATTTCTTTGGTATTCTTTACCTAAACTCATTCAGTCTAATTTAGTGTAGTCATGAGAAGAACATCAGATAAACCCAAAGGGAGAGATATCCTACAAAATAACTAACCAGTGCTCCTCAAAACTCCCAAGGTCATGAAAAATCAGTAAAGACTGAGACACTGTCATGGATAGAGGCAACTAATCAGACATGACTAGTAAATACAATGTGTAAAAAAAAAAATAAGAGCAATGTGTAATCTCAACTGGATCCTGGAACAGGAAAACAAAAAAACAAAAAATAAAAAACCACGACATTAGTGGAAAAAACTGAAATCCAAATAAAATCTAGTTTAGTTCATTGTATAGGCACCAATAGGTATTTCTTAGTTTTGACAAATATACCTGGTTGTTTAAGATGTTAACAATAGTGGAAACTGGGGAAATAATATATGAGGGGGACACCTGGGTGGCTCAGTGGTTGAGCTTCTGCCTTTGGCTCTGTGCATGATCTCGGAATCTGGGATCAAGTCCCACATCAGGTTTCCTGCTTCTCTCTCTGCCTATGTTTCTGCCTCTCTCTATATCTCTATATCTCTCATGAATAAATAAATAAAAAATCTTAAAACAAAACAAAACTTAATATATTAAAAAAGAATATACGAGGAACTCCTATACTATCTTTATGAGATTTCTATAAATCTATAATTCTTTCAAAATAAAATGTTTATTAAAAATAAAATGAATAATCTAAAACTTTACAATATATTATTTGAGTCTTAGCAAAATTACCAGTTGAGAATCAGAAATAACCCTTGAATGGATCTTCAGGTGGAGAAGAACACCATCAAACTATGTAATAGGAGAGCATATGAAGTGGGAGAATTGTCAGGGTACTAGGGACTAGAAGAGAAACAGACTCATGGTAGTCTTTTCTATTTAGCATTTTAAAAAAACCCAGTTGCAGGTTAAATCCCCAGTGGAAGAGAAAAAGGAAACTTGTAAGAGATTAGTAAAGTCACAAGCAAAAAGGAATGCTGGACATGGGACAAGAGAGTAGATCATTTTCCAAGTCAAAAGTTTTAGTCACTTGCAGATGAGCTTAGAGAAGGCCTGGGAGTTATAAAAATCATATTCCAGTTTCAACTCTGCCAATAATATGCTGACAGTTAGCGAGTCATTAAATTTTTCTCATTCTTGGTTCTCTCAACTATGAGTTGAAATCCATCCATAGCTTTGATTCTATGAATTTACAAAGACAAGTTTTTCAATCCCTTTGGATACATTAGATGAAGTTTTATATTCGACAACGATATAAAAATTAAAATATATTGCAATCTAAAAAGGAAAAAATATTTTGGGTCAATATATAAAGGTTTAAATTCACATTTTGCTAAGTCCTTGGATATGGTCCAAGCTAATTTATCATACAATTACAATGTAGGCAGGTTTGACCATAGATAGTTAGGCCTTTAATTCCTGAAGTATTCATCATGTTTTCTGTAATAATACCTGAAAGTATAATTCATAAACAGAAGAATATGTTGAACTGCACCATGAATGTGCAATCAGCAAGATTCAGATGGTGGGGAAAATTATAGCTCAGTTTTTCCACAAATTGTAAGGAAAAGAAGAGAATTGATGAGGGACCTAGTAAAAGAGAGTTAAAAGTCACAGTAAGTTGAAAAAGGAGAGGATAAATATAGTATCAAAGGATACATATCTAGGTTATAAAATTAAAAATGAAATGATCTTTTTGAAATTCAGGATAATAGTTACCCAAGAGAAGATAGAGGGCTGGTAATTGTGGTGGGACACATGGATGAAGCTTCTGGGTGGCTGGCAAAGTACTGTTTTTTACCTGAATAATGATGACAAGGTGGTTAACATTTTAATAATTTTATGGCATGCATTTGTTTTGTGTGTGTGTTTTCAGAATATCTTTATGTGTATTAAAATGTATAATAAAATGTTCATGTGTCAGTAGCAGAGTGCTCTGTGCTACATTTACAAAAATAGGTAAGAAACTTTTCTTATTGTCAGATGCTAGAATCCAGTAGACAAAAAAAAAAAAAAAAAAAAAAAAAAACCAGGGGCTCCTAGGTGGCTCAGTCAGTTAAGCATCTTGCTTTCAGCTCAGGCCAAAATCTCAGAGTTCTGGGATGGAGCCCTGCATTGGGATCCCTGCTCAACAGGGAGCCTACTTCTCCCTCTCCTTCTGCCCTTCCCTGCCCCTGCTTGTGGTATCTGTCTCTCTTTCAAATAAATAAATAAAATATTTTTTAAAATACAGGTAGGAGAATGAGCAACAGAATCTGACAATTCTTATTATAAAATTATATATTGGGCACAGTGGAACTTAATGGATGGGGTATTCAGTTTTGCCTACTAAGTTATGAATACTTTGAAGAAGAGATAATACAATGCTTAAGCTTAATGTTTAAAGACTAATCACTTGATTAATGAACAAGAGACTAGAGCCAACTAGAAAGAAAGGGTTGATTATTTTGTTAAAAGATATTTTCAAAAAGGTAAAGTCATGATTCTTATACAAATGTAAAATAAATATATATGTAAGATTTTATTTAACTCACTAAAGAGGGAATCAGTAAGTTATAGGGGGTTCAAGAATGCTAGAATGAATTTACACATAGATACAAAATTCATCAGTATCCATAGGGCAGTAATCAAATGCCTCTCTATAAGTATAATCTGCATTTATGTGAACAGGAATCACAGGCATTACTATCAGTGTTCAATTCATATAATTATACTTCAAAGACAATGAAAAGGGAAAATAACTCTGAAGGGTGAACTGGAAAGGACACTCAGTAATCTTTCCCCCTTTTTAAAGTCTTTGACTATTTTTCCTGACAATATAAAGACTAGGTGTTGCACAGCAGCATGATCCATTGTAAGAAGGGCAATAATGCTGTATAGATGGGGCTGACAGGACAGAAAGGATGGGGTGAGAAATGGGTTTGGAAAGATGGGCAGGGCCCAAATCATGAAGCTGAGTAATATCTTTTATTTTGTTTGGCATTGGGGAATAGGAAAAGATAAATGTGAATGACCCTGGTGGTCATTCCCTCTTTTTTTTTTTTTTTCTGTAGTTTAAGAATAATTTAGCATAGTAGTTTTGAGTTAGTTCAGTAGAAGAGTGTAGTAAACTATGGAGATTCTCCCATTTTAATAAGTGTATTTACTCAACCAGTGCACTCCCACCGATACACAGATGCTATCTGTCCTCCTTTCCTTATAAATATTTTGAGTAATTGAGGTAAAATCTCCATCTTGGAGCTCTTCCATGGAGTTGTCATGTGCAGTTATGTCCATGGCAAGCGTGCTTTTAGGTGGAATAGTGCAAGTGCAGAAGATCCTGTGTATTTTGCTGCTTCTCCTTCTAGGAGTTTCCTCAATAAAACATATAACATTTTCACTGAGAATATTAGAAATGTTTGTTTCTTTTTCCCCTCTGCATTAGAGGTAGTCAATGAATTTGTTTACTGTTTGATTTTTTTTTATTGTTATTGCTACTAGTAGAAATCTTTTGATTTTTCCAGTTAGCAAAATCAGATAGAAGATTGGAAGAACTAATGTGATCCAGTATCACACTGGGCTTCTATGTTGAAAAATCACCAAATTACTATGATTGAGAGTAGCTGGATAATTATAGAAAGGGATATTTGATTAGTTTTCTGGTGTGCAAGTTCTTGTAGAATTCCCTTACGTCATGATGTTTATACAGTTGACTCTTAAAATGGCTAGTAAAAAAGTATACCAATATGGCTACTTGATTAGTAGTAGAACATGGGTGTTTTATAGATAAAAATCAAGCATTTAGACTTTCAGGTAGAACTAATTGAGCAATTAGTCTTTTATTTGAGAAAACATATTTGGCTTATAGATTGATATTTTTCAGTCAATCAATCCACAGAGACAATTCTATTTCCCACTTATTTCAATCTTCTGCTTTTCCTTACAATTTACCTATTGAAAAATGGGGCTGTAGTTTCTCCCAGTCTGGATCTCACTGATTGCACATTCATGCTGCAGTTCACCATGTCCTTCTGTCTTCTCCCATTCCTGCTAACTGGCAGCTGGATCCAGAGACTGGGTCCAATTCTGATTTGATCTCTTTGGAAAACTGTCTGTAGAGTATGGCCAGGCTATAAGGAGCCTATAATGTTTGATTGTCTTTTTTTGTGATCTTAACAACCAGTGAAGTTAATGCCTATATATAATAATTTATTGGTTTAAAAAGTTGAAATTTTGATGCTATTATTTCACTTTTCTTTGTTGGTTAGAATTCTTTTTAAATAAATACTTCCTCTTATCTACTGTTTGGTTATTTGTGGTAGAATTAATTGGAAAGGCAAGATATCTGCTTAATTCTTCCCTGTATTAGCCAATTTTCATTAATGGCTTGATTTTCTACAATCTTCTGAAGGTAGACAGTTCTTTGAAAATAATGCGATATAGGGAGACAGAACATGAAAGACTCCTAACTCTGGGAAACAAACTAGGGGTGGTGGAAGGGGAGGTGGGCGGGGTGGGCATGACTGGGTGGCGGGCACTGAGGTGGTCACTTGACGGAATGAGCACTGGGTGTTATTCTGCATGTTGACAAATTGAACACTAATAAAAAATAAATTTATTAAAAAATAATGCGATATACACCCCATAGATAAAATTTTAATCTGTTCAATCTATTCTAATTATTAAAATTATTGAAATTTGAATGGTCTCATTTTGGTTAGTGGAAGACTTGCAATGTCAGCCCTTGAATATCTTTTGAATTGATGCTATTAGTCTTTGATAGCTTTCTTGCTAACTGATATAACGAGAGTGACCAGTCTCAGCTTTTACATCTCCTGTCTCAGACCTCAGCAATGTCTCCAATAAACCTACATAGCTATTAGAGAGAAGTGACATTTCAAGGCCACAATCTGGGTTGTATTGCTAATGTATTAGTAATTGTATTTGTATTGTAAATGAGGTCTTTATAGTGGAAAGAGAAAATATTTACAGGTAAGAAAAATATATATTCTAACTATGTCCAACATAAAAGACTAGAAACTATGACCAACCTAGTATCAACTTGCTAAATTTATATTGATACTTGTAATTGAATTTCAAGACTAAAGAGATTTTAACTCTTTCTTATTGCAATTATGTGTCCTTTATTTCAACCTAAGAATTAAGTTTCTCTCTCTCCCTTTTTTAAAGATGTTATTTATTTATTCATGAGAGGCACAGAGAGAGGCAGAGACACAGGCAGAGGAGAAGCAGGCTCCCCATGGGGAGCCCAATGAGGTACTCAATCCCAGGACCCTGGGATGACGATCTGAACCAAACGCAGATGCTCAACCACTGAGCCACCCAGGCACCCCAGAATTCAATTTGTCAATGGCACAAGGAATGATAAGTTAGAACATCCAATAATTATTCATTCTAATTATTCTCAGAATAATACTAATATCACCTCAACTATTACTGAATTAAATAAAACTTGAAAAGCCTCATTGAATCCAGATTCATTCTAAAAGTACAAGAAAACTAATTTCACACAGAAGTGTGTCAACAGAAAATAAACAACAGAAATGTATCAAGTTCAAATTCCATAGGAATGTATAATAAGGAGAATAAGCAGCATAGTTGTATAAATTGTGTGAGTTCACAAAAGATAAGTATGAAACCCAGCCTCATTTTATTTATTAGTATTATTTTTAAAAGATTTATTTATTTGAGAGAGAGAGAGAGAGAGAGAGAGGGAGGGAGAGGGAGAGGGAGAGAGAGAGATAGTTCAAGTTGGGGGAGGGGCAGAGGAGAGACTCTGAAGCACACTCCCTGCTCAGCATGGAGCCAAAGGATAGGGAGCTCAGTCTCACAACCCTGAGATCATGACCTGAGCCAAAACCAAGAGTCACTTAGCCAACTGAGCCACCCAGGCAGATAAAGTGAGCCATGCAACTTCAACCACTGTCTTAAAAGGCTTTAGCACAGGGAAGAAGTATCAGTTTTATTTACAGACTGATAAGTTTACAGGGATATTTCTTAAATAAAGAAAAAAAATACTATTTTAAGTTGCAGAAATAGAGACAGCAAGAGAACTGAAATTTGCAAGGCAAAGTATTAGAAAGAGTTCAAGAAATTTGTGCAAGGTTACCTTTGAATCTGGCTTAATACCAAGCAGCTCACATGCAGGATAAAACTCCATGAGTACTGGCAAAGAAGACTTATTATAAGATATAAGTTAATAATTTTCAGAGCTCACACAGGGCTGAGGGACATTCAATTTCTTAATATCCAAAATAGGAAAGTTTTAATGAACACCCTGGGAATTAATAAATTTAGAAGTCATCATACTTTAGTAATTAAGGCTAATCTATGTCTACCATATCAAAGTTTAAATAAAAGTCTTTATTTTTTTTATTTTTTTTTATAGGATAACATGCATAGTATCCCATTTTTATTTTTTTATTTTTTTTTTATTTTTATTTTATGATAGTCACAGAGAGAGAGAGAGAGAGAGAGAGGGAGAGACACAGGCAGAGTGAGAAGCAGGCTCCATGCACCGGGAGCCCGATATGGGATTCGATCCCGGGTCTCCAGGATCACGCCCTGGGCCAAAGGCAGGCGCCAAACCGCTGCGCCACCCAGGGATCCCAAATAAAAGTCTTTAAAGACAAAACCGATAACTTAAATAACTTCTGGGCAATGTCAACTGCATCATCATTAAATGAAGACTAACAAAATCCTGATACTCAACATCATAAAATTCAACTGTCCAGCATCCAATAAATAATTATTAGACATCTGATGGATTGGGGAAATGTGTCATCATGAAGAAGAAAATCAATATGAAAGAAGACCCAGATCATGGAGATGAAATTTTCAGAACTTCAATATAGTTTTTTTCAACATCTTCAAGAACAAGTACATAAAAAACATAATGAAGATAAACAATCAAATTATTAAAAAATAAAATCTCTAGAACTGAAATAAAAACATTATTGGATAAGCTTAACAACAAATTAGGCACAGTGGCAAAAAAAAAAAAAGAAATTAAAAAAAGTGAATATTCCTGTGAAGGTATAGCAATGAAAAATGTCTGAGAATCAAAGAGAAAAGAGGAAAAAATTTGAATATTTCCTAAAAGATTAGTGGCGTTGCATCAAGGGGTCAAATATATCTGTAATTTGAGTCTCTGAGAATGAGAGAAATGGCAAAAAAAAAAAAAAAAAAAAAATGGAGAGCTAACACCAGAAGTTTCCAACTTTGGCAAAAACTATAAACCCACAAATCCAGAAAGTTCAACAAATCCCAAGTAGAACGGACACCTCTTCTATCTTAACCAAATCTTTAAAAATCAGAGATAAAGGAGAAATCTGAAAAGCGGTCACACTTTTATATTAGAATGTAAGACTATTAAACAAATTGTCAGTGACTTAACAAGAATAATGGAGGCCAGAAGACAACAATGCAATATCTTAAAAATATGCTAAAAAAAAAAACAACTGTCAACCTAAAATTCTATCCTGTGAAAATATCCTTCAAACTTAAAAGCAAAAAAAAAAAAAAAAAAAAAAGAGAGAGAGAGAGAGAGATTTTCAGGATAGCAAGAGCTGAGCAAATTTATTTTCAGCAGACCTTCACTACAGAAAATGTTGAAGGTTGTCAGGCTAAAGGACAATGTACCAGATGGACTTGTGCGCTTTTGCACAAGACATGAAAAGAACTGGAAATGAAGAGAACTGGAAATGATAAAATATAGGTAGATATGAAAGACAATTTGTTCCCATTTAAAATATATATTTAAGAAAAAATTGTGCCTAAGAATGATTATTAGCTGGTCACCCTGCAGCATCCACCTTTTTTCTTCCTCTCCTGTTGGCATACACAAAGAATAAATCCACATATCTTCTAATTCTTTTTCATGCCTTTATACAGGCCTTTAATGCAGTTTCCATATTTTTTGTCCATATTTTCACAGTGTCTCTCACCATAGTTCTATCAGCTTGCTGGTAGCACATCTGTCCACAATTTCAACCAATCTTATGAAAAGCATCAGTAAGTTTCTGTCTCTCCTCTGGATATGGTACTTCAGATACAGTCTTTTTACAGTCAATCTTCATCCAAGGTGAATTTAAAAATAAGTTCAAAGTGAAAGCTATATTACTCAGCCATTAGAAACAACAAATACCCACCATTTGCTTCAACGTGGATGGAACTGGAGGGTATTATGCTGAGTGAAGTAAGTCAATCGGAGAAGGACAAACAGTGTATGTTCTCACTCATTTGGGGAATATGAATAATAGTGAAGGGGAATATAAGGGAAGGGAGAAGAGAAGAAATGTGTGGGAGATATCAGAAAGGGACACAGAACATAAAGACTTCTAACTCTGGGAAATGAACTAGGGGTGGTGGAAGGGGAGGAGGGCGGGGGGTGGGGGTGAATGGGTGACGGGCACGGAGGGGGACACTTGACGGGATGAGCACTGGGTGTTATTCTGTATGTTGGTAAATTGAACACCAATAAAAATTAATTTATAAAAAAAAAAAAAACAAAGTGAAAGCTATAGAATCAGGAGGGAGTGTGTATAAATACACACTAAATATTCTTTAATTTCAATTCTGCAAATGTTTTGAGCTCCTAGGCGGTAGCCCTGACAACTATTTTCTTGAAATTAATAACTTGAACAGACTAAAAATAAAACAGGTCTCTTTTACATTTGTTAACTTGTTTTTTAATATCTACAATTTTAGAGGAATTAAACTAGTCACTCTGGAGATCAAAAGCTCTTCAAAAGATTAAATCACATGCTCCTGGTTATCAAAGCCTCTAATAATACCAGATCTTCTCTTCCACTGACTTCTGAGACTTGGCAAGAATAAATCACTTAGTATCTATCATTCTTAGTTTCCTTTTCTACAAAATGTGAGTTATGGACTATATCAGTATTTCTTAGATATTTGGTTGTCTTGAAACAGTAAAAGAAGTGGAGGCTGACCAACTTCAAGTTGCCATTTTGTTTTTAATAAGGACATAAAATAAACATACAAACTTCCGTCTCTAGTTAATATCTTTCATCAAAAACAACATTTTAACAATTTAAAAAAGAGAAAGTCAAATTCAAAATAAGGAATTCCTTCATATTAACATACATAGAGTTTAAGAAAAAAATTTACAGGGAACATGGGTAGCTCAGTTGGTTGGGCATCTAAGTCTTGATTTTTGTCTCAGGTCATGATCTCAGGGTCCTGGGATTGAGCTCCATGTTAGGTCTGCACTGAGCAGGGAGTCTGAAGATTTTCTCTCTCCATCTCTGTTTGTCCCTCTCCCTGCTAGCATGCTCTCTCTCTCGCTCTCAAATAAATACATCTTTTTGTTTATTTTATGTATTATCTTTTTCCCCATTTTCACCATGGACTGATAGAAATTTCCTAAATGTCTAAAATCATTCCATGAACCTGTGCCTAAAAATTTTTGAATGAAATGCTTTCTATAGTCTCTTTCAAATATAAAACCCACGATCTATATTCTTATTTTGATACAAGATGTTAAGCAAATGTATTTTACATTATATAGCAATATGTCAATTAAATGTAATTTACTTAATTCATTGTAATTAAAATAAATTAAAAAAAATTAACAACAGGGACGCCTGGGTGGCTCAGTGGTTGAGGGTCTGCCTTTGGCCCAGGGTGTGATCCTGGAGTCCCAGGATTGAGTCCCACATCGGGCTCCCTGCATGGAGCCTTCTTCTCCTCTCTCTGCCTGTGTCTTTGCCTTTCTCTTGGTGTGTCTCATGAATAAATAAATAAAATCTTAAAAAAATAAAAATAAAAATAAATTAAGAACAAGGAAAATTATCTCCTAATGTTCAATGTGGTACTTCACCACAACATATTTTACTATACACAATACATATTTAAAAACTTTTTAAAAAGTTCCTGTGGGAAATGACAGTGTCATTTGGGTCTATTAAAGCACCATTCTGGTTGCACAAACTAGAAAGAGAAGTTGCACTGTGGTAATACTAGTCTTTATCTTAGAGACCAACAGTCATTTTGCAAATTTGTAGTATCATTTCCCTAAACAACTCAGGACCAAATTGTACTTCAGTTCCTCAGTTCTACTTTTTTGTGGAGACAGAAACACAGCTCTTGGTTCTATTTGTTTTTCTTTTAGGCACTGCTAACAGAGTTATGATAACTTATTGTACCATGAATAATTATGAAATAGTATTAACAGGTGAAGGATGTAATAAATTAGACATCTCTTCATTTTAGAGAAGATGGAAACATCATTGGTTTTCTTTTCTCAATTAAATATGTGCGAATCAAAAGAAAAAACTTTTTTCAAGTTAATACATGGTTCAGGAAAAGAAGAAACAAGCAAAGAAGCCAAAATCAGGTAAAATCATGACTTTTAAGATCAGCTTTATACTTTTAAAAACATGATTGATGTTGAATATTTATTAGCACTTGTTTTTAAAATAGCTGATTGAAAATATACTGAATATACTGTTACGACTGGGGGAAAAAAGTCTCTTAATTAGGAGTAAACGCCTGTTAAATCTAAAGTGCTTTTATTTTAGAAAAAAGTACAATAATTTTAACACAGAGAAGAACTAGTGACAATCTTAATTGAAATATAATCTCAAATACTTTACAATCACTGAGGAAAAAAACAAAATATATTTCCATATGCTATCCTAATTCTTCCACAGACTGAATAAAATTCACTAGGAAAACCATTGAGTGTGTGTGGGAAGTAGATGGTGGGTGAGAAGGGATGTTCAGGTAATTACCAATCCCAAATTTGTTTGACAGTCAGAAGGAAAGATTTTAATTGTCATCCAACTTACCCTGAAGCTAATGCCTTTTCGTTACAGAGCTAAAGAAAAAAGAAATAGGCTAAGTCTTCTCGTGCAGAAACCTGAGTTTCATGAAGAAACCCACTTCAGTAGATCTGGGCACTTGGCCAGAGAAACAAGGTGAATAACTTTTAATTATTTGAAGGAAGATTTTTGCTGATTCTATCATTAAAGGTTTAAGAAAGAGGAAATTAGGGATTTCCATTTTATTGGAAATTATACAGTAATATAAGGAAGGTTAGAGATCTCATTTCAAAAAAGTAAGAATATTCCATAAAATTAAACCACTTTAATAGCTTGAATTAAATAACCTTATAAAAATTTAAAGATGCTCTTTTAAAATTATATACCTGCCAATTTTAAATGATATATTTTACTCCTTATAAACTGATGAAATACTCATTAAATTAAGAGTTTTCACCGTGTAATATTGTCATAGAGGAGACCTAGTCATCTCTTTCCTTAGTGGCTTGGAAAAAGTGCCTTTAGGTATAAAGGCAAAAAAGCATGAGAAGGAATGTTTTGTCATTTTTAGCCATTTCTTTAATTCATACAGAAAATTAAGTGGCCTTATATACTAGGATAATAAAAATTCTTCCGAATGAAAAATGACCAATAAAAGATCAAAGACAAATATAAACAACTTTGTGAGTTATAACTATAAAATATTTGTTGTATTACAACTTTTTAAATATATTTTTTATCCCTTTAGAGCTTCATTAGCCAAACTTCCTGTATCTGTTTTAAAAAAAATTGCTGCATATCGTGGTGAGAGCTTAAAGGAAATTGCAGTTTAAAAAATTTGACTACAAGATATTATCAGTTAGGTTCTTCTATTTGCTGAAATAAACTGGATATGCAGAGATAAATATTTTCTCAAGAAAAAAAAAGATAATTGATTTCTTTTTCTTTGTTCTTAACATAACACATGATTAATTTTCTTTTTTTAAGATATTACTTATTTATTCATGAGAGACACAGGGGAAAAGGCAGAGACACAGGCAGAGGGAGAAGCGGGCTCCCTGCTGGGATCTGATGCAGGACTCAATACCAGGACCTGGGATCATGATCTGAGCCAAAGGCAGATGCTCAACCACTGAGCGACCCAGGTGTCCCCATATGATTAGTTTCAAATAAAGTAATTCTTACACTCATGAGAAAATACTTAATGTTATTTTAACATATTGTTTGAGAGGCAAAATCAATAAAAATGTTGACCAAGATTTTTGAAGTTTTCAATATAAATACAACTTTCATTACATAATAATAATAAAAAAAACCCTATGGCTGAGAAGAGCAGTGTTACAGCATATGTTCTTTCGAGCAGATCCATAAACAGAACTTCTGCATACTCCTTTATAAACATTTTGTTTCTTGAACAGAGTCTCCCCCGAAGAAGCAGTGATATGGGGTGAATCATTTGATAAACTGCTTTCTCATAAAGGTTAGTGGTCTTTTTCTCAAATGCTTTATGTCTTAATAGAAAATTATGCAAAGTATGCATGTAACTCTACAAAGCAGGCTGTCATAAAAATGTAGTCTGATTAGTAATTTACAGCAATCCAAGTTTCTGATCAAAAGAAATAACTAAAGTATAGAATAGTCAACAAATGGAAAATATTTTTTAAATATTTTGATTTTACTAAAAAATACTAATTGTGGTTGAAATAATATTATCTCTTTGTGCTGTGATTAATAGTTTCAAATGTTTTAATTTATGGATTTTTGAATGAAATCCTTGGTTTTTAAGTACCCGATTATCCGTGTTATTTTTATTGTTAAGTGATCTAAAATCTAAAGTAGTTCTCTTTTTTTTAAGTTATTTATTTATTTATTCATGAGAGATAGAGAGAGAGGCATAGACACAGGCAGAGGGAGAAGCAGGCTCCATGCAGGGAGCCCGATGTGGGACTCCATCTGGGGTCTCCAGGATCACACCCCGGTTGGAAGGCGGCGCTAAACCGCTGAGCCACATGAACTGCCCTAAAGTAGTTCTTTTATTCAAAATTCAGGAAACCGTCTTGAAAATACTTTTTCTCAAATTTTGTAAATATTTCACCCTTCATATCATTTATCTATTTTTAAAGCAGAATTTCATTGAAGAGTTGAGAATCAGATGGGTGTTTAAGATGAAGCTCTGTAGATGAAGTAGAACATGAGGACAAATACTGACTTCTCGTTTGTTCAAACTATGATAAAGCATGAATCAGAGGACAGGTTGTCTAGATTGTTACTCTTTTTATTTTTATTTTTTAATTTGACAGTTTATTGTAAGGAAACAGATATCTTTTCATCTGTGGATGCTCAAACCTAGCACATCACCTGATAAATATTAACTGCTCAAATAATATAACCAAATTTGTTGCTAGGAAAAAGGTAGCCCAGGTTCCTTTGAGGGCTGAATTCTGGTTTTCCTCTGCTACATAATCTTAACTAAGCTTCCGAATACCTCTGACTTTTAGCTTCTTCAACTGTAAATGGAGATAACAATGTCTTTAGCTTCAATTGAAATGGATTTCTCTCAGGATTAAATGAGATGATGAATATGAAACCAATAACTAACACTACACAAATGTAAATTAGTACTTCTATTAAGAAAAAAAATAATTATCAACAATAAATTTAAGAATCTTTTTCTATTTTTCAGTTTATTCTCAACTGGGTAAAATTACTTAAAGGGTGAAATTTCAATTTAAAGAAACATATAAGTTGTACTTATTTGTTGAACTTAGTAAATTGGTACCTAATGTATTCATCATACTCTCATGACCCATACAGAGAGAAGAAATATTCAGTGAGGATAATTAGACCTACAGAAAATTTTCCCTTGGCATTCTGTAATCATCCTGTTTTACAAGTAGTCAAAACTGGGTGGAAAAAATTAAATCTGCTGCTCTCTCTTTTTTTCTCTGCTGGTGGAAATATTAAAGAGCTATAAAATAGTAGCAATTTGAATCAAGAGGGTTCAACATGATAACAAAAGTCAGCACTGACCCACTTGGACATTATTATCATTGCTCTTGATCAAAGTGCTAATTAAATTATATCGAATTCACAAAAAAATTATGTTACCAGTATTCTTTTAATCAATCCCCCTCAAAATCCAATTATTTTTAATTGCAAAGCTTATTATAATATTAAATTATAAAGCTTATAATAATCAGCTAAAAAATTCTTTTGGTTGCAGTGGTTGAATTCAGCTCATTTCCACTGTCTTGACTCCAGGCAAACAAAAAAAACAAAAAAAACAAAAAAAAAAAAGAAGGAAAGATCTTATACTCATTAGTATACACACACACACACACACACACACACTTACTTCAAGAAAGACCTTACTCTATCAAATTTTACAGAATTCCCCTTTGGTTAGATGAGTAAGTTTCTCAAATTCTGTATGTCATGTCTATATAAAGGAGATAGAGATTGTATTAAATTATTCAGATGGGAAGTGCAATGAGAAATCAAACAAAATATAAAATCAAAATAAAATAGAAATTTGAGTATTTAGTTTGACAAAAATGGCTGATATTAAAAGCAGTGTATGCTGATTATTAGCATTTTTAGAAATAGAGCCACAGAATAGATGGTTCTTACTCTAGATTTTAGGGGATTAAACAAAATTCACTAGCTGGACAAGGAGAGAGACCATCCAAGTGAAGAGCCAACTTAGGCATGGGGCAGTAATCAGTCCAATTTATTTAGGGAGTTTAAAGGAAAGTAATTCTTTGTTGAGAAACAATTTGAAAAAGGAAGAGTATCTTAGGATGACAGACAATAGACGAGACTAAAACAGAAAGAGCATGGGTTTGCTATATTTCACAGAACCAACAGAATCCATGGAGTGTTTTGATAATCCCACTATTTTATCCAAATCTTAATATTCAAACATAGTTTTAACTCTTTTGAAAATTAAAAAGAACAGAAGATAAAATAGAAGAAAATCTAACCAAAGTATGGGCTTTAGTTAATAGAGTGTATAAATATTTGTTTATCGAGTATAACATATGTACCTTACCAATGTAAGATGTTAATAATAGGAGGAAACTGGTTGTAGGATGTAAGAAAACTGCACTATCTTCATAACTTTTCAATAAATCTAGACCTATTCAGAAATAAAATGTTCCTCATTTGTTTCTATACAGATATTAGGATACATTTTTTTCATCATCACCATTTATTGACAAATTTGTCTGAAATTATGAAATGAACCATAAAAATCAATAATTTAACCACATATATAGAAATCAATAATTTCTAATGCTATATTTAATAGAAACAAAAATTATGAATAAATAAAAAATCAATATCAGATTATATCTGTGTTTCATAATCATCAATTTCAACTAATTTTAGTTATTAGTCTTATTATTGACTTTATCAATATAAAATTAGTCAATTCCAATAATATTATACATATATGCATATTACACTTAAGCATATATGTGTGTTTGTATACATATATGATAATGTTGCTGAATAATATATGTTTGAAAATAATTAGCTAGTGATACAAATGCTATATAACTTGCAATGTATTGTGTAGCCTTTTAGAAATTATTAAAAGAGATTAAATGGATGAGTGCAAGATTTCAACAGGAGGAAGGAAAAATATTCCTGAGCCAATAAAAAGGTAGGAGAATGACTAGGGAAATAAGAGATTTTGGTGTAACTTGGAAAAGCAAGTGGTTCACTTTCACTAGGGTGGAGTAGGGAATGAACACATTGGGAAATCAAGTTACGGACAAATTTTGAAAGAGATTGTTAGAAAACTCTGATGGACAGAAAAATAGAATTCTATACATGCAATGTGGACTCCCTGCAAGATTGTCACAAATATAAAAGCTAACCTCGAGGTAAGGGCTATTTTGGAAAGAAAACAAATGACCTTGGTGACTGACTGTGCACGTATTATAAAATGAGATGATGAAGAGATAAGAGATTAAGGAAAAGAATGAGCCACAGATCTCTAGATTTTATTCCCTATTAGCAGGGGGATGACAATGCCTTTTATAGTTGAGAGAAACACGTGCAAGAACAAGATTTGTGAGAAATAACAGGTCAGACTTTGAACTTATTAAGTTGCTTGTAAACTTTATCAGAAGTTTTGCAGGGATTTTGTAGGCACACACCTAGAATATGGAAGAGTAATTGATTATAAATAAAGATTTTCTAACCATCACATCTTCAGTTAATAATTGATGTGATGTGAAAGGGGCTGTTATTTCCTGCAGAGTCTCTATCGATAAGAAAATCTTCCAACTACTATATAAGTGTGTATTTTCCTGTGTATCCTTTTTTTCCAGTCATTGCAAATAATTCCAATATTTTTGACCTTTTCATTAATGAATATTTACCTGGACTTTTTTGTAACCTGTATTGTGGTTCTACTAAACTTAATCCTGAGAATAATTCATAATAGTTGGGAGAAGTAGAATATGTAAGTCATTGCACCCCCTTGCTTTAAAAATATAAACTGATTATACTGTGGAAAATACTAGTGCCTTTGAGAAAAGGCTGCAAGGAAATGAGCACTTAACTTTTGGGGAAGGAAGTGAGTACTTCTCCTTACGCTTTTTACCTTGTGGCTTTTCAACTTGCCCTTCCCAATTTTCAGTTACTGATTTTCTGCAAAATAAGGGATTCCAGTGTTCTACAAGTTAAATTTCTGAATTGAGCTAACCCATAACAAATAGTTTCTTAATCTGTCTCAGAATAAAAGTAAGTAAAATCCAGTCTAAATCATAAATGGATCACATAAATAAATCATTATTACAAAAGTAACTACAACATTCTGTGTCAGGTCAAGAACTATGAAGCTAAACATTAAAGGGAAAACATGCAACCTAGTAATACTGTACTTGGGTTTCCAACTTGAGAGTTTCTTGACTTTTTGTTTCATTTGGTTTCTTGGCATCAGAAAAATTTTCCAACAGATGCCAGAGTTTCAATTTAGAAACATGCAATCACAAGCGTTTCATATTTGTATGACACATTGAGCCAGCTTCTTCCAGTGTGAATTCTAAACCCAGGTTCCATCAAGCACTTTTGGCAGCTGCAATCACCACTGCTGCCTTCTAAAGGACTGTCTGGTAAGTGACTCCTTCTGTGTACGAAATGGTTCCATTGTGACCTGACTTAATGTAGCCGCCCAAAGTGGGTAAAAGAAACAGGAAGTAACTAATGTGCTGCGATAATCTTGCACAACATTGCATATTACTTTTTAAAAAGTAATTTACTTAAACTTTTAAATAAATGAACTACTTTCTCATTTATTATTAATTCATTTCTTAAAAAAACGATTTTATTTATTTATCCATGAGAAACAGAGAGAGAGAGAGAGAGTCAGAGACACAGGCAAAGGGAGAGGCAGGCTCCATGCAGGGAGCCCAACTCAGGACTTGATCCCGGGATTCCAGGATCACACCCTGGGCCAAAGACAGGCACTAAACCACTGAGCCACCCAAGGATCCCCATTAATTCACTTCTTGAATCAGTATTTAGTCTTCTTTATTATATTCATATTATGCAAACAAGATCCATTTTCTTTGATTAACCCATTATAAGCACTTTCAGCACATAGTACTCTCCCTAATATTGGTGCTATGGTTTCATTCCGAATGTTTGTATCAAACTCAAGACTAATTATGGTAAAAAAGGCCTTTTGCATGATATTCCAGAGCACAATGGCTGGGACATAGTTTACAGTCATGTTTTGTGAACTAATAAAGGGCTATATATTAAAAAACATTTATGTTATTTTTTTGAGAGACTTCTATTTGAATTCCATGCAAGTTGATTTTCCTCTGCTCCTCCAAACAAAAGAAATAACCACCAAAAATGTCCTTCTTTAGCCTTTAGTATATAAATGCCTGTCTTGCCCATCCATTAACCTTCATATTCCTCAGAAGTAAAGACTTTGCTCTTTGATGGCAGTTTATAACTTTGAACAAAATATATCTGGGTTCAACATTATGTGTTGTATTTTACCAGCTATAAATTTAGGGCAACTTCACTCTTGGAACCTCAACTTCTTCATCTGTAAAAATGGGTTACTCAATAGGGTTGACATGAAAATTTAATGGAACTGTGCCTATATAAGGCAATGTGCCAAGACCTTAGCAAACACTCAAAACTTCTATTATAATGAATACTATTGCATTTTCAGTATACAATACAATCCTCATATTCATACTAGGTGTTTCATAAACAAAAGATAGGTGAAGAAAGTTATTTTTATTTTTTATTTATTCTTTTAAAATTTTTTTTTATTTATTCATGATAGTCACACAGAGAGAGAGAGAGAGAGAGAGGCAGAGACACAGGCAGAGGGAGAAGCAGGCTCCAGGCACCGAGAGCCCGATGTGGGATTCGATCCCGGGTCTCCAGGATCGCGCCCTGGGCCAAAGGCAGGCGCTAAACCGCTGCGCCACCCAGGGATCCCAAGAAAGTTATTTTTAATATGTAACCATTTCAGTTGCCTGGCATATGGGTGATTTCTTTTAGATGCTTAGTGCAAAAACACTTTATTATAATTGAGATCTATTAATAGGAAAAATAATGATCATATTCTCCCCAAATTATGAAATTTGTTAATTCAATTTAAGAATAATTTGGCATTTAAAAACTGATCGATCATACTTATCCATGACATATGGATAGAATAAGCTGAAATCAGAAAAGTTTTTTCATTCACTCTGGTCAATGTAACTTTATTCACAGACTCCATAATACTTATACTTAATTTCCTCTTTCCAAACTAGGTTTAACCTAGAACAGACTATTATCTCATTGCAAGATTCCAGGCACTTTATTTTGACTTTGAAACATATACATTTTTTAGGTATTTGGGGAAAATCTTCTGTGTATCAAAATGCTTCAAAGAATCATTTCCCATTTAAATTTCCCTTCTGGGGAAGCTGGGCTGGCTCAGCAGTTTAGCGCTGCCTTCAGCCCAGGGCATGATCCTGGAGACTCAGGATCCAGTCCCATGTCAGGCTCCCTGCATGGAGCCTGCTTCTCTCTCTGCCTCTCTCTCAGTGTGTCTCTGATGAATAAATAAATAAAATCTTTTTAAAAAAAAAGTTGTGTTTAATCAGGGATTATCTTATTAGCATCTAATGACTGCAGACAAGTTCTGGCTAGTTTGTCAATTTTAAATAGAGCTTCTCAAATTTTTGTAAGCTTGACCTTTGTCTGTCTTCCTAGTCTCTTCATAAACGTTTAACCATTAACACCTGGTACTCAGAGTTAATTTATGGAGAAAAAAAAATCCCCCCTTATTCTAGTGAAAATGCTAATGGAAGACGCAGTTGAATAGAGCTGCTTGATTCTTTTGTCATGGTAGTGGAAGTCATCACATATGCAATACTTTGGAAATGTCTATAGGTTGTCATGTCATTTTCTGTTCCTGTATCTCTAATATATTTTTAAAAATTGTTTACAACATTAAAAATAGTGCTTCATGGCAAAGAGGACAAATTGTATATATTAGGAGAAATAAATGGTGAAATGTAAAGCATACTTTGAGGATTTGTATTAGTTTCTTATTGCTGCTATAACAAATTACCATAACTTTAGTGACTTAACACAAATCTACAACCTTACAGTTCTGTAGGTCAGAAGTACAGTGTAGGTCCTATTGGGGGAAAAAATCAAGGTTATTGTCCCTTCTGAAGGGTCTAGGGGAGAATTCCTTCCCTTTCCATTCAGATTTTTAGCAAAACTCAGTTCTTTGCAGTTTTGGAATGAGGTTTCCATTGTCTCTCTGACTCTAAACTCCTGACCATTTGCACCTTCTAGAAGCCACCGCATTTTTTGGCTCATGACCATCTTCTTCCATCCTCAAAATCAGTAACAATCCTTGTGTTGTATCTCTTGAACCACTCTTCTGTCTTACTCCTCCACATTTCAGGAGTCATACACTTAGACTGGATTAAATTATTCACTTAGATAATTCAGGATACTTTCCCCATTTCATGGTCCCTAACCATACTCACATCTGCAAAGCTCCTTTTCCCATGTAAGGTAACATATTCACAGGTGCAGATCAAATCTGAATTGTTTAAGGGTCAACTCTAGTAAAATATCAAAAATAAGATAATGATATACCACCATTTATTTAACTATTTACCCATTGAAAACACAAAGAAGTGGTTTTTTTAAATTTTATTTTACTTAGACATTTAACGTTTGTTTGTCTTAACATCTCTTTATTGCTCCTTCTATTCAAAATGATAGCCTTGCTGTATAGAGTATTCTTGGTTGCAGGTTTTTTCTTTTAGCACTTTGAGATATCATGCCACTTTATTCTGGCCTGTAAAATCTCTGCTGAAAAATCAACCAATAGACTAATGGGGTTTCCCTTGTATTGCAACTGTTTTCTTTTCTTTGGCTGCTTTTAAGATTCTCTCTTTATCTCCACTTTTTGCCATTTTAATGACTTTGTGTCTTGGTGTGGACCTCCTTGGGTTGATTTTATTGGAGGCTCTCTGTGCCTCCTGGATCTGGATTTCTGTTTCCTTCCTCAGATTTGGAAAATTCCCAGCTATTATTTCTTCAAATAAATATTCTGCCCCTCTTTCTTTCTCGTTTTCTTCTGGGATTCATATAATGAAAAAGTTATTACACTTGGTAGTGTTGCTGAGTTCCCTATTTTTCTCATTTGTCCTGTTCTTTGGAGACATATGCCTCTGTCTCTTCATTTTATCTAACTCTCTGTGTCTGTTTCTATGTTAGAAAAGTCAGCTACATTTGCTCTTGAAAGTAGTGGCCTTATGAAGAAGTCCTATGGTGCCTTGTAATGAAATCTCCCCTGTTCACCAGAACCTGATTTCAGGTGTCTCTTATGTGTGTTATGTGTTTTACTGTTGTGGCTGAGCTTGGGGTGCGTGGCACGAGGGTCTGTTTTTGCTACCTTCTGTGTGCGTGCAGTATCCCTTCCTCCTGCAGAGAGTCTCATATGTCCATTTGGCTCCCAACTGTGTCTCTGCCCTTCCTACCCTTTTCAACATGGCCTCTTCTCTATAATTAGGTGTGGAGTCTTTTCTGCCAGGCCTCAGGTCATTCTCTGGGTTACTTACACTGATCCAGGTGTTATCCAGTTGTAGATAATAGGTGGAATAGTTTCCGGGCTCTGTAGAGTAACCCCCACACCCCTGAGAAAGACATTGAGGGACTTGAAAGATACCCAAAACAAAGTCCAGAGCAGGGATTTGTCCCTCTTACCCAGTTCTACGTATGATACTGGCCTCATTTCAACAAGAATGACATTTACCTTTCATAATTGTGAAGATTAAAGCTAATTTATATGAGAGCTCTCATGTATTATGCAGATGTGTATTACTTCACTACATTAGAGGGAAGACATAGCTATTCTGTTAATATTAGCAGTTATACTTTATTATCAAGTAGTACTTTACAGAAGAGGAGGTGAGTGAGGGGATGGTTAAATAGGTGATGGATATTAAGGAAGGCACTTGTTGTGATGAGCACTGGCTGTTGTATTTAAGTGATGAATCACTAAATTCTATACCAGAAACGAATATTACACTGCATGTTAACTAACTTGAATTTAAATAAATATTTGGTGGAAAAAATATCAAGTAGTATAATTCCTCAGCATTAATATTGTATAATTAAGATATATAATTTCTTTTCTTGGTAGATGGACTGGAGACCTTTACCAGATTTCTTAAAACTGAATTCAGTGAGGAAAACATTGAATTTTGGATAGCCTGTGAAGAATTCAAGAAAAGCAAAGACCCTCAACAAATTATCCCTAAAGCAAAAGCAATATATGAGAAATTTATACAGACTGATGCTCCACAAGAGGTATAGTAAAGATGATTATAAAAATTTAAAACTCCTTGAAAAATTTTTAAGAGAGTCTGCCTTTATCAAATTGGTATCTTCATGCATTCTACAAGAAAGGTCAAGATTTTATTGAAGCAAAAATGAGTATTTATGTAAATTCCTACATACAAACAGAATGGATTTAAGGCTTTGCCATGGAAGCAAAATTATAATTGAAGTCATTCCTTGGGGTTATTTTTATTCTACACTAAGAATGAATACAATTACTTGCAACATTTAGATTCATTCACTTATCCATATTAATCATCTAAGCATAAGCAATGCGCCATCAAAACTAATGATTTCTATATGTGAGGAAGGCAAGACAAATTGAAAAGTTTGTATAATGTACCGTTATGTGTGAGCACATCTACCTATGCAAAGTTTTGATTATCCCAAAATAATTATTCTCTTTGATAGACTAAAAGAAAATTTTATAATTGATAGATGAGGGAAATCTAATTTAACAAGGTTCAAGTGAAAAAACAGTTGTGATTTTCTTTGATTGCAAGCTCAATACGAGATAACTTTGTGATACAAATACTAAAACTATAAAACTAGCAAATATCCCTCAAAAATAATTAAAATAGAGTTTCTGTATTTTTATTATGTATTCAATAAATAATGTTTCTTCACTGGAGTGGTAGAACTGGTAGTCTATCACTATTAAAATTTATGTTTCACTATAAATTAGTATTGTCCATAAAGTAGCATTGTCTATGTGGATATCATTTCACATGGAATGATGACTGTTTTTTCTTGTTTCAATATGATTCAATCTGTTCCGTGTTTCAATACATTATTCTGTTTTTCCCATGGCCACATTTATACACAGATTTTTTTTTTTTATAAACAGCTAGTTGTATGGTGTTATTCATGAGGGAAAAAGAAGGAATCCTAACTGAAAACATACCTCTATCAGAATCAGATATAGCAGTAATGCTTTGATAAAAAGCATTAAAGAATTTTTTAATCTTTAAAAGACATCCATTTTCAGCACATACTTGGTGGTAAGAAAGCATCATAATAAAATGAAAAGAGCATGGAAATAAAACAAAAGCCCCACATTGAAATCCCAAATATGCCCCAAACTCACTGTTTACCCTCATTCAAAATAATTTAATTTCTATGAAGTTTTAGTTCCCACTTTGAAAATGATTTAACCTAAAGGTCTGTATGATATTTACAATGTTTCATTATTCTAAATTAGCAGAGAGTGAAAAGGGCCAGGATTATAAAAAGAGAAGAGCTAGATGAAATGTCAGCCCAGATTAAACCACTGGATCCCAAGCCTTAAAACCAAAAAACAAAAAAACAAAAACAACAACAAACACACAAGCATCCAGGTGCATTATGCCCACTCCAGCACTGGATCAATCCCGCACTGTTTTTCAAAAGTGTTTACTTAAGTAGGTTGACCATAATCATACTTTTTTATTATTATCATTCCAGGTTAACCTTGATTTTCACACCAAAGAAGTCATTACTAAAAGCATCACCCAACCTACCTTACATAGTTTTGATGCTGCACAAAGCAGAGTGTATCAGCTTATGGAACAAGACAGTTACACACGTTTTCTGAAATCTGACATCTATTTAGACTTGACAGAAGGAAGACCTCAGAGACCAACAAATCTTAGAAGACGATCACGCTCATTTACCTGTACCGAGTTTCAGGATGTAAAGTCAGATGTTGCCATTTGGTTGTAAAGAAAATTAATTTTGCTCATTTTGATGGCAAATTTGTAGTCTGCTTTTAAGATATAACATGCTTACTTTTAACAAATAGGTACATCTTTAAAATAAAATGCATCATGTCAAAGGATTTTAAAAGTGTAAATGAAAACTTAACATTTTAACAACACATACTATATCTGTCAATGTATTCTGTAAAGCCTTCCATTTGACTTAATTCCATTCATAATCATAAAAACCTATTACATAATGGGAAGGAAGTAAAAGAGTAATAACAGTGTTTTATAGAATGATTCATTAGACTGTAAAGTTGAATAGAAGTTAAGCCAATAGTTAGATCAAATACCTAGTTTGGATTTTTTTTCTAGATGTAAACAAATTAATGCTCAGATATCCATATATTCAGAATACATTTTTCATAATGATGAAGATTCTTTTTTTCTCAGTTATAGAGAAGTGGTCCTGTTCTTATAATAGGAGAGGGCAATCATCTGTTCTGCGGTTACAACCCTGGGTTTGAGAATAAACAATGTATCACTTCCAGTGATAAGCCAGAAACAGAAACTCTGGGGAATGGATTCACTTATATAGAACTTCCAAGTTAAACATAATCCACATTGAAAACTGATAATAGGATCCATGTTTGGGCTCATTTTTAAGTAAATATGAGCATGCTCCAGTAAGTGGAACACATTTCCTCTTTTTTTTTTTTTTTTTTTGTGGAACACATTTCTAACAGTCACAGAACCATGACCAGGTTCTACCTAACTCCAGACTGGGACTAGGAACATCTCACCTGCTAACAGAAATTACTACTAAAGTACTAAAGTAGTGGGCAGTCAGTGGTTTGAATGAGGCCCAGGGAAGATTTATCCCAGCTGTATTTAGGTTTCATTTTTGGACTTTCAGGAGCGGGATAGAAATTAGAAATGAGAGGAGGTAAAGAAGCAAGGAGTCCAAACCCTGGAGACTCATGTATCTGCTACATTGTCTCCTATAAAGGAAGTGTTCCCCCATTGAGCATGTTCTTGTTCCAAGTCTCATTGAATCATTTCATACTATATTATTCAAATAAGATTATGGTCATAAGTTATATATATATGTCTCTACTTTAGGGAAATATTTAATTTTAGATGTGTGTTGCATGTAAATATCTATATCTAAAGATGTCATACATTTGGCTTTGGCAAATGTTGTTTTAGTTGAAATGTAAAATATAAAAACTGAGAATCACCTATAGTAATAAATATTTTTAATTTCTTCATTCATATAGTTAATGTTCATTTGACCACTAAGTGCTCTTCCTGACTGATTATCCTTTCTGTCATCAAACTACACATGGACATATTTTCTTATTTTAGAATGATACCGGGATAGAAAATATTCATTATTTTTTCACTGATATTAATGCTAATTCAATTCTTTATGCTATTATAAATATGAAGACAAGGTGTCATGCATTTCAAAAATCCACTAAGAGATGATTTTTAATTTTTCTTTGGCTGATTTGTAGTTTTCTGGGGAAGTGTCTTTTCAGAATCTGATTGCTTCATGCACAGTTAAGACATGATATACAAGCTTTCTGATCGCATTAGAAAAATCATGGACTGATTTTAACAGCATTATTCAGGACCACAAATACATATTATGTTGCTTTCTCATTTATAATACTTTTCAGATGTGTCCAATATCTTGTTTAAAGTATTCAATGAGACCTTTCAAAAACACACCAGGACTTTCTGATGAAGTTAATACCTGACTTCAAGGAACTTCTATCCATGGGAAGGACAATGTGGTCACAAACAGGAAACAAAACAAACAGAGAAGTGAAAGAAGCCAAGTAAAAATGTGCAGACAGTACTGAGCACTGGCTGGAGGAATTACAGACATATGTAATGAAAGCCTGAGAACTTGAGAACCTCAGTGTCTGGGTTCCCGGAACAGATATGTGAGCCTCAGAAGCTCATTTAACTTCTAAACACCTTTACCTGACACATTTTATATATACATAAAGGCTTAGGATTTCTAATTCTAATCCTCTACGGTCCCTACATTTACTGATTCTAAGTAGACCACCTGATATTCTGCAAAGCACCTCTTGATTAATGCCCAAGCAAGGAAAGAGCCAAATAAGTATGGCTAATGAAGGAAAACTTCTGACTAAAAATTAGTATGGGCTATTGGTCTAAGAGTAAAAAGTCACATCTTTGTGTCTTCACAATATGTCTGAGTATACTTTGTAGTAAGTATGAGATTAGATATTGAATTGTTATCTTTCCACTGTAACTTGCTTTAAAATGCTTATCTCTAGAAACCTGAAGAGATCTCACAGAAGAGATAAATGGAATTCATTCACATAATTTGATTCATTACAGGCCCCCTTTAAATAGTTTTCAGAAATGTATTTATGTTTAATTGACAGAAAATTACATAGCATAGAGGCTTTGAAAGTAAATATTTGATTTAAAAAAAGTGACATGCAGAGTATTAAGAGATTCTGATAAATGAATATCAACCAAAAAATCAGGTGAATAATATATGAAACTATGAAATAAATTCATTAAAACATCATGATTCAAACCATAAAATTTTATTTAACTATTATTTATGAGCATATTTATTGTGGAATAAAATAAACATAGTCTTTAAAAAAAACACATGCTTCTGAATAAATAAATAAAATCTTAAAAAAAAAAAAAACTCAACATAAAGCTAAATTCTTTCCAGGCACCTAGGTGGCTCAGTCAGTTGTCTGCCATCAGCTCAGGTCATGATCCCAGGGTCCTGGGGTTGAGCCCTGCATCAGGTTTCCTGCTCAGTGGGGAGTCTGCTTCTCCCTTTCCCTCTGTGTGCGCTCTTTCTCTTTTTCTCTCTCATTTGAATAAATAAATAAATAAATAAATAAATCTAAAAAAACCCTAGATTCTTTCCTTCAAATTTATTTTTGCTGATTTACATAAGTATATAAATAAAGGTGTATAAATAAATATATGTGAATGTTACTGAATATACACATGTACATACATAATTGTTGAAAGAAATACAAACTATACCAAATCAATTTTTAAATTTTATTTATAAAATTCTAAAGACCTTACAGTTAACTTGAATGGTTATCTTTATAGCAATGAAAATTCACAGAATTTTATTTTATGGAAGAAATGAAGTAAATTAATTACAGGCATATCTCAGATATTTCTGGTTCAGTTCCAGGCTACTGCAGTAGAGTGAATTTCACAATAAAGCAAGTCAAATGACTTTTTTGCTTTTTTGGTTTCCTAGTTCTATAAAATTATGTTTACACTATACTATAATCTATTAAGTGTGCAATAATGCTTTTAAAAACAATGTATACACCTTAATTATTTTTTATTTTATTGTTTTCTTAATTAAAAGATATTTTATTCCTAAAAATTGCCAGCCATCATGTAAACTTTTATTGAATCATAATCACTGATCATAGATTACTCTAACAAATATAATAATATAATGAAAAAGTTTGAAATATTGAAAGAATTATCAAAATATGACAGAGACATAAAGTGAGCAAAAACAGATAGAAAAATGGCACTGCTAAGTTGTTCACTACAAGGTTGCCACAAGCCTTCAATTTCTAAAAAAAAAAAAAAAACCCACAATATTGGCAAAGCATAATAAAGTCAAATACAATAAAACCAGACATGCCTGTGTATTAACTGGTGTAGTATCTGACTTTATCAGTCATAATTCATAACATTATTACAATTTTAATTATATGTATATGCATTTATATATGTGAAAAATTCTCAATTTCCAGATTTTGGAAGTACTGAGATACTTAACAATATGCTTTATATTAAAATTGTATATCTAATTTATATAACTACTCAATTATAAAATACTAAGTTTAGGTAGTTTGGTATTTGGCTTTTATACTGAGAATATGTGTCATATAATAAATGAGTTAATCTCTTAAATTCATTTTAAATAGAAGCTATCTTAATTGTTTAATATATGATTGAATTTTAATAAAATAACTGGAGCTGCTGATTTATTATTTTGTTTTATAAAATAATCTTATTGCTTCTTTCATACTTTATATATGCTACATATACCTGAATGCCAGAATGAGTAATGGCAGTTAAAATTAATGATATAAAAAGTGAACATTTCAATTGTAAGTTTTGCCACAGAAGTTAATTTTTCTCTTCTACGTTATAAGACTAAGTCTTTAGCAAGGATAAAATGGGTTGTTTGCTCAAGTCTCTTCAAAGGGCAAGTGATAATTCGGAGCAGACTTGGCATCAATGAGGAAAAGAAAAGAAGGATTCAGATATCCAATGCAAAATCACAATTATACATTTGAAAGTTTTTGATGAATATATCCTCTTTAAAGCCTCTATTTCTGCCACGTAAAGTAAAGGAGCATTTAACAATCTAGTAAAACATGGATCATACAGAAGGAAATGTAGCCTGTGACAGAAATGGGAGGGAAAAAAAGGGAGGTTGGAGAAACAGAAAATTAATCTCTATGAAAAACTTCTTAAATGGGAAAGAATCTTATATATATATATATATATTAACATGTTACATGTAACTGAGATAATTTAATAAACAATTATAGAATCTACAGATATTTTTGTTCCCTGGGCCCTGACGTCAAAAACTTGCCAATTTCATGACTTTATATGTCGTCATTCTTTCTTCTACATCTGAAAAAGAAAGATTCCTGAAAAAGAAATTGGGTCTCTTAATTCCATAGGCTTGGTTATTTTATCTCTCAGACTTCATCTTCTTAAACTAAATAATAATTTATTAAGATTGTTCTAAAATCTATAAACTCTGTCTTTACAGGTGTGATCCCTTTAAGCCTAGCTTATAAACAAAACTTCTTTGGGTGGAAAAATAAACACCAATTCTTCTATTTTTGATTCCATGCTTGATGTTACATTAAAAAAGACTTTAATATGAAAATTGAATCAGGATGTTTAGATAAAGGAAGTAAAGTCCATGTAATATGATTTCAGAGTGTTGAAAATAGGATGCAATGTGAATTTAAAATAAATGGTGCATAGGAAGCCCAAAGTTTTTCTCCTTCTTTAGTATACAGGACATCAGTGCCAAGAGGCATCATAAGGTTACATTTGCAAATTTTAGGAGGCAGCTGAGATTTTTGTGAATAGAAAATACACAAACTATAATTTTTTTTTCCTCAGAAATCATCAGAGGTTAAAAACGGTTCTGAAGGGGCTCCTGGGTGACTCAGTCGCCTAATCATCTGAATCTTGGTTTTAGCTCAGGTCATGATATCAGAGTCGTGAGATCAAGCCCCGTATAGGCTCTGTACTTGTAGGTACGAGTCTGCCTATCCCTCTCCCTCTGGACTTTCCCCTACTCATGCACCTGCTCTCACCCTCTCTCAAATAATTAAATAAAATCTTTAAAAAAAATGTTCTGAGAGCACTCTCAAAATAGAAAATAGTTTGTTATTTGTAGTAACATGCAAAATTTTGCTTCTAGGAATTTTTTAAAAGATTTTATTATTTATTTATTTATTTATTCATGAGAGACACAAAGACAGAGAGAGAGGCAGAGATATAGGCAGAGGGAGAAGCAGGCTCCACACAGGGAGCCCGATGTGGGACTCGATCCTGAAACTCTGGGATCACACCCAGGGCCAAAGGCAGGCGCCACACTGCTGAGCCACCCAGGCGTCCCTGTTTCTAGGAATTTAAGGTATTTTTATCCTAATAAATGAATTATTGGAAGTACAAATAGAGGATTTTCAGACATTTACAGAATCTAAGTGTCTTTGTTTCAGTATGTGTTTCACCAATTTCAAGCAGCCTGAGGAAAATGTCAAATAGGCCAGTATATGGTTAGAAAAGCATCTTGAAATCCTGAAAATATTAAGAGCTAATTGTTGCAGTTACCTTTTTCTATTCTACTGTATTCCAATATTTTAAACATTGTTATTTCATTTTCATCCTGAGACAAACCAAGTATTTTAATTTTCTATCAATTATCTAGGTTTTCATTTCATTATATAATAGGATTGATGACTTGGAATGCTAAAGGCTCTGTTGAACCTCAATAACGTAGAGGAAGAGACTTTTTTTGAAAAAGATTTTCCTAAGCAGATTCATTTTACAATTTAATTTCCTTCAATGAGGTAAAGGTCAGTGTGAGGCTATAAGAAAGTTAATTTGCATGAGGTATGCACATGGAATATGAAAACAATATAATATGAAATATTCATAATTCAAGCTTTAAAAACCAACCTCAAGGCTAAAAAAGCAATTATTATAGGAAATGGCTCAACAATTACAACCAAGTTTTTGTGATGATGTCAAATAACATACTTTCATTCTTAGAGACTTTAAGAGACAATATTGTAGAATAATGACAAAGCCTGAGTGTTAGCATTGATAAATATATAGAAGAAGCAATAAAAACAATTGCTAAGTTTGTTGAGCACTAATATAATTCCCTATGCAATTCTACTAATCAAGTAATTCTATGTCAGTTTTATATTTATGCCAATTGTCTCTTTGCCTCCCATCAAACTTCTATTAGTATTTTTTTGACCATGGCAACCAACGCACATGCCTTTATTAACTATGTTCCATGTTTATCGATTTGAACAAGATTAAAATTGCATTCTTATTCACAGTAGTGTGGCAGATGTCTGTGGATCTGTTTCTTCTTTATATTAAAATCAAATTAGTTTAATAAAAGTGTCATAGAATTACAGTCTCTCTCCGGGTCACTCAACTGGTTCCTACCCTGTTCCTTTTAAGCCAGAATGACTAATAATAACTAATAAAGAAGTCTGAATCTCATGAGCCTTACTGAGCATGTGAAAGAGTTTCTTGAAACTATATAAAGGGTCCTATAAAGTTTTAATTCAGAAACATGATCCTGTTTCTCTGCTGCTCAGAATTGATATAATACCTTTAAAAAATCACATTTCATGACATGTCTTGCTCCCAGCTTTCTTCCTGCAGCATTTAGGTTTTGGTTATTAAACTTCTTATAGTGCCTCTTTGCCTCTCACAGCTTCCTCTCTCAAGACCTCCATAGCCACACAGTTCCATTGCTTCCTACAATCAGCTGTTGGGAACTGGAGAGGACATTGCCCAGATTTCTGTTGGAAAAACCAAAATCGAGCTTTGAGAGAAACAAAACATCTTCTTGCATAATTTTAGTTAGCTTCTTTACCATGGGATTAAAGTTAGGTTATGCCATTAAATGAAGTGTGGGTTAAATGCTTTTCATTCACTTTTTTTCTTAAAATGAATGGAGATCTTACCTGTAGTGGTTTGCTTCTGTTTTCATTTTTATTGTCTTTCTAAGCTTTTGTCTTTTTTTTTTTTTCCCCCTGGGCTCCCTTGGTCAATATTGAGATAATCACTGCTAAACAGAAGTTACTCAGAATTAGAAGTTCTTTCCCTATTTGATTTTATACTACTCTGGGATAGGTTCTATCCTAGAGAAGTTCTAACATAAAACGGCAACAGTGCTAGTTAAGTGAATGTGTGTATTTGGATCCTTTTGGTTTTTCTATAATATTTTCTTTTCTAAAAATCCAAAACAATAACCAAATTAATAGCTATTTATTGAGTATATATGTCAAACATAATATCATATCATTGCCACTTACCAGTGTTTTCTTTGTGCATGTTTTCTATTATAGAAATATTATATATATTATTCTATACTCTAACATATTCTCTATGTTATTCTATATATTTTAACATCCTATCATTGCCACTTACCAGTGGTGTCTTTGTGCTTTCTTTATTTAAAAAATAGTATTAATGTTGCCTCTCTTACAGTTTCTGGAGGGTTAAATGAGCTAATGTTTCTAAAGAATTTAGGTGAGTGTCTGGCATATAATAAGCAGTCAATATATGTTAGTTATTATTCCATGAAACAAGTCAACTTCAAATAGCTGAATTACAGGTAGAGAAGAATCACCATTCCTTTTTCCTTCTCTGTATTTCTGAAAGAAAATAACAATGACAAAATGGTAACAATATTATTTTAAAGATTTTATTTATTTATTCATGAGAGACCCAGAGAGAGGCAGAGACATAGGCAGAGGGAGAAGCAGGCTCCTCACAGGGATCCTGATGTGGGACTTGATCCTGGGACTCCAGGATTATGATCTGAGCCAAAGTGGCTCAACCGCTGAGATACCCAGGGGTCCCAGTAAAAATATTTAAATGAGGAATCTCTTTGATTTTGCCTCAGATTGTGTGTGCGTGTGTGTGTGTGTGTGTGTGTGTGTACATACTTATTTATTGTAGTGGACAGAATTCTAAAATGGCCCTCAAGCGTCTCAAGATTCTTGTTTCCTGGCATATAGACCTTGTATAATCATCTGCACTTGCATGTGAGTGTAACCTGTGCATGTGGTGGATACTCATTCCCTTGGTAGTTTATATTATATTGCAAACTATGATGGGATAGTCATTCCCATAGTTATACAACCCTGGCCAATTCCTTGATTTCTGTCTGGTGAGATCCTGAGAAGAGAACCCAGTTGAGCTCTACCCAGAATCCTGACTTATTTTTACATTTGTGGTAGTCTGTTATGAAATAATAAAAACACTAATACATTTCTTTAAATTTCTAAACCCTTCATATATACCTTTTATGGCATTTACATAGTCATCATCTGATATTAATTCAGATATTAAGTATTTATTGAAGAACCACTATTACATATCATAGACATATAAGAAATGCTTGGGATACATGAACTGATAAATTTGACATGATCAATTACTCCTTTTTAAAACATTACACCTAAAATTGATCAAATACATTAGATGATTTCAGACCAGTGCAAAGTTCAATGGGACCATTGATCTGACTGTACACTTTGACTCAGACAAAGGGAGCAATAGATTTTCAGGGGCTATTTATTCAATGTTAGGTCATTTATTCCCATAGAGAAAATTCTTTTTACAATGACATTTTTAAAGAGATGTTTCATTTTTCCCAGAGTTACTGTGAAGCACTACAAAGATATTTTAAAAGCACTTTCAGCCTCTTGAAGGAAGCACACCTTATAAATGCAAAAGATTACTGTTAACAAAAGACATTTTTATTACCTTATTTATAAAGTAACCCTTATCCAAGTATTTTGGAGACATAGGGTCCTATTTATTTAAGAACAGACTTAATTTTTAGTAATTTCATCATATTAAATATCTTCTTCCATCTTTGAAAATGTTAGGCAACGATTAGTGCTAGAAATGAAAATTAAATTACATTTTCATAAGCATAATAGTAGCTTTAATTTCAACAAGCATCAGGCTCAGTTGATTATGATTTTATAACTTCAAGTAGTATAGTAAATTAAAATACAACCTTATGTTTAATCTTATCATTAATATTCACACAGATTTCTTGAGATGAATGCCAGACTGGAATATTGTCTAACCTAATTATTATTGTTTTACCACCAATTCCTGTAGGTCTCCAAAAGTGACAAGTGTTACATTAAAATTCTAATGTCCAATTGCCTGTTGCTATACTTAATGACCATAGGAAGCAAAACCTTTGGGTCAGATTGTAACTCGAGTTGAAAAAAAGGACCACTATAAAAGAGTAGGCAAACAGTTTTTCAAAAAGTCCAATGAAATCTATGATTTGATTTGAAAAAGAACATTGGTAAAAAAAACAAAAAACTTGCTTTTCATATCACATATATACACACCTATCTGTCTTTAGCTTGCAGTAGAATAGTAAAATGTCAATTAGAAGCTACTACTGGTGTTTTGGAGTGAATCTAAACCTGAAAGCAGTGGACTTTTCTTTTTTTTTTTTGATTTTTTTATTTTTTTATTATTATTTATTTATGATAGTCATACAGAGAGAGAGAGAGAGGCAGAGACATAGGCAGAGGGAGAAGCAGGCTCCATGCACTGGGAGCCTGACGTGGGATTCGATCCCGGGTCTCCAGGATCGCGCCCTGGGCCAAAGGCAGGCGCCAAACCACCGCGCCACCCAGGGATCCCGCAGTGGACTTTTCTAAAAATACATATTGTTATTGTGGTTTGGAAACTGATGCATAGTAAAAATTATTTCATAAGCACCTTGCACCATACTAGATATTTGAACTTCTGACCAACATTTTAATGTACATTGGAATTACTAACCTTTAAAATAACTTTATGAACTCTGAAAACAAATAAACAACAACAAAAAACTAGGCATGAATTTACAAAGTAAAGGTTTTTCATGTAAAGGCCTATGTTTTTTCTAGTTTTTTTTTTTATCATCCTCCTCTCTTATGACGAAAATGTGTCTTGCCCACTGGGAGACACATTGCAGGAAAATGAGGGGAAGGTTTGCAAGGTCCTAGGAAGGCAACCAAATTATTCTGATGTTAGTTCCCCCAAATCAGGAGGCTATCAAAAAGAATCGTATATGGGGGAAAGAGTTTATGAAACTATGCTTACAACATAACTGTAATATTCTGGTCATTGTGACTCATGACTGTTTATTCGCCTGCCTTTCCATGAAATCCAGGAATTCCTCAAGCATAACACAGTTTGTCAAAAGAGAAAAACAGACTAGTGTTGAAGTCACTCAGACCCATGTTTTGTCCTGTTCACTTCCCACCTGTGTGATTTCATTAGCCAAAAACTAATAGTGGCTTTAAAAAATAACAGCCTAATTTTTCTCACATAATAAGTAAGCCATGACAGTCTATTGGCTCAGTCTGACATCAGTGAGCTAGGTTCCTTTTAATCTCATTACTCTATTGTTCTTATTGCTCTATTGTACTCTTTTGTCCTTGTGATTGCAGTGTGTTGTGGCAACAACAGTAGGCCAGAGAAGACAAAGGGGAATGAAGAGTGCAAGGGGCTTCCTCTGGGTACAGCTACCCCTCCTGTATGGAAGGACAGCCTCCCAAGGGACCCCTGCCTAACACCATGGGCCAGAACTGTGTTTCATGGCCACAGGTGGCATAGGGATACTTACTTCAATTTATGATTTTAATAAGGGTAACATTTAATTTACATATATGAAAAACTTACCACAGCACCTGACTCCTTCTGATACTGATGCAAAATAAATATTAATTTACATAAATTAATAGAGAGAATATATTTATTTAGAAATTAAAAAGTATTTGCTGAAGTATTGTGTTTTTGTTTTTGTTTTCATGTGGTAAAGGTGAGGGTGTTGGGATAGGGTATGGTGGTTTGTATTTCAGTATTTCATTAGTAAGCTGGGTTTTTAGAACTAAAAATAGATTTTTCTAATCACACAGCTCATTGAGTAGCCTATTTAACACAAAATATGCATACTTCTATTTAACCTGTAATATACTCTAACTATGCCTGCAGAATTATGTATATGTTGTTTCTGAGTCATTGGAAGCTGAGCTAAAATGAACCACATCCAGATGTGGGGGAGGTATCTTAGAAAGTGTATATTGAGATACTTGTACATTTATTTATGGAAATATTTGTAAAATTTGTATAATATTTTTACATATGGCATAAATTTATGTGCTTGTATGTAATTAACTGTTTAAATGGCAGTGTTTCAGTTTTTATTTAAAATGTAGATTCCATTTATCTCAATTTATTCTTGTATTATCCTTTGAAAGTCATGAGTTGGGATAAATTAATAGATTTATACCTAATAAATGTAAGCTAACAGATCAATTAAGGGTAGATTGAACAGATCAACTAAGGAGAACTCTTTACAGAATGACTCAAACTTTTATTTCTATACAAATTAACTCAATAAAGATGCTCTGAACTAAGGGATGACAATTTTGGTTGTTCTAGCATTATTTACAATAGCCAAATTATGGAAGCAGCCTAAGTGTCCCCTGATAGATGAATGGATAAAGAAGATGTGGTATATATAAAATGGAATATTATTGAGCCACAAAAAATAATAAAATCTTGCCACTTGTAACAACATGGATGGAGCTACAGAGTATAATGCTAAGTGAAATATTCAGAGAAAGATAAACACCATATGATTTCATATATAGAATTTAAGAATATGTAGACTTTAAGAAACAAAACATACGAACAAAAAGCGGAAAAAAGGGAGAGAGAGACAAACCAAGAAAGAGACTCAACAATAGGGAACAAATTGACTGTTACTAGAGAGGGAAGGTGGGTAGGGAGATGTGTGAAAAAGGTGAGATTTCCAAGCACACTTACCATGATGAGCACTGGGTAATGTATAGAATTGCTGGCTCACTATATTGTACATCTGAAACTAATATAACACTGATGCTAACTAAACTAGAATCAAAATTAAAAATTTTAATCAAAAAATGCAATTTGGGCTGTTCTAATTGCTTATAGAGCTTACTACAGAGCTTACCTATAAATATCAAGGGGGAAATAAAACCACAGGTAAGTGAATTATCAACCCCACATGAAGTCATTCTTGTGGTAGATCTGAAAATGACTTTGGTACATCACTGGCCTCAACTGATTTCTCTGCTTTACACTCTCATTCTTTAGGGACAAGTACAGCTTTGGGTCTGTAAGTACTATGGTATTTGAGTTCCCTTCCTGAGGTACACAGGAATGTACAGTGTTTAGAAGCGTAGAAACTGAAATATAATGAAGCCAACTTTAAATCTCTGTTCTAAAATTTAATTGTTGCATAGATCTGCTCAAGTTGTTAATGGCTTTTTTCTATAATGGCTATAAAATGAAAATAATTATTCCTACTTCATTTAATTGTTTAGGGAACTAAATAATATATTTATCTAAGTAATATTTGTTTAATATCCAGTATGTTCAGGGCTCATAGTACAGGAAAGCTTCTTTAGTTTATTATAAATACATTTTTCTTTATCATCTGGCCTACTCGATATCTCTTGATTTTGTTTTTTGCTGTGTACTGGCGGAAGTTTCATATTTTTTCTGACCTTATATCACCATTCTGATGCAATTATCCTCTATCACATTTATAGTTATGTCTATTATATCTCTCTCATCCTCCTTATATAGAAGGCTCATTGAAGATTCTAACTATGGTTTATTCATTTTTGTATTCACCATAAGGTTTCATATACAGTAGAAGTTGAAAAAGTTTGAATCAATGAATAAATGGGCCAAAAAGCGAAACAAATATTTCTAAAACTTTACACTAAAAGCTTTTAAATATCCACCTCCTGTTTTAGGCATTTTAAGATGATAGTGGTTGAAATGGTATTAAAAGTCAGATTTCAGGGGTGCTTGGGTGGCTCAGCCTGTTAAATATCTACTATCAGCTCAGGTCTTGATCTTGGGGTCCTAGGATCGCATCCCACATTGGGAGTCCCTGCCCAGCAGGGAGTTTGCTTGTCCCATTGTCTCTGCCTCTTCTGTCCTCATGCTCTCCATCTCTCCTCTCAAGTAAATAAAATATTTTTTAAAAAAGTCAGATCCACCTCAAATCCAATGACAATGTCCCTCCCTATTACTTTTCCTAATTAAAACAATAAATGAGAAGTATGAAAACAGAAACATTTAAAGGTACAATTATAGTATTTATTAAAGGGCTTTTGGGGGGTTTAAAGTCAAATTAATTTTATATAATATATTTTTAGTCTTGTACTAAATTAAAACTAGAAAAGAAATATAATCAGAACTGTTTTTAAAAGAGGAAAAAAGTAATAGGTAATTTTATATGCATTGTCATACATCAGACCCGGCATATTTTGTTTTTGAGACTTTCATAATGTGGAGGTGTCTGATATTCTTGTTCGTATTCTGCCCAAACAGCTGCCATTCACCACCTGCTGTGCAAATCCCACTCATAATTTTAAAAGCTTCTAGAATTATGTTTAAAAAAAAAAAACTCTCTTCTTCCAAATCAGTTAACGATACTTCAAATGTCACCCACACCTTTGCTTGGCAGTCAAAAAAAGTATCAAAGCGAGAAGGTAAATAACACTAAGATTTACTTCTTACTCTCATCCAAACCCACAAAATCTTTCACATGCTAGCATAATTTACTTTGAATTATTCTGAAGAGTTAGAGAGTGAAATGAGTACAGGAGAAAAATGTGTACAAGAAGCCACCTATATTTCTATAGTCATGTCTACCTGGAACTCAAGTTGTTAATCCTCAGAAGACATTAATGGATCCTAGTTTTAGGACTGATGCCAGCTCTGAGGAGGAGACCCTTGTATCTATCAGCTTCATAATGCTTGTACTACTGAAGCCAAGTTTACAATTATTTTCATGTAAATACCTGGACACTTTTGTGACATCAGCTTTTCAAGAACAATCCAGATGCTTCCACCAATATCTCAAAGCTGGGGTAAGCACGGGTTGCATGGGCTCTGGGTTCAGCTTAGCTACTCTATCCCCAAATGAATAGTACATGTTTTTAGGGACATAAAGAGATTCCTTTCTCTTTCACAGTTATGACACTGCTCCTTCTTCAAGAGCCTTCACATGCTGGGGACAAAGAGGGACAAAAGGTGGTCAGGTGGAGAAGGCTTGGTGTGGAAAAGATAGTGACAATTTATTTTAATGGATACGCACATATACACATAAATCTATATAAATTTGAGGGTTTTTTAAATATTTTATTTATTTATTCATGAGAAACACAGAGACAGAGAGAGAGAGAGAGGCAGAGACACAGTCAGAGGGAGAAGCAGGCTTCATGCAGGGCCCTTGACGTGGGATTCTATCCTGGGTCTCTCGGATCAGGCCCCGGGCCAAAGGCCGTGCTAAACTGCCGAGCCACAGGGCCGCCCAAATTTGAGGTTTTTATAAGGATAAACTTTATATTGTTTAATCGGTTTCCCAGGATAAGTAGCAGAGGACAACAGGAAGATGGCCCAGGACCCACGAGGTTGGCCCTGACTCTTTTTACTAAAAATATATCAATATTATTCTATCATTTTCCACACGCATGGTATCTTACTTGCAGTTTAGAAAACTAATAGAAAGCCATTTCCTTTCACACTTCAGAAGAATTGTAATACTATATGAATATGGAAGATCATTTAAGAGTAAGGTTTTTCCTAGAATTTCAATTTTCAAATATTCAGAAATTCAGATAGCTATTCTCATAATTTCCAAAGTTCTACTTATGCAACATTGACTTATTCCACCATAGGAGATTTAAAAAAAAATTTATATGGTTGCCAAAAATATTGGAAGCCCATCAAATTGGGGAAGTCCTGACAAAGTGAAACATAATAACCACAAAGAGAATTAATTCTGAAAAGTAATTTCCTAGCAAATAATCTAAATACCTTTTGTAATATCAAAAGAAAGGATACACAGTTTTCTTTCATTTCAAATATGCTAATAGACACAAACTGCTGAAAAAAAATAAAGATTTAATGCTCTTTCAAAGAAAAAAGATTTTAATCTTATAGGAAATTATTTGAGCTATAAAATTTGATAAGAATAACAAAGAATGAATAAAATATAGGCTCTGTACTCTTATGAGGTTGTTGTCATTTGTCAAAGTCTCTAATGTTCAATGTATTGGGTGTCATATATAAAAAAGATTGGACCACTTCTCTCAGAATTTAGGAGGTGACAGTTTATGCTTTGTTTCTGCCTTCTTTTATCATTGGACTATTTTATATCATTCTTTGTTCTTACTGCTCACTATGCACGTTCAGAATAATTACATTCTATTTCTGCTTTAACAGTTTCAATAATCTTAGGTGAAAGTGGGAACCTTTATAAATTAAAGCTACCGAGAAGATAATGGGGTGCCCAATAGAAGAGAGTCAAGGAAAACTGATGAAAACAGGCAACCACCTTCACTTTTAGGTAGTTATTATGGATAAGGTTTTGTAACTGCAACAATAAATAGAAGTACAAGTTATCACTGGACAGATGTAGATTACTATTGTCACCTGCCTTCTTTATTCTAAGTTCACGATATCTCCAGTTGGGATCTCTATTGACTATGGTAATCGCAACTAATCCCTTGGCACAGTAACACAAAAATCCTCTGTGAGATGCTTATACAACATGTGTTTTTACATTTATCTTGAACAGCCTGTGGATATTATTGTATAGACCTCAAAATCATCATTGCTCAAATACTGGAAGCATAAGAAATGTTCAAGATTGTTTCAAAACCAAAGTGATATTGAGACACATCTTGGATAATGGGCAGAATTGTATAGATGTGGAAGATGGAAAAGGCATTTCAGGTGTCTGAGAAAAAGACAACCCAACCAGACATTTGAAAGTGCTTGTTATTTTCTAAGAATGGCTACAACTGGAACATAATGGTACATGAAGCTGAAGGGGAGGAGTTTTGTGGATGGTGCAGCTGCAACGAGACTTAGGAACAGATTGTAAAGGGATTCAATGGTCGTTGAGTTTTAGAAAAGATAAAGGATTTTAGAGTCCATTTTTTATTCTGTCAATCATTTAGAATGTCTTTGGGATATCTATTAGGTATTAAAGATTTTTTTTTTTTATTCATGAGAGACACACAGAGAGAGACAGAGACATAGGTAGAGGGAGAAGAAGGCTCCCTGCAAGAAGCCTGATGTGGGACCCTGACCCCAGGACCCCGGGGTCATGCCCTGAGCCAAAGGTAGATGCTCAACCACTGAACCACCCAGGCGTTCTGTTCTATTAGGTGTTAAATTATTTCAATTGTTAAGATCCAGTAATTTAAAAAAAGCCATAGTGTTTCACAGACTCTAGAATGCGATTGGAATGACAACAATTAGGCTATTAATTATGATAAATATATGTCCCATGCCAGCCAGCAATATGAGGACACCCAACATTTGAGGGTGTCAGGAACAAATTTCTGAGGAAGTAACATTTAAACTATGAATTGAAGCATGAATCATCGCCCTCTGGAAAGGAAGAAGAAGGCTAGCATAAAAGGATATTGGATTCCAGGGAAAAAAAATAAACTACTACAAAGACAAAAAATATTAAGTATTGGCGAGGATGTGGAGTAATTAGAACCCTTATAAGCTGCTGCTGGAAATGAAAAATGGCACAGAAGCTTTGAAAAACTGCCTGGTAGTTTCTTAAAAGGTGAAACATAAAAGTTACCATATGACTCAACAGTTTTATGAAAATGATACATCCAAGAAAACTGAAAACATATGTCCACACAAAAACATATGCACAAATGTTCATAGCAGCACTATTTATAACAGCAAAAAGTGGAAACAACCCCAAAACCCATCAACTGAGAAACAAATAAAGTGGAGTAATATACATACAATGGCATGTTATTTGACAACAAAAAGGAATGAAATACTTATTCATGATATGATATAGATGAACCTTGAAACCATTATGTGAAGTGAAGGAACATGGACACAAATAATAATTATGTGATTCTATATATGACATGTCCACAATTCACAAGTCTAAATAGACAGCAAATTAGTGGTTTTTAGGGTTGCAAGGGGGAGGGCTAAAGAAGAGAGCAGTCAAGGGAGATAGAGAATGCTTGCTAATGAGTTGGAGTTGTTTTTGGAAGTGTTGAAAATGTGCTTAAATTGGTTGTATTGATGATTGTACAATTCTGTAAAAACACTAAATGCCATTGAACTGTACACTTTAAATGGATTAAATTTATGGTGTGGATGTTATCTCAACACAGCTATTAAAACTATTGGAAAGCTCAAGATGAAAGAAAAACATAAGCCCTTCAAGAAACATAAAAATCTGAAATAGTTAAAACTAAAGTATATGCTAGGTAGTGATACTAGAGATGTGAGCAAGGGTCAGATATTTCTGGACTTACGAGGCATGTTAAAAAGCTTGGATTTTTTTCTAACACTCAAAGAAAACAATTAGGTTTTATGAACTAGAAGAATGACAGAATTGAAAAAAAAATTTTAGATAGGTCATTAAGGCTGGCATTAAGAAAAATAAATTGGAAAAAATAAAACAAAGGACGAGGAGATCATCAAAATGCTGTAGCAATAATCCAGAAAAATGATGGTGAATGGTCAAATGTATTAACAATGGAGACATCAGAAATGAATGTGTTGAGAGCAATTTAGAATCAGGTACAATGAGGCTTTGTAATTACTTAGAGGGTACAGTGAGGAACACAAAACAGTTACAAACTACACCTTGGTTGCTAGGTTGGCTATTTGGGAAGATATTAAAATAATTCACAAAAATTAAAAATGAGAGATTAGGTTTTATGATGCTACATAAAAGAAATTTACAACATTACACATACTTACTTTCAAACACCCATTAGGGCAGCCCTGGTGGCCTAGCAGTTTAGCACTGCCTTCAGCCCGGGGTGTGATCCTGGAGACCCGGAATTGAGTCCCGTGTTGGGCTCCCTGCATGGAGCCTGCTTCTCCCTCTGCCTGTGTCTCTGCCTCTCTCTCATTCTCTCTCTCTCATGAATAAATAAATACAATCTTTAAAAATAAATAAATAAACACCCATTAAATGATCAAGTAATATAGGTGGAGTAAAATGGCTCCAGAGCCTATGAATTAGAGATGCATTAAACCCATAAAATACAAAAAAAAAAAAATCATGATTTACAATTTTATTCTTCACAAGAACACATAACTAAAGTTTCCTATTTCTCGATAACATTTTGCATTATTCTTTATGAATCATAGAATCTGTAAAACTTCCTTCCATTTTGAAAACATATTGTAAATATAATTTTTAAATTATTTTTGTTGGGTCTATGATACTCTGTAAATCACAAGTTGACATCAACATGTACAAACAAGGCAGTAAATTAAATATTCAGCATTTGATATCTGTATGCATTTTTAATGCCATTTGTTTTTCTATAAACCTATCTATCAAGCTTTTAGCAATCTGAAACAATATAAAAACCTTGTTTATTTTTATTTATTCAAGTAAAATATCAAGTAGAGGAGTTTACTGAGGCATAATGATAAATTTCTGTCACATTAAGATCTTGACCAATTTCATAAATAACAAAATAACAGTGGAAAATGTTTTCCAAGTCTAAATTTAAATCAGTAAATTGTACTTAATCTTTGAGCCAATGTATTTGATATTAAAAATATTGTTTCTACTCTGCCAATAAATATGGATAATCGCTATGTAATATGGTATCTTGGAAAAGAAAGAATGTTTAAATAAAGTTTTTAAAATGAGTCTCTCCTATTTGATGATTGACATGCAAATAAAATTATAAATGTAATTATATTTTAAAAACAAGAATAATAGTATTAGATGATAGTGATTTTTTAAGGCAACATAAAATTAAATGTTAAGTAAGTACTACAATCATAATAATAATAGTAGTGACATGATCATTTGAGCATCCATTATGTACCAGGAATTAAACTAAATAATATATGCACATATATTCCTTACCCTCACAAGAACCCTGAAGGAAATGTACATTTTATAACTGAGAAAACTGAGTTGAGAGAGAACAGTAGAAGTATCAGATATCTAAGAGAAGTAATTGGATCACAATAGCAATATTTACTCACTCCTCCTCATCTCAAATTCCAAAAGACCAAGTCTCCTTACATTGCATCATAATGTTTCTAGAAAACAGTGGAGCGGATTCTGTTTTATTTAATAGAAAATAGCACGGTTGTATCTCTTTTGTTGAATATACTTATAAACTTAAAATCATGCACTTTCTTTATTCAAAGTCTTAGAGCTTTAAATTATTGTAATTTTAATCTTAAGCGATGCTTAGTATTCACAATTGAATTGCAAACTTTTACCAAACCTAATGTACATTTTGCCCATCTCTTAATTTTTAAAATTTCTTTGTATTTGGTTTTGGATATGTATGTGTATATGTAATCACAAGTGCAAAGATGATTTTCTTGAAAATCATTGTTTCTTGAAAATCTTTGTTTTATAATAGTCAAATATAAAGTAAAATAATTTGTTTTTATCCTGATTATTATTTGGATTAGTCACATCTCAATTCTTTTTATTTTTTGTTTGTGTTTTACCTTTAACACAGCCTTCTATAATATGGAAAGTAATCTATCTTCTATGCAAAACTAATCTAAGAAGTAGGTATTATTTATTTCTCATTTTCTCCTAAGTGCATCTTAAAGTTTTTAAAAGATTTTTCTCTTAAAATTTTATAAGCATATTTATATTTATTTAATCTTATATTTAATTCCAGAGATGTTAAAATCTGCTAGACTTCAATCTTGTGAGAGAGAACCCTGAGGTCAATCTCATTTTAATTTTTGGAATTTTTTTTTTTTTTTTTTGCTTTTTTACTTCTAGAATTTTTAAAAATTATTCTTAGAAAGAAAAATACATCCACTGTACAATAATCATGGACTAAGCAATTCAGTTCAGAAAACTTCTGAAAACAATTTAAAAAGATAGAAGTATAGAAAGCATCTTCCTTAAGTCATGGAAAAGCCTCAAAAGTCAGTAAAAAATTATGTGATCAAGATCCATGAAAAGAAAACATCCCAGAGAAAATATATTCAACATTTTATGGCCTTTACCTGTACGAACTTCAAGCCTGTTGTGATGTTCAAATTGTAAGAGGCATTTTTAAGGAGCTATACAAACAGAAATGGAATCTAGGGCACTAAGGGAGAGTATACCTGATAAAAACAATCTCACAGAATTTGCACCCTGAAGGCCTCCATGCAATGGTAAAGGTGAAAACCAAGCTAGGAATAAAGTGAATGCTAGCTTCTAGATGTCTCAATCTCAAAAAGTGAGTTAAGAACATCTGAGATGACCAGTCAGTCCTTTAGCAACTCAGATCAAAAGCAAAATAAATCTTCTCTAGGGGCAGATAACATCATCTTAACTCTCAAATTATCTTAACATGTTTTGATATAAACTATCCATAACTCAATTCAAAATAAGAGGATGTTGTTAAGATAATAAAGGATAAATAAATAGGAAGAAAAAGTCTATAGAAATAGATTAAGAAACAACACCAAAAATTGAGATACTATACACAATGATTTAATGACTATTTTCAACATGTTACAAAAGATAAAAAAACAATTGGGCAGAAAATAAAAAATTACAAAAGTATAAAATGAGAATTCTAGGACTAAAAAAATGAATGGAGAAAAAAGTGAACATTGATGGGTGGATTTAACAAGAGATTAAATACAGATAAAGATAAAATTATTAATCTGAAAGGTGAGTCAAAAGAAAATATCCAGACCGAAAGTGGAAAAGAAAAAAATAATAGCAATTTCAGAAAACAATAAAAAAAAAACCTGAATAATCGAGTAAAATGTTCTAATACTTATTTTATTTAAAGTACACTTAAAAAAGGGACAGAGGCAATAGGAAAGAAAATATTTGAAGAGGTAATACCTGAGAACTTTCAAAAGCTAATGAAATGTTAGTAGACCTATATATCTCAAGCCAGGATTTTTTTTTAATTTTTTTTTAATTTTTATTTATTTATGATAGTCACAGAGAGAGAGAGAGAGAGAGACGCAGAGACATAGGCAGAGGGAGAAGCAGGCTCCATGCACCGGGAGCCCGATGTGGGATTCGATCCTGGGTCTCCAGGATCGCGCCCTGGGCCAAAGGCAGGCGCCAAACCGCTGCGCCACCCAGGGATCCCTCAAGCCAGGATTATTACAAAATTAATCTAATTGCACCACAATAGAACTGCTGAAAATCAAAAAAAAGAAAAAAATCTTAAAAACTTCAACAACAAAACAAAAACATCTTTGCTGGTGGGAATGAAAAATGGTGCAGCTTATTTGGAAGATAGAGTTTGTCATTTTCTTGCAAAACTAAACATACTCTTACCTACTATCTAGCAATCACATTCCTTGGTATTTATCAAAAGGAATTGAAAACATGTCCACACAAAAACCTGCACACATATATTTATAGAACAGTACTGTATTGTGGTACAACCAGACAATGGAAACAATGGAATTTTATTCAGTCCTAAAAAGGTATGAACTTTCAAACCACAAAAATACATAGAGGAATCTTAAAGGCATAGTGTTAAGTGAAAGAAACCAACCAGAAAAGGCTGTATACTATATAATTTCAACTGTATGACAGTCTGGAAAAGGCAAAACTATGTAGAGAGTAAAAGGATCAATGGCTACCAACAGTTTGGGGAATTTTAGGGCAGTTAAACTATTCAGAATGGTACTGTAAAGGTGGATACACATCATTATATATTGGTCAAAGTATATAATGACTCATAGACCATACAACAACAAAAGTCAATCCTAATGTAAATTATTCACTTCAAGTTATAATGATGTGTCAATGTTGGTTCACCCATTTTAACAAATATACTGGTGTGGGATACTGAGAGATATTTCCTAATAGATGAGAGTTAAAACTAACCAGTATAATATAAAAATTCTAACTTTTTATGCTTCTAATAACATGGCTTCAAAAAACAAAACAAAACAAAACTATAGTGACTGAATAAAACAGCTAAAGACAGAACAATAGTCATAGCAAAATATCATTATGCATCTTTCAAATAAATAAAGATTAGTTATTATTTAGAAGTGAATTTAGGAAAGTTTCTGATGCAATTTCAATAAAGAAGCAACACTCTCTTGAAGAAAACAAGTTGGGTGGACATTCTTACCAGATATAAACTTATTAAAAATATGATAAGTAAAATATTATGGCATTAAAAGAAGTAGATACAAGCAGTCCAATGTTAAAGATTGAAAATAATTTAAGGGATCTTTTTATTGATTATCCATTAAAAAAAAAGGCTCAACATTCAATCTTAAACAAACTTCAATTCCACATATTCCATCTATATGTGACAAGTAAAACAATAAAACAAACAAAAAAGCTACCAGACAATAATTCAGTAGAATATCCCATGGCTTTGGATAGAAAGAATATATTTTAAACATGACAAAAGAAGGATTAACCATAATAAACATTGATATATTAGTGAACATTAAAATTAAGATTCTATTATTCACAATACCTGTAAGAGAGTGAAAAGGCAAGTCAAAATGAAAGGAAAAGACTTTTGATACATCAAAGTTAAAGAGTTTACATCCAGATTATATATATACCTTTTTAATTAATTTATTTATTTTTTTAATTTATTTATGACAGTCACAGAGAGAGAGAGAGAGAGAGGCAGAGACACAGGCAGAGGGAGAAGCAGGCTCCATGCACCGGGAGCCCGACGTGGGATTCGATCCCGGGTCTCCAGGATCGCGCCCTGGGCCAAAGACAGGTGCCAAACCACTGCGCCAACCAGGGATCCCTATATACCTTTTTTAAAGAAAATAAAGTCTATTGCTTCATAAGACTGAAAACCCAATATGAAAAAAGACAAGCATCATGAACATACAAACAGAATAGATGGTGGCCAAATAGCAAATAGATGTAAAAATGTGTTCAACGTCATTTTCCATCAGCAAAAGGCAGATGTAAATTTAAAGTACAATGGTACATATATGCAACACATGTATGTCCCCACGCATGTGTTATCTACCAGAAATATGGCTAAAAATAAAAACTAATGAAAATATGTAGCTAAAGAGCAATGAAAACTTTCATAGTGTTGGTAGAAGTACTAATTTGTAAGTGTAGTCTTTTAACAAATGCTGAAAGAGAGATGCTGATGGACAGAGAAGTACTATTTCAGGAAGACATTTTCATGGAGGAATTGATATGGTTTATCAAATGTCTAGTGTAGCATTAATTTCAGCCAGGCCAGATCCTAGGGGCTGGGTGTTGGCCTCCAATGGTGGCTCTTCCACTAGGTATTTGATTTCAGATTGGTAGAAAATATAATGACTATTATTTATATTCCTTACTTCTATGCCAGAGAGCTTTGATACAAGAATAGCTGTTCCTGGTTTCTACTTCATAGATATTTTATTCTTTGTTTTCAGTATGCTTGAAAGTCTTATTTCCTTTATCTTTCCTTATGTGAGCTTCTTTTTCTCCCATTATAAATGTCTTTTTGTGCATCTTATACTATTTTGGGAAAAAGTCATCAAGTTGCCTTAGCTTGTTAACAACAGCTTAAAAAATAAGTTACCTAAGCACATTTCAAAAAAAAACATATTTTATTATGCTTTTTTTATAATCCCCTGAAACCCACGCAAACATTAAGTGGGCAGATAACATTCTGGTTTCTACTTCCCTCAAGCAGTGAGGGCTAGGAATTTCAAATACTACACATACTATATTTTCCAACATGTTAGGAAACTGCTTAGATTAAAAAAAATATATTTGACCCAAACAAAATAATTACCATGCACACTAATAATTTTATTAGCTAAGTATGATTAGTTATATTTAATTCTAGATTATTCTCTTTAGCTCAAAAAAATTGATAGAGTGGTATCTGTCATCATATGCTCTTTTAACAGGTTAAAATAGTTATTCTTTTGAGAACATTTTGTTAACTTCACTTATAGAGATATAAATTCCATCTAAGCCAAAAAATATGATAAATGAAAAAAATCAATTGGAAAAATAAGTAAGTAGTGTTTTATGTTGTAGAAATAGACTCTAAAATAAAATTGCAATTTCATAACTTTATTGACCTTCCCTTTTGGTAGGATATATGTAGAACAAAACTCAGTTGTCAGATGGAGGCGAAAAGAATATGATATATAGAAATAGTGAAGGCTGTGCCTTGTCCTCAAGGGACTGAGGCAAAGAGGAGAAAAACATTCAGTGTCAAACACTGCAAATACAATGAATGGCATTTAAGACAAAAGAATAGAGCCAGGGTGTGTTCTGAGAATGTGAACAGTAGTGCTATGCATAAAATACACTCAGAAAAAGACTAAACTGCTTATAGAATCTTTGCAATTGGTTCAGAAAATTCCCCCAAACAACCTGGGCTGAATAAATTTATTTTCTCTCATTCAGATATATTTACACATGTTTCTTTTCATTATGGTATATATTTTTAATTTTTTTTTATTTTTAGTTATATAAATCATCTCTTGTGGTATAATTTTTTTTTCTGAAAAAAATGTCCTAGGTATAGCTACTAGCTTCACCCTAGAGGAAAGTTATATGCCAGTTCTCTGGTTGATTTTACTCTCATCTTTCAATTTCTAACACAGTGATCATATTTACAGATGCAGAGGGGAATTCATCGGAAGCAGACTGTCATCCTTAAAGATGATGTAGGTGAAGGAAATGCTAGTGTCAAGCATGATAACATTTACAATTGTTTTGACATTTTATTTTGAATCAAGAAAACGGAAAATCAAAACACATCTTTCTCTTATTTTGCTAAAAAAAATTTATTTATCTACTTGCTATTGTTACTCTAAAAAGCATCAGAAATATGGAAAAGTACAAATACTGAAGATTATTTTTATGAGAGTAATTGTATAATTAAGTAAAGCATATGACACTACAATATAAATACTATGGACTGCTTTCATTGAATGATCAGAGGGTTGATCATTGTTCATTGTTCTATTCTAAGAACTAACTTTTTTTGAAGATTTATTTATTTTATTTACTTATTTTTTTAATTTTTATTTATTTATTTATGATAGTCACAGAGAGAGAGAGAGAGAGAGAGGCAGAGACACAGGCAGGGGGAGAAGCAGGCTCCATGCACCGGGAGCCCGATGTGGGATTCGATCCCGGGTCTCCAGGATCGCGCCCCGGGCCAAAGGCAGGCACTAAACCACTGCGCCACCCAGGGATCCGTATTTATTTATTTATTTATTTATTTATTTATTTATTTATTTATTTATGAGAGACACACAGAGAGAGGCAGAGACATAAGCAGAGGGAGAAGCAGGTTCCCTGCAGGAAGCCTGATATGGGACTTGATCCCAGGACCCCAGGACCCCAGGACCATGACCTGAGTCAAAAGCAGATGCTCAGCCACTGAGCCACGCAGGCATTCCTCTAGGAAATAACTTTAAACAAAGTTCTTGAAAGCAGAGCCTCTAGGTTTTTAGTTGTACTTGGAAAATTTGATGAAAATTTAGGATGTCTTTCAAGCTTATCATCTTGAAAATAGAATTTAACAAGTAGGATGAGAATGTTCAGTTTGTTGATGTTTTTTAAACTTTACCTTGTTTTCTTTCCTCTTTTCTTTCTGAACAATTCTCCTTTGTGTGAGATTATTTGATTCAGGTACCATTTCAGTCTTGGTTGCTCTAGAGACACCACAGGTGAATGAGAAAGCAGTGAAGATCCAATAACTTGGAAAAATATTTATAAATAAGACATCTGGTTCCCAGTCTGACATATATAAAGCTTGGAAGTCATCACTTCCATCCTTACAACAAGAAACCAACTGAACAAACTGAAAATCACCTCTTTAAATCCAGCAGAATTGAGGTCACAGGACAAACTACTATCCTGAAAACTACACAGATGGATATGGAGAATGACAACTTACCAAGAGCAGAAGCCCAGAAGCAAAAGCCCACAGCTAAGCGAATATCAGTAGGAACATTTTAACCAAAATTGACTGGTTGTTGAAGCACAGTGAGAGTTAAAAACTTCAAAGGGATCTGGGCATAAAGGAGCTCCCACATTTTACCCCACCACCTCAACAGAGTTACTGTAAAATAATAGGGAATTACAGATAAAAGAACCACAAGCTTCAGATTAATCTAAGTTTTTGGGAACACCTGAAAACAACATGAGATACAAAAAGGATGATGCAAGAGAAGAGCTAAGCTTCTGACAACAAGGCTACAGCAAACAGTAAAAACAACCTAATTTCTAGAAAGATAACCATAAAACTCCATGCTTAAGGTCTATCTACATCAGTTCCTTTTACCTGACACATCATCCCTAGTTTCAACAAAAAAATTACAAGGCATGCTAAAAGGCAATAGCCGAAACTAAATGAAATAAATTAAGTCTGAGAACCAGGTTCATAAATGGCAGAGATTTTAGAATTATCAGACAAATAATTTAAAATAACTATGATTGGGCAGCCCCGGTGGCCCAGCGGTTTGGCACTGCCTTCAGCCCAGGGTGTGATCCTGGAGACCTGGGATCGAGTCCCGTGTCAGGCTCCCTGCACGGAGCCTGCTTCTCTCCCTCTGCCTGTGTCTCTGCCTCTCTCTCTGTCTGTCATGAATAAATAAATACAGTCTTTAAAAAATTAAAATAACTATGATTAATATGCTAAGGATTTGGATGGAAAGTGTAGATAATATGTGAGGACAGATTGGAATAGAAACAGTGATGGAGACTCCAAGAATCAAAAGGAAATGTTACAAATCAAAGATATTTAAAAAAAATAAAAAGTATAGTTGAAGAGTAGACTGGACTTGGTCAAGAAAAGAATCCAAGAACTTGAAGACATGTCAGTAGGAAGTTCCAAAACTGAAATATGAAGAGAAAAAAGAATGGAAAAGATGGAATAGAATATCCAAAAATTGCAATGGAAATCCCAGAAGAAGAAAATAAGAAAGGAACATGAGAAATATTTGAAGAAATAATGACAGAATTTTCCAAAATTAATGACAGCCACTAAACCACAGATCCAGGAAGCTTAGAGAACATCTAGCATAATAAATACAAAAAGAACAACAACAAAAAACACACAAACAAAAGCCCTCAAGGGATAACCTATTCAAATTGCAAAAATCAGAGACTAAGAGAAAATCTTGGGCTAGAAGAAGTTGCCCCTCTGATTCACCTAGATATTAACTATCTTTGACAGGACATGGGAAAAAGTGATTGAATAAAATATTTGACATATGGAATATGAGGCAGGTAATAAGATGTCATATGATCAAGTACCCAAGAGTACATTAGGAAAACAGAGATTCAGAGGAATATAGTATACAGCCATAGTCTAATAAACCAGGTAAAATATGATATTTCCTTTGGCTGATGCATAGGATTTTAGTTAGGGGTTGGTCAAAAAACTTGGATCTTCTAGGAAGGAGAGCTACATGATCAATTTACCAACCAAGAAGTGTGCATTTTGTTTCTGTTGTTTGCAAGGTACCTGGCAAAGTGCAATGGATCATAAAAATGCATCAGCCAAAGACTTATTTTTCAGTAATTTAAAATCTATTGGGAAAGAAATGGTAGCCATCATATAAAAAGAACATGCTACAGTTAGAAGTCAGAGATCTAAGAATCACTTATACTTTCTGAAATTAATACGTTGTGTGACTTGGGGAAATTATTCTATCAGTGAAAGTTTGTTCCCTTTTAAGATGAAAACAATTACACATATTTTATTTGTGTTTTGTGAGGATTAAATAAGAGTGTATGTGAAGTTACCTGGCTCCTATTAGTGGTTTAATATTGTTGAATTTGTTGAGTAGGGCATTAAGGCATGAAAATCAAAAAACAAGAATTTAAGAGCAACTCAAGGCAGCCACAGAATTGATGTCAGAAGATCTCAGGGTCTTGTGATTGAGCCTGCAACCAGCTCAGAGCTCAGGACAGAGACTCTCTCCATCTCCCTGTTTGCTCTCTCTTTCTTACTCTCTCGAATAACTAGATAAATAAATAAAAACATTTTTTAAATGTTTACGGACATCTAAGCCAAAGAAGCATTGATTTTAATGGTCCATTAATTAAAAACTCGAAGTGAGATTTGGAAAGATGCATTTGTAATAAAAGATATTAATGAGCACACGTTATAGGCTTATAATGGAGGAAGAAGCCACTGGAAGTTCCCACCCTGGGAGTTATTTGAGGAACATAATTCTTGCTGCCCTGAAAAGGTTGTATTTAATTCAGGGGAAATCATAACAAGAGCATTTAGCAGGGAGATGATTGCAAACAGCAATCTGACAGTAAACGCTTGGGTCAGTGATGCTCCTGCACATTATTCCCTATTCAAAGCAACTGTGGAAACTGCATTTCTAGGAAGTGACATTTAAAAGACAGGATAAAGTTTTCAAACATGTAGTCTTCTACACCTGTAGTGAACATTTCAATGATAATTGCAGTGGTGTGAGCTTAAAATAAGGTAAACAAAATTTCATTTTCATACAAAATGGTAGCAAAAAAAAATAGAATCAGAAAATGGGTAAGCTTCATATTTATTTTAATTGGCTTATTATCTATTTTACCATTTGCACAGAATATTTATCAACATCTGTGGTTTGTATTTTTCCTACTTTTCTCAGTCAGTCCTTCTTTATAAGGTAAGAAACACTTCAGAGATTCTAGGTCTCCCCCCCTTTTTTTTTCCACAGTGAATCCCATGGGCCCACTTCACATGTGAAAAGCATGCTAAAAAGATAGGTAGATAAATTCCTTCACTTGCAAACTTTCAACTTAAAAGTTTCCACAATAAAGAACACAATCACAAAAAAAAAAAAAAAAAAAAAAAAAACACAATTGCACACCAGAGTAAAAAGTGAGTTAACTATTCCTGACACCAAAAAATGGCAATACTGGTCACTTGGTCAACTTTAAACAAATGGCCTTAAGAAGAGCCATTGGGAGAAAACCTGCACACAACTAAAAGGGTCTTATCAATTACCACTGTCAGTTCTTAACTCTGGTAGAGTGAGATTCATTCCTCCGAGTCTGGTGAGGGTCATTTTCTGGTCCTTTGAGCACAGCCGTTCCAAAGACTGAACACACTAAAGGCAACTGCAAATGAAGATTCGCCAAAAGCTTTGAGCAGTGGTACCATCGTTTCAATACGTATATAGAGCAGACATTGTTGATGCCTCACCGCATATTACAACAGTCCTTCATGTGTATCTGCTGCTGTAACTCCCAGCACAGCAACAGCTTCTCACCTTACGTGCCTCGCCCCACCCCTTCTCTGCCTTAGGTTTTCTTTGGCACCCCAAAAGATTGTTCCACTTAGTCCAGGAATTCATCTCCTGGGAGAGCTCTTCAAACAGTGGTAGATGGGGGACAATGGATAAATGTTCCAGTCTCCCCACCATCTGGTAGAACAAGTGTGATATTTGCTTCTCAGGATGTTTTCTGTAATATTGAACCCCAACTTCCCACAATGGTAACCCATTTAATAAAACATTCTAATATTTCCTTATCATCTTCTCCTTAGCCTACAGTCCACACTTCTCCATTTGTGCTTTCTGAAAACATCTCCCATACAAAATGCTTAAAATCAAGTCTTTATCTTAGGTCTGTTTTTGAAGGAACAAAATTGAGAGTTGGTGACAAAAGTAGTTCCTGAAGATAAGATTCAGGAATCAGTCCATTTTCTAGTCAGAGGACAATAGGGATCACATTCCTGGGAGCTACCTAGCAATACTGTAGAATCATAATTATTAAAACTCTCATTTCTCCTGGGTTGGACTGAAATAGAGGTGGAAGAAGAAGTACTAGTTTACACAAGAGCTGTAGCACTTGATGTGGAGGCAAAGGTAACTATAAGGAGCATGGAGTTACCTGCCCAAGAAGCCTTTATATAGAACAAGGATAAGCTTGGGGCAGCCAATTATCAACTAGCATCATTTGAAGAGACTTTTCTCTTAAGTAGCTAAAGATACATTGAACTGAGTATTTTTGTCTAGAATTTGCTCATAAACATCTTGAAGATACAAAGAAGACTGAATATACATCCACAGCAGGTCACCTATGCTAAAATCAGGGCCCTGACAGAGAAGGAGTGAGACATTGAGAATGGTATGGGAGTATTTAGTTGAATTCTTAAGAGGCATGAATCCTGTTGTTCTGAGCTCTCTAGGCTGCCCAAGTGTCCCCATTCCCCAATCTTGCTGTATAGAAGCCTGACATTTTGTCACTGGATAGAGATTAAGCAAAGGCTTCACCTGAGGCACATGCCTTCGCGACAGTGTTTGTCCTCATAAGTTTTTGCTCCTTCCTCCCTGCATTGTCTCCCATCTATTGGAGGAAGCAGCTGATTTACCAAGGGAGCTGCAAGACCTGGTAAATATGTGTTAACAGGAATAAGGAGAGTCTCTATCCAGGAGAATCTTGAAAGTCTTATGACCAGCAGGGTGGTGGACTATAAGACTGGTTACAGGAAGAATTATTGACATAGTCATCCTCCAATGACTCAGTATTTAATCTAAGCCAGCTTTGTCGGTTTGCTGAGATGGCTCTCAGAATCTCAAACATGATGGTGGTGGTAAATTAGTTGGAGATGCTGGAACAGCTTTGAGAGGTTACTGAGATAAAGATCCAGTGGCTCAGGGAGGTAAGCAAGTTTTAATGGATTTATTATGAAAGAAGATATCCCATTAGTTGGCTATATTCCCTGGGGAGACCCAGAGGACACTCCCTTCACTAAACAGCAGAGAGGCTCTACAACTGGGGATGCTCATAGCTCTCAGCACCCAGCCCAGCTTCCTTAAAAATGTCTACTGTTCTGGGGCAGCCCAGATGGCTCAGCAGTTTAGTGCTGCCTTCAGCCCAGGGCATGATCCTGGGACCCAGGATCGAGTCCCATGTCGGGCTCCCTGCATGGAGCCTGCTTCTCCCTCTGCCTGTGTCTCTGCCTATCTGTCTCTGTGTGTGTGTGTGTGTGTGTCTCATGAAGAATAAATAAAAAATCTTTAAAAAAATGTCTACTGTTCATTAAATTCTCTGCAACCTCAGCTTGGAGGGTGATCACTCCACACCCTGAAGTGCATATGGGTCAGTTAAAGCATACTCCAATTTTGATGCTGAGCATGATGCTCTGAACATTGAAATGGCCATCAAGACCAAAAGTGTGGATTAGGTCACTATTATCAACATTTTGATCAACCACAGCAATGAACAGAGACAGAATATTGCCTTCTTCTACCAGAGAAGGACCAAAAAGGAACTTGCATCAGCATTGAAGTTAGCCTTGTCCAGCCACCTGGTGACCATGATTTGGGGCCTATTGAAAACACCTGCTCAGTATGACACTTCTGAACTGAAAGTCTCCATGAAGAGACTGAGGACTGGTGAGGACTCCCTCACTGAGATCATCTGCTCAAGGACCAACCAAGAACTTCAGGAAACTAACAGAGTCTACAAGGAAATGTACAAGACTGATCTGGAGAAGGACATAATTTCTGACACATCTGGTGACTTCGTCAAACTGATTATTACCCTTGCAAAGTGTAGAAGAGCAGAAGATGGCTCTGTCATTGATTATGAACTGATTGACCAAGATGCTTGGGATCTCTCTGATGCTGGAGTGAAGAGGAAAGGAACTGATGTTCCCAAGTGGATCAGCATCATGACCAAGAGGAGTGTGTGTCACCTCCATAAATTATATGAAAGGTACAAGAGCTACAGCCCTTATGACATGCTGGAGAGCATCAAGAAGGAGATCAAAGGAGACCTGGAATGTTCTTTCCTGAACCTGGTCCAGGACATTCAGAACAATGCCCTGTATTTTGCCAACGAACCATACGACTCCATGAAGAGCAAGGGGACTCATGATAAAGTTTTGATTAGAAGCATGGTCTTTTTCAGTGAAGTGGACATGTTGAAAATTAGTTCTGAATTCAAGAGAAAGTATAGCAAATTCCTGCACTACTACATCCAGCAAGACACCAAGCGCAACTACCAGAAAGTGCTGCTGTACCTGTGTGGTGAGGATGACTGAAGCCCACCATGGAATGAGCATCTAGGAGTTGTGCTTCTTTGTTTCCAGTTAACAGTTCTAGAAAATAGCCTGTGACTAACAGTCCCCTTTTATCCACCCCCACAAGGATGATGGATGTTAGCATAGCTCCCTCCCCATCCTTATTTCAGTTGCCTAAGCATTGGCTGCCTTTCGTGTCTAATCTCTCCTTTTAGCCAAAGAAATGAACATTCCAAGGAGTTGGAAGTGAAATCTATGATGTGAAACACTTTGTCTCTTGTGTACTGTGTCATTAACAGATGAATAAACTGAATTTTTATGTTATAAAAATTTTTTTAAAAAATTTTAAAATCAGAGAATATATTAAAGAGGTAGACAGGGATCCTTGGGTGGCGCAGCAGTTTAGCGCCTGCCTTTGGCCCAGGGCACGATCCTGGAGACCCGGGATCGAATCCCACATCGGGCTCCCACTGCATGGAGCCTGCTTCTCCATCTGCCTATGTCTCTGCCTCTCTCTCTCTCTCTCTCTGTGACTATCATAAATAAATAAAAATTAAAAAAATAGTAAAATTGTTTAAAAAAAATAAAGAGGTAGACAGTGACATGATTGACCAAATGGTGGCTGTTCTCTGCAGGAAAGCTTAATGCTATAAGATGTTGTTATGGAATTAGGCTTTATAGGATGGGCTCCAACCATTGTGTGAATTATAGTATTCTAGAATAGCAGAGACCAGGAGGTGTCTGAGGCAAAGTAGGCTTTATTTTATATAAGCGACAGTTTCTAGGTGGTAATTAGAATCCTAACCCTGAACGATCTATAGCAATGGTTTATGAAGCTTTTGAATGCAACATAGTTGAGGAGCTATTTGATAAGGATACTGTTTGGCTTTTAACAACAACAAAAATAAATCAAAAATGGGTGAGCAGAGACAGTTGAAGTCAGACCCCACAACAGAAAAACACAAGCAGCCTACTAATTTTCAAGAACTCATTCCAACTGACTAATAGGTTCTCCTATTATTGTGGGAACTTAGGGATGACAGTGAAAAGTGAGGTCCTAGTTTTTCCATCTGACAAAGGGTCCCAAGAGTTTGTGGACCCGTTCTATATCTGCTTCCCTGTCTCATTGCATATAATTGAGATGGATATGCTTAGCAAAACCTCCTGGCCAGTGGAAAAGGAATCATTATGGTACAAAAAGTCTAGTCAAAATCCCTAAAACTATCCCCATTAGCCACAATAGTGAATCAGAAACAATAATACACTTTGGGGGAATCCCTGAGTGGCTCAGTGGTTTAGCACCTGCCTTTGGCCCAGGGCGCTATCCTGGGGTCCCGGGATCGAGTCCTGCATCGGGCTCTCAGCATGGAGCCTGCCTCCCCCTCTGCCTGTGTCTCTGCCTCTCTCTCTCTCTCTCTCTCTCTCTCTCTCTGTGTGTGTGTCCATCATGAATAAATAAATAAATAAATAAATCTTTAAAAAATAATAATACACTTTGGGTGAAATTATAAATATTGGTTCAAAGTAGTAAAATGACAGTTTCCACTCTATCCCCATTCATCACACCAAGATGGCTTTTTTAAAAAAAATGAATGGATCATGGGGCTGATAATAAATTATCACTAATTAAAGCAAACAATAGGTAAGTTGCAGCTGCTGTGCTCTATATATGGTGGTAGCTTCTGCCAGAGGTCAACATTGCTTCTGGCGCTTGTTATGCAACTCTTGATCTAGAACTGGAATCAGCAATATTTCTTCATAAAGGGCAACTCAGTAAAAATTTTAGACTTACAGGCCATATGTTCTATGTCACAATTACTCAACTCTGTCATTACAGCACAAAATGATCCTTGCACAATATGTAAATAAATGGATGTGACTATGTTCCAATAAAACATCACTTATAAAAATAGATTTGGGTTCAGATTTGGGCCATGGGCCACAGTTTGCCAAATGTTGATCCAGAGAATATTATTTTTCTATCAGGAAGGATGTTCATCTTTACTTGAGCAAGAAATCAAGCCATATTCACTATCTTTTTTAGGGCTATTTTAACTCCCCTATTCTCTATTTAAAAAAAATAACTATATTGACTCTTTGGGTACGTTCCACTGGTCCATTATATTGATGACTTTATACTAATTGACCTGGTGAGTAGGAATTATCAAGAACAGAATGGATCGCCTAGTAACACACAGGTGTGGGTGAGGTGAGAAACCCTACAGTAAACAGAACTCTGCCTCATCAATGAAATTTTTGGAGGGTGGGTGAGAAACCCTACAGTAAACAGAACTCTGCCCCATCAATGAAATTTTTGGAGGTCCAATGATCTTGGAATGAGGGGACATTCACTATATGCTAAAAGACAAGTTACTAGATTCTTACCACAATGAAAAAGATACGTGATACTGTTTTTTAGGTTTGGACATAGCATATAATATTCTCTGTAATACTTCTTCAAGTCATGTATCAGGTGACTTCATAGGTGGAGAAGGTTCTTCATCAGATTTAGGATGAAGTACAAGCACTCAGATTCTGGGACCATATGATTCAGAAACCCAAAACTAACCCATATTAGATATGCATGCTATGTGGAATTTCGTGTATGTCTCAAATGAAGTTGAAGTGAAGATCTCAAGGAGAAAACTACTCATATTAAAAGGAGCTTCTGGGGATGCCCTGGTGGCTCAGTGGTTGAGTGTCTGCCTTTGGCTCAGGGTATGATCCTGGAGTCCCAGGATGAAGTCCTGCATTGAGCTTCCTGCATGGAAGCCTCTTCTCCCTCTGTCTATGTCTCTGTCTCTCTCTCTGTGTCTCTCATGAATAAATAAATAAAATCTTTAAAAAAAATAAAAGGAGCTTCTGGTATGCTACTTTTTAGTAAGGACTATGTGTCTGACTATGGAATGCCAAGTTGTAAAAAAAACTAGAGTTGTCAGTATAATCTAGATACTATCACATCCACTAAGACATAATTTGAGTGTACATAATAGAATTCCTCTGTATGATGGGAATGGGATATCCGTAATAAACCTAATTTGATCCAAAAGACACACATTTATTACCTGAATAGGTGACTACGTAAACCTCTCGCCTATTCCTGTTACACAATTGGCTCTCTCTCAAGTCATACACCCTGATGGTCTTGTTGATGTTCCCTATTCAACTGAAAGAAAAGAAAAAAAAAATCCTAAATCTAGTTTACAGATGGGTTACCTTGATATCTGAGGGAGAGCCAGAAATGAGCATTCTCACACATTTGAATGGAAATAGCTCCATTCAAAGATTCAAAGGACATAATGAGGACAAATCTTCCCAGCGATAAGAACTTTGAGCAACACACTTGATCATATCCTTTTAGGGAAGAAGTGGTTGAGATAAAGGCATATATGGGTTGTTCAGCAATGGCAAATGATTTGGTTAGTTGGTTAGGGGACTAGAAGGAACAAGATTGAAAGATTTAATGAAAAAGTTGTAATAAAGAGAAATGTGGATGGGACTATGTGAATGGACCTTAAATGTGAATATTTTTATGTTCCATGTCAATGTCCACGAGAGAACATGCACTGCAGAGGAGATACTGAAGAACACGAGAGATAAGATGATTTGTCCAGTAGATGTCAGTCAGCGTCTATCCTTTGCTAGCCCCTTGCTTGCATGATTAGCCAATGAGCAAGACAGCTATGATGGCAAGGACAAAGGCTATGAATGAGCATAAAAGTAGGGACACACTTTCGCCAAGGCTATAAAAGTTATAGACATTGCTGAACATCTGAACTTTCAACAGCACAGAACCACTGGCTAGCATGCTGCACACACCAAACCTCTTATATCATGAAGGGAACAATGTTCCTTTCAATGCAATTGAAACTTACTTTGGAACAATATTTTTCTTCCTTGCACCGATACTACTATCCAAGTCTTTGACAGATTCACTATTATGGTATATACTATATATGTAGCCTTAGACCCAAGGAAGTCATTTTATAGCAATAGAGAGTAACAATAAATATGTGCCCATAAGATTCACCAGTCTTATCATATAGCACATGACCCATAATTTCACATCCTGAATTTTAGAATGAACACTCAAAGTTTAAGATAACAGCTAGGAGGAGAAATTCTGCTGGGTTGGAGCAATCTCTTAGAGAATGTGGTATAAACATTGAGTCAGTGGCAAATAGATGGCATTGTGTGTCCAGGAGCTAGAGCACATACAACCAAGAACCTTGGGACAGAGTAGGAATGGCTCTTATTGCCATTCTCAGTGATCTCTTTGGAGAATTTTAATTTACTCTCCATGGAACTTTAGTCTCTAAAATTGTCTGGACTGGTTTCATCAATGGGACTGTAGTTTGCTTCACTAATGTTTAGTTTAAGATTTTTAAGAGATTGTAGCTGCCATCATCCTTGAATACCAGTAATTAAGTATTTTCATAAAGTATTTAAGAAATGCTTGGGATTAACAGCAGCAGTACTGCTTATATTTTATCTCATGTCCCCTTGATATACCTGAGTTCACCTAAAATTGTAGTTTCTGACAAGAATGCATCAGGGATAGAGATGTTTCAAGAACAATCTTCTGCTGAAGATGGAAGTATAGGCGTAAAGCCTAAGGTATCCTTTAGGGAAAACCCAACATAAGTTATATATCTCAAAATATGTAACGTATAAGTTAAATATATGTAATAATGTGAATATATGTTCATGTATATATGTATATACATATGTAAAATATATGGTATATATGAATACATATAGTAATACGAATATGTATATATTAAATACACATAACACAAAACCAGTTATATGACTTTATAAGGATACTGAGTACATTGTTTCTCCTCACAGACAGATCTTGCCCAGCAGTCTTGTAGGCTAAGACAATATGTGAGTCATCCTCTGATCCTAGCAATAGGAAACATACTAAAACCATTCTAACTCATAATGAATATAGACACAATATAATTAGATCAGCAAATCAAGCAGAGAATTCAAGGTCTAAATGGAAGACAATTAAAATGGTCCTCATTATTCACGCTGAGAAACTGATCTTGGACAGCACATGCATTGCAAGAATTGTTATGAGATAAAAGGGCAAATAGCCTGCACAGTCTGACCAATAGCACATTCCCCAACATGTTCTTGGAAAAGCTTGTAGGAGAAGAATTAAACCTACAGAATTAAACAGTGGAAAAATGGTTCCTTTTGCTGCAGCAAGAAAATCATTGGTTTATAAGTTTAGAAATGTATAGAGAAGGCTTATTAGGCACCAGGAATAATCTAGATGCCTGAAATAATGTGTGAAATACAAGACACCATCACTTTAAATTTTCTTCTTCTATTCATATGGATGTCAAGGGTCAGAGCTAAAGCCTGAAACTTCAGTTATCAAATTCTCAACATTTAAAATTAATTACAAATAATTCTTAATAAATCAAATGTTGAAAATATATTCTTAAGATAGAGATAAAATAAATGCTGATAGAAATAGTTCAGAAAAGTCAAGCAAAATAATTTAAATATGTAATATTTTCAAGTTATTTTAACCCAGTTTAATATGGAATTAAATGTTTTGATTTACTTCACTTTGCTTTACTTTGCTCAATCCAGTGTTGTTTCTTTTTTCTTTCAATTCCTTTGCTATCACCACCATGTTTAATAAATAATCTGTTCTGTTACATATTTTTATTAACTTAAGCTTATTTAAATTTTTTGTTGTTGTTATTTGGCCCTTAGTACTTTCATTTGGTGACAGGTATTGAGTGCCTGAAGGTGGGAGTGGAAAGAGATTTAGATGAGTAACTTTATTTTGGTACAAACACTATAGTAAAAAGACAAAGGGAGGAAAATGAAAGAAGTACTGAAAACTGTACCTTTTCTGACCTGCTTTTTGGTTTAATTTATATCTTATGAGAATTTAGAAAATCAGACAAAATTATTCATTGGAAAAATATAAACTTTCAAAATATCATTGCACTGTAATCTCCCAATAAATTAAAGTGCAATGAATATTTTTTATTAAAACTTAGTAGTCTGCAGTAAGTAAATAGATTTTCTGGGGAAAAGTTACTGTTTTGTTTTTTATTCAACTTTTGTAGAATAAAAAATTTTCATTAATAATCTAGATATCATTTTAAGCATTGTCCACACTTGAATTTTGAGTTAATAACCATTTCCATAAATGTATCATATAATTCATATTATTTTGTTTTTCATATTGGAGAGGGATTAGATAATCTAAGAAGAGAAGTATAGAATTATTGCTGAGTATTGGGTATCCCTGGGTGGCTCAGCGGTTTGGCGCCTGCCTTTGGCCCAGGGCGCGATCCTGGAGTCCCAGGATGGAGTCCCATGTCAGGCTCCTGGCATGGAGCCTGCTTCTCCCTCCTCCTGTGTCTCTGCCTCTCTCTCCCTCTCTCTCTCTCTCTCTCTGTCTATCATAAATAAATAAATAAATCTTTAAAAAAAAAAGAATTATTGCTGAATATTAAATTTTATAAAAACTTGAAACCTTTTACTATTAAAAGCAAAGTGTCTATAAATGAAACAATTTTTACTCATAACCATGATGTCATAAATAGAATAAACAAGAGATGGTCTAGACCAATCCTTGTTTTGCAAATGAAAAAAAAAATCTGTGCTTGGGGACATTTAATGACACTAATCATTTAATCCTAACTAAGTGACAGACACTGAAGAGTAAACAAAATATTTTCTGAATTCTTTCTGCCATACTATCTTAAATGTAAGGAATGACCATGGTTTTGGATTAGATGGTAATCATATCTTTTTTTTAAAGATTATATTTACTTATTCATGAGAGACTGAAAGAGAGGCAGAGACACAGGCGAGGGAGGCTGTGGGACTCGATCTGAGGACCCTGGCATCACAATCTAAGCCAAAAGCAGATGCTCAGCCACTGAGCCACCCAGATGCCCCCAGGCAGTAACCATTTCTGATTCCAAACAGATAGGGAGAAACCTGATGGGAAAGAAACTATCCTTCTTAAGGTATAGGAGATATCCTCCTATTTCTGAAAAAGTGCTCCAAAACTCTAGACTCCTTCAAATTTGAAAAACTATCATAAAGTATTATTTAGTTTCCCTGAACATGATTTTTAAGTGATCTTAAAAGCAATCTGGAGGGGCATCTGGTGGCTCAGCCAGTTAAGCATCCCACTCTTGGTTTCCCTCAGGCCATGATCCCGTGGTCCTGGGATAGAGCCTGGCCTCAGGCTCCGTGCTCAGTGCGAGTCTCCTTCAGATTCTTTCTCCTTCTCCCTTTCCTGCCCTGCGCCTGTCCCCCCTCCACCCACCCCCACCCCCGCCCCGCCACTGCCAGCTCCTCCTTGCTTGCTCGCTCTCTAAAATAAATTAACAAAATGAAAATAAAACAATCTGTGACAAAAATTAAATGTTGAAAATGAATCATGAAGATATGAAGCAACATTACTGATTTTACATAAGAATGTAGAAATCTAGAAGTGTGAATCAATAGGTATGAAAGAAAAAAGCCCTATCTACATTAAATATTGTTAATCATCCATACTGATATGATTCTTTTTGGCTTCAAACTTCCAACACTTTATCTTAACTTGTTCCATTATTTGGTTCTCAAAAAAGGTGATACTAATTGAGAAACATAACCTGGTCTTTTCTATAATTGGACCTAGTAAAAGTAGGGCAGATGATGTCATGGATGACACAAAAACTGCTGTAATCTGCAAACCCTAAGTTTCTCAAAGGAATAAAGGCAATTTTCTTTAAGAGTCTCATTCTGAACCTAAATTTAGGTAATTTTTTTAGGGACAAATCGGTTTAGAAAATTCCCATCTATCTTTTCTCTTGGTTCCAATAAAGATTGCTCCGCAGTGAGGGTTGTTTAAACAGCCTCCTTTCCTTGGGCAGACATAAAGCTTCTCTACTTCATTTGCAAGCTCTTCCTTCAAAACCCGCCTAACACGGCTTTCTTCAAACTGTTTCTAGTGCAGCTGATGGAGACAATAACTCCCACACCCTACTCTCCTAACAATTTGGATGTCTTCTTAACTGGAAATAGTAGGGAAGCAAAAATTGAAAAGAACCTCCCAGCAAGTGAAAGAAAAACTGTTTGTTTTTTAAAAACCACAACCAAAATCAAATTAGAAAAAGCATTACTCCTATTTTCTTTTTCATATCCTCAGAAAAAAAGGACACAGCAGGTGACAGAGTAGAACCAAGGGACCATCGAACAATAAGGAACAATGAATTTAAAAAGTGGCTGTATGCGTGCCTGTGTATGCGTATGTTTATATTTGTATATATGTGTAAGCTTGTAAGTATATAATATTAAAGTGGGAAGAAACTTTAGAAATAGAAACATGTTCCCTGTATCACTATTGTAACCAAAGCCAAATTAGGTTGGATTTAATCCAATTATATTTACACATGAAACAAAAATAAAATTTTCAAACTGTTCTGAGGCAAACATGGAAGCATATAAAATGCTAAGGTGCATTGATAGTTCTGATTTCAGTGTCAATTTGGAGTTGAAGGTGCAAAGCTACAGCAGTGGTCTTAGGCTTTCCAAGGCAAATTAAAAAATAAATACGTAATACATATGCAATGAAAGATGTAAGATGATCTTTCGTAGAGCCTTATTAGATTTGCCTATGACCCATTTAAGAAGAAAAAAGTTTTAAGAATTTTTTTTAAAGATTTTATTTATTTATTCATGATAGTTACACACACAGAGAGAGAGAGAGAGAGAGAGAGAGAGAGGCAGAGACATAGGCAGACGGAGAAGCAGGCTCTATGCAGGGAGCCCGATGTGGGATTCAATCCCGGGTCTCCAGGATCACGCCCTGGGCCAAAGGCAGGTGCCAAACCGCTGCGCCACCCAGGGATCCCAAAAGTTTTAAGAATTATCAAATAATTGTTGCCTCTTCATTTTCAGAAATTCGTGTTGTTCCCTCTAAATCTCAAAACTGTAATGCACACTTCATCAAATTGTCACAGTGAAATAACTTGGCGATGTGAAGTGTTTGATAAACAATTAGAAAAATTAAGAATAATCATGGCTTTAATTAAATATATAGTTAAGAAATACTGAGCTAGGAATAAAATCCAGTAATTAGCTTTGCAATGCTTCCAAGTCAATGTATTTTTCATTCATATCTACAAATTTTAGCATGATTATGAGGCCTACACATCTATACAAAAGCATCATAGAACTTAAATATCTTTGCTATGAAAGATTTATTGTAGTGGTGTGGAGATGGTTTAAATAGGTGACAAGGATGGAAAAGTGCACCTATCCTGATCAGCACCAGGTGCTGTATGGAAGTGTGGAATCACTATATTGTATACTTGAAACTAATACTACACTGTAGGTTAGCTAACTGGAATTTGAATAAAAACTTTTAAAAAAAATAAACACTCCTTCAAGTAAAAAAAAAAAAAATTGAGTGCAATGTCTGATCTAACACTTGATCACTTTTTATAAAGCAACATCTGCCTGCTACTTTGGAAATGTTTTAAAAGTTTAAATCTCTTTACAAAAGTTGCACTAGCAAAACATTGTTTCCCTGTGAAATTCTTATAGAGAGTATGGTCCCTGAAATCATCTGGAGCTGTAGGAGGAAGATAGTTCAAAATTTCTGTCATTCATGAGCTCTTCAGTAACATCTGCCCTGAGCTAAAACCTCCCACATAGAAGTAATGGTAATAGATGAAGGGAAGGGAGTAGTAGAAAGGTCCATTGACTACCATTCAATTTACTGAAATTGCCCACTTAGAATACTTATTTAGACATTACAAGCTTCACTTTCTCAAGTGTGAAGCCTGAGTGCACCGAGCTGATGTGAGGTGTAGAGGCTATCTCCCTCCACGCTGCATTTGCAGAAAAAAAGGAGACGATGTACATTGAGTAAATAGACAAACCACATGGAGGCAGGGGCCTGTGATACACAGCGGCCGCAGGTACATTTGTACCTTTATCATGAGGACTGAGGAAGAGATGTTGGCCAAGGGAGCAAGTTAAAAGCAGACTGTCTGACTGTTTAATTTGTGTGAGCATCTGGCCCTTCCACATGTCAGAAGCCTGGCTAAAGGAATTATGTTCCTCATTGAACGTTTTCAAAGTAGCCGCATTTATTTCTTCTTACAAACATCTTCTTAAAAATAAGCTTTTAGAAAAAAAAATAATATATTTTAGGTTTTTTGGTTATGTGAGTTATCTGGAAAATTAAATACTATATCTTGATGTTCTTAAAAATAACCTTTACCTTTAACCTCCATGTAATATTTTTGAGAAATAGAAGGATTAAAATTCTCCATGTGTGATTGAATTTAGCTAAAGAATATCATTCTCTTCTTAATAGAGCATAATTTTCTAGGCTGATAGTAGCTTTTTCTTGACAATTCATAGTATTGTGAATTTGAAGGCTTCCGTCCAAAATTAAAGGGTTATTGAAACTAAAATAATTCAGTTTCCTCTCATCCAAAGTACAGGTAGACCATAAATAACAAATATCATTACCTTTGGTCACGGAGCAAAATTAATCTGGAAAAGCATAAGTGTGTAAAATACACCTTAAAATTTTTCTGTCATATAATTGTTATGCTTCTTTTGTTATGGACATAGGAAATCTATGCAGTTTCTCTTGGTTACCAAGTATTCTATAAAGTGTCTTATTCACATTTACTTTGGTTTCAGGTAACAGGTATGCACTTTGGGCTCACACAAGCAAAGAAAAAATATTGGAATATTATTCAGATCCTTGCTTTGAATCTTAAGCAAAATTGTTCTGAGTGCTCTATCCCATATTCTGTAGGCAATTCAACACCCTTACCCATATGGGAACATTTGCAGGATTTACACTGGCTTCATGTCCTTGTATCTATTTAATTCTCCATTTCCCTCCGTCTTCTCTCCACATCCCCCCACCCCATGCCTACACAGATGTTTAGCCCAATTCTTTAATCTTCTCAAAACAAACAAATAATAACAAACCTCCATAAAAGGCATTTTACGGTGTCACAGATTTGACAGAGTTCTGGGTTACATTGGGGATAAGCACACAGTAGCATGAATGGTTATAAATATTAGATGCCTCTCTTCGTAGAAGCCATTTAGTCGCACAGGCATGAAACTCAGAGTCTCTCCCTCAAGACTTTCTCACCTTTGTATTTCCCTTACTTCATTAAGCAGAATAATTGAGCTCAGTTTTTTCCACTCAGCTCTAGAGCTTACCTTTGTATACATGCACCCTGATAAAGCACATGCATCTATGATTTTCTCCCCCCTCAGTTTCTTAAATGGAAAAGAGCAATGTGATAATTGATTTTTTTTCTTTGATATCAGGGTTACTCATTATAGCCATTAGTGCTGTCTTTGAAACATTTCTGATTCTTCTCCCTTCCAGGCACATGGTAGGGTTGTATTTCCTGGTTCCTCTGTGATTAGATGAAGCAATGTGGCTGGTTCTGATCAATAAACAGTGAGTGGTGAGCAGGACTTCTGAGCAGGACCATTTAAATGCCAGCATGTGAAACCCTCTCTCTTCCCTCAGGTTGGCTCCCAACAATGCTTGTGGTATTGGCTGCCTCAGTGTACCTGAGTGGCTAGGAGGAGGAAAAACCTCTGATGACCCGTGGTAGACACGCTGAATATATAAGAAATAAACCATTTTGTCTGTACTGTTATTATAGCAAAAAGAATCTACTCTGACTTTACTCACTACTACTATGCACATGTACAAAGAAAATGTAGTTTTCTTGGTGTCTGGAACAGAGCTGACCTTCCTCAAAGCCCCCACAGGATGGGTAGCCAAAGGAAAAAATAAATAAATAAACCCGATGACTAGAGATATCTAGTACCTTGAAATTTAAACATTTTTTTTCCGGGCAGCCCGGGTGGCTCAGCAGTTTAGCACCTGCCTTCAGCCCAGGGTGTGATCCTGGAATCACAGGATCGAGTCCCTCATCGGGCTCCCTGCATGGAGCCTGCTTCTCCCTCTGCCTGTGTCTCTGCCTCTCTCTCTCTCTCTCTCAATCTCTCATGGGTAAATAAATAAAATCTGTTTTTTTTAAATTTATTATTATTATTATTTATTCATGATAGTCATAGAGAGAGGAGAGAGAGGCAGAGACACAGGCAGAGGGAGAAGCGGGCTCCATGCCAGGAGCCCGACGTGGGACTCGATCCCGGGACTCCGGGATCGCGCCCTGGGCCAAAGGCAGGCACCAAACCGCTGAGCCACCCAGGGATCCCCTAAAATCTTTTAAAAAATGAATAAATAAACATTTTCCCCCTCTGCTTAAATAGTTTATCTCAGTTAGATTCACGGACTGGGGAATTTTCTCCAGCACATGGTGATGAGAGGTTGTTGGTTGCAAATCTATACTCATTAGCTAGTGCTACTCTCTAGTCCTTGCTGGGCCCTACAAGGATGATATTTCATGTTGACCTGTTCAGTGCTTCCCCTGTGAGCAGAGAACCCCATGATGAGCAAGCTCTTGGGTACAACAAAGCTGAAGAGCTGAACTCTTCCTCCTCAGGTCTTCTCTATATATTTTCCTAAGGTCTGGGTATGATTTGGTTTTAATCTTTGCAATGGAGTCTCTCTCCAACCCGTAATTTAAGGATCAGTTGGCCTCAATAAGAACAACCTCACTCTTCTCCCAAACTTGATGGCTAGCTTCATTGACTTTGATACATTTCATATTGTTTGAAATAGATAAGAGACTCTGGGCAATCCTTTCATGTAAGCACTTCACACTACTGTTTTTTGTTTTGTTTTGTTTTGTTTCTTGATGTGGCCACCGATGGTACAGTAGGGTTATTCTGCAAGAGATTTTCCTCCCAGAGACCTCAATGTGAATGGCACAAAAGGCTCCTTGGTTTTGTCTTCTATTTCAACAAACATAATGTAACATACATCCTACTTCTGGGACTTGAGTCGAGAGACCATGATGTTTTCCCCACTTCCAGGCTCTTTCTCCCATAGTCAGCTAGGTCTGGGAGGAGTGGTCATTCCACATCTGCTTCTCATCTGATGCCATTAGTCAGTTGCATTCTTTCCCTTCTCTAGGGCTGAATTGTTAAAAGACCTGTTTATTTGTGAACATGTCTATGAAGAACATAATATAATACATGCACAGTATTATCTCCATTGCACTAATCATATAATTATACTTTATGAAGCCAAAGGAAAAAAAAGAGTCATTTGATTTTCTAAATAACATACCTGATTATTTCATGGTAACCAGGAGCAACTATACTTCCCAAAGGACTAGAACTCAAAATCATTAGAAATCTCATTTGTCTTTTTCTCTTACTCTCATATTCATTCTCCATCTCTATCTCTCTGCAAATATACTTCATTTTAATTTATTTTGCTTTCCTTCTGCAAACCTGATTTTGTCTTCACCATATATATTCTCTTACAAAAAAATCTCTTCCCAAAGTTGACAACCTCAACTTCCAAGGTGATATTAATGAAAGTCAAATAATCAATCCATGCTGAGTAGAATTGAAGAACCCCAGCTTCAAAATACAGGAATAGAAGGAATAGATTTCTCCTTGGTTTTTCTTAAGTCTTCTGTATATCTGAAAACATTAAATGTATCCAAGAACATAAAGTCATTGTGCAAAATCATGATTTCTATAATTCGGTCTGATCAATAGGGAGAAAACCCTCAAATTAAGAAATAGACCTGATCACAATTAAATAAAGAATAAATAAATAAATAAATAAATAAATAAATAAATAAATAAATAAAATCCTTACAGTAGCTTACCATCTTAATGCCTTTATTCCTTTCCTAAATGCACATAGGATTCCTTGATCAAATGGCTTGGGTATTGAAGACATCGTGTTAGTATGCCACTGCCACAAACTTTGAGGAGAAATGACCTGGAAAGCTGCTAACCAGGTAATGCAGGCCACTGCTCAAAAACAAAGCCATCAGAAGAAACTAGCTCAAAGGGCCATTCTGTTCTGCCTCTTTCCATCACTATAATGATTTGTTACCTCCATCTGTACAACACTCTTCTAAGCTGCCAGAGGAAAATGAACCTATCAGCTTCTAGTTATTAACCAAAACACATACTAATAGGCAACTTCAGTTCCATTCCTGGATTATCTGTCAAAACATAATCATCCTCATATCTTTAACTAGTTATGGGGATAGCTAATTTATTCATGTGATTTTCCTATTCCACACTATTATTTATAATTCACTCATTATTTTTTTTCTTTCATTTCTATGTCAGGCAAAAATAACTGGGGAGAGCAAAAAATATTTTCAGCTTAGGTTATTACAGTTTTGGTACTTTAACAAAAGTCAAATGCGCATCTACTAAGTAGCAGGACATTTTCTTGGCCTTATAGATACTGTTATGGACAAGTCAGGAAAGCTTCTCTCCTTTGTGAAACTTGTAGTCTGGAAAGAGGAGAATGGTCATAAAGAAACAAACAAATGGAAATTAAACTCATATTGTGATCACTTTAGGAAGAAAATAAAAACAGGGATATCATCAACAATGACTAGATGTTGAATGTGTCTTTAGTTTGTGGTGTCCAGAAAGGCCTCTATGAAGTGACTTTTGAGATGAGACTAGACAGAAAAGAATAAATCTTCATATGGCAATCTGAAGAGCAGTATACTCCAAAAAGTTGAAACAACAAAAAATATTAATATAAGTGGCGTGTTCTAGGAACCCTAAAAAGGCCAGAATTACTGTTGTACAGAAAAAAAAAGATGGCAAAGTATAATATTATTTTAAAGTAATTCACTAGTGAGTATAATAGGTTAAAATGAAGAGAGGTGCCTGGGTGGCTCAGATGGTTATGTGTTTAACTCTTGGTTCGGGTCATGTCATGATCTCATGGGTCATGAAATCAAGCTCCGTGTCTGGCTCCATGCTCAGTGGGGATTCTACTTAAGATTCTCTCCCTCTGCCCCTCCCCTAACTTGCTCTCTATCAAATAAATAAATAAATCTTAAAAAAATTGAAGAGGGGGAGACAGAAAGAAATGGGGGAGATTGAAAAGAAAGCTATCTACCATGAGTAACAGAGAACACAGAATTGCTTATTGAAAAGGGAATATCATAATACCCAAAGAAAGTAAGGAAGAAAAATATCAGTTTGAATAAATCAGGTAATGTGAGATACTCAGTTGGTTGGTCAATAGAGCAGATAAATATAAGAGTCTAGAATGCATACAAGAGATTTGGATGTACTATTTTTTTCTTAAATTATGTTTTAATTGCATGACTTTTATCATTTCTCTTCTCCCCAGTTCTCCAGGTACATTTGTAATAGCAACTATATTGAGTAATAGTACTTAAAAATCCTTAAGATAGTTATTTTCATTCCTTCCTTTACCTTTCTAGTTGCTGTTCCTTCTGTTTCTAATGCCCTCTCCATCTGTCTTTAATCATTAGCTCCAGTATATCTTTCAGGGATTAACTAAACATCACTTCTTTTATCAGTTAGCTTGCATAGCATCCAAATAACAGAAAACTCTACTTAGCTGGCTTAAATAATGACAGAATTTATTAGCTCACAAAGCTGGAAATCCAAAGGAAGGAGATATTTCTAAATGAGTTTACTCCAGTGCTTCCAGCTCGATCAATTTCTTCTTGTTTCTCTTGGCTGTAAACATCTCCATGTGTTACCCTAACCTTCGTGTTCATAGATACAAAATGGCTATGGCATTTCCTGGATCTCATTGAAGGAAGGGTCCTGCATTCAATATCTGAAACACAAAGTGTAATATTTGAGTAAGCAAGGAAGAACTGTCATTTTTGGCAGACTTTCCTGAGGAGAGTTGATTCTACACAGTTTTTTTTTTTTTAGGAAACATGGAATTCAGGAGTGAGACTGTTTGCCCACTAGTTAAGCCTTGCCTTTGGGAATATGACTCCTGAAGTGTGACTCTTCCTGACTTTCCAATGTTCTGAGGCACGGGTTGCCATTAACACGAGGAGTATTGTCTCAGATTAATTTAATAGATTAAAGCTGATTCTAGGGCAATATTGTTATAATAGCTGCAGAATAATCAGCCTTTTCTAAGAGTATGGGAACTGAAAATTTTGCATTTTATATCTACAAAATTCAACATCCAAAGAAAGAGAACAGAGTCACTTCTGGAAACTCTCCAATGAGATCATAGAATCTTCTTTCCTAGAAATTCCTACCTAGCTTAACACATTACATCTCATTGGCCAAAGTCAGATTGCATGCTTATTCTTGAATATATCTCTGTTGATTTTAAATGCTACATACTAATTAGCTAGGAAATTACTTTTTCAGGAGAAATCAACAAAGGAAAGGGAATGGTATCACTTGATTGTCCTTCCCCTGCAGCAGGGATGAATCCAATAAACAATATGGAGAAGTTGAGCTGGATGTTGAGAGATGATAATATTGCTCACCATATTCCTCTGGGAACCTTCCCTGAATCATCTGTTATTATTCTTGCAGAACATTTATACAGTTCTGGCTTCTCCCCCAGCTTTTCTGGCAAATGACTACCTACTTTCCTGACTAACAGGAGAAGGTAATAGGTAACATTTCCAAAATGTCATTGATTATTTCTCTAGGACAGAGTAAAGTAAAGCTCAATTCTTCAGAAATATTTCTCATCTGTCTAGGGTTAATCCTAAAATGTTAAATGCTAAGTTTGAACTCAACTTTTTATGTTTATAACCATAATGCATGTACATCAATGGAATCTAATTTGAGAGAGGAAAAGACAAGGATTCTCATGGAAGATCATATCTTAAGTGAGTCTTCATGGATAAGGAATTCTTAGCCGATTGGCTAAGGGTGATCTAACACTTCCATGCTGCCTTGTAGGTGAACATTGACAGTCCTACATGTGATGCTTCAGAGGAAAGCTACAAGTGTGAGCTTTATTTCATGTGAATGATCAGGAACATTCCTTTTGCCTCTATCTTTATTCATGAAATCTTTTATGTAATGGTCTTAATGGGCACAGATGTCTCTAGAACAACAAAAAAAAAAAAAAAAAAAGAAAAGAAAAAAAATGAGGAAGCAAGAAAAAGGAAATGAGTGCCAGAAATAGAAGTTAAAATGTGCCATAAACTGGTTTCATGTTCCCAACATTTTCCAGTAGCATCATGCGATGGATGCTGCAATTTGCTGCCTCTGTGCGCCTTCAGAAATGGACTCACTATTCCCCAGCTATGGAAATGCTGCCAAGAGATGACCTACTACTATCAGCTCTCTTTGTGTATTGTCTCGAATAAAGAAAACTGACTTGTCTAAAGTCATACATCTTTCCAAAGACAGCCTGCAGTCAATGATTGGCCATAGTGAGGGTCAAGTCCAGTCCATTCACCCAACTTGAAAGATTCTGAAGACCCATCTCAGCTGCGGAGTACCTTGTGAGGTCAGTGTAGGCCTCAGTTGATCTTCATTGCAGACTAACATCCCTTTATAGCCAACCTGGCTTCTTTCCTCTCCCTTCTACAGGTGTACTAGTGAGCTCCCTAATAAAAATGCTCTATGGTAATATATACCTCATAATCTAACTCCCAGGGAATCCAGCACACAAAAGTTGTTACCTGCATCAGGAGCGGTCCAAATAAACAAACATTCTGAGATGGGGTGTTAGGCTGGATTGCTTTCTATTCATCTGACAATGAAGATCAAGCCCAGGACTCCATTGTAAGGGTAACTGAGCTCCAAAGAAGTGAAACTCCCCAACCAGGCAAGTTTGCCACACTAAGATCAGAGCCCTGGTTGGGAAAGAATAAATCCTTGAAACTTGCCTAAAAATCTCTGGCTTGACCTCCTCCCCCTAATTTTTAATTTCCAGATTGCCCTGAACTATTTGAACCTAAAGAATGAGCCCACTTCTCCAAGTTAAGAGCTGGGATTCCCCATCTTTGAGACCTTATTGCAGAAAACAACTGCTTCCCTCATGAATTTCTTCCACCCATGGCTATTAGGCTAATAACTGGTGGTAAGAGCCAAACAACATGCTGATTAGAATGAGTAAAAAGAATATACCATGAAAGAATGGTAAAGGATCTTGAAAATATGATTAGTAGAGTCTGGGATAGTACATTCTGAGGTCATGGCCTGAAGGTAATGGGTAAAATACAAATTATAAATATATGAAATATAAAAATAAATAGAAAAAATATAAATTGTGTTCCTCTCCAGTTGTGTTTGAGCCTTAATGGCTGGATATAAGAAGGTAATTAAGGTTAAATGAGGCCATAGGTTGGGACCCTGATTTGACAGGATGAATGTGCTTTTATGAGTAGACACCTGAAAGCTCACTCAATCTATCTTTTCCTGTGTGTGCACAAAGTAGAGATCACACAGAGAGATGGTAGCCACCGATAAGCCAAGAGACTTCATAATGAAATCTACCTTCCTGATGCCTTGATCTTGGGCTGCTAGCCCCTGTAACTATTAAGCAATAAATTTTTGTTGTTTAAGTTACCCAGTCTGTTGTGTTATATTATGACAGACAGTTCAAACAGAATGACACAGCCACAAACTGGGTAATATGAAAAGCTGTATGTATAAAATATAAAGGAAGAAAGAGCTCTGCAGGAAATTTAGATTGTGGTACAAACAGCTCTGTGCTTGGTGCCATTTGACATATAAGACTAATGTTTTGGAGCTATTGATGGTGAGGGAAGATGCTGTGTAGGAGTGCAACCTACATAGGCCAGAAAGTAGAGGTGAACTGCACCTGTTAGGCCTGCCTAAATTTTTGAGTTGGTAAATCCAATAGAAAATGCCTCTGACTGGAAGTTTTGGCTTCCTGGTAATTGAGTTTCCTGTTCAGACACTCTATCCATGCCAGGACCCAAGACCCAGTGAAACAGACACTGATTTTCAAAAAGTATATAATTCTCCATTTTAGTTCATATTGCCTTGCTCCAGAACACTAGGGATCTGCATTATGATTCCCTAACTGGTCACTGCATAAGCCCTATACAGCGTATACCTTCCAGATCCTTCTCCAGAATGAAAAAGATATTCCCCTATTTGCTGGAAGTCCTGCCAAAGGACAGCTGTCACTGTGCTCTCTGGATCGCCTTAGATGAAGAAAGAGGCCTTTCTAAATTCATGCCTCCATCCAAAAGCATTCTTCATTAAATAACTGATAAACATGAGAAAGGGAACAGCCTAGAGCCTGGCCATAACACCAGACAATTCTGAATCCCACTTCTGATGTCCCTGTGGGGATTAATGGAAGCCTTTATTAGGATGACTTCAGAGTTGAATATCTCTGTAGTTCCACCTCCTTTCTCCCTTCCACAGTGTTGATCCCCAAAGCACTCCTTAATAACTCCTATATACTAATCTCTACCTCAGACTTTACTTCCCAGGAAGCCTATCCTATAACCAGGTACACAATCAATAAAAATGATTATGTGAGTTACATTTGTCGTTATGTCATTAAAGATTCATGCCATACCCCATTTTATCTCTGTAAAATCAAAGAAAAAATTAAGTTTTGTATGCAATTGCATTGCAGTGATAGAATAACTACTTTTTAAGTGCTTATTATCTGTGAAATTGACTTTTAAAATAGTCTGACAGGTTTAACCATCAAATAATATTACAATTAGTATTGTACAGAATATTTTCTCCTTTGCTTTTAGTACCCATGGGAGCAAATTCATTAATAAATATATTTTGATTTCCAGAAAGATTGAACTAATAATAATTTGAATAGTTACATCTTTAAAAAAAAGATTAAAAAAAGTGGGGGGCAGCCCCAGTGGCTCAGCGGTTTGGCGTCGCCTTCAGCCTGGGGTGTGATCCTGGAGACCTGGGATCAAGTCTATGTCAGGCTCCCTGCATGGAGCCTGCTTCTCCCTCTGCCTCTCTCTCTCTCTCTCTCTCTATGTCTCTCATGAATAAATAAATAAAATCTTAAAAAAAAGATTTAAAAATAATTTGAATACTTGCAAATGAGGTCCTAAAAAAGACCGTTTTCCTTAAAAGTTAGACAAAGAACAAATATTAATCCAAGGTTGTTTTTCTTTCATGCAGTTCTCCTCACTTTTCTCACTGTCTGGTAGTAAAAGCATAACACTCATAGATGTCCTAATATCACTGTTGGAGGTATTTTTAAAGGGTCTTTGTAAATATGTGTCTTCTTAGAGTCCTAGACTCAAAGTAAACATTTAGGCACAAAGAAGAAAGAAAGAGAAAGGAAAGAAAGAAAGAAAGAAAGAAAGAAAGAAAGAAAGAAGAAAGAAAAGAAAGAAAGTCTAAAATTGACTAATATTTCTTAAATATGACTGATAATGGACTCAACACACTAACCCCTAAATATGAAAGCTTGTGCAGGCACTGATTTTGTTAGTGAAGTTAACTTTTACGCTTACCTCTCGAAAGCATTTGCATGCCAAATTCAGAAACTCTATTTGCATATTGCACTGAAGATTAACTAAGGCTTGCCATAGCTCTGAAAAGCAGAAGAGAGAACAAATCATTAATATCATTAGCTTAATGTATTGTTTATGACAATTCCAAAGAAGGGGAATATAAAAAAACTGGAAACCTCGAGAACAGAAATTAGAAAGAAGTGTTTGTTTTTGAACAGAAGAAAATTTGTTTAATAGTTTACTAGTTCAAGTAGCACAGGAAAACAACCAAGGTAATTCAAATAGTAAGTAGGCGTTATTTGGGGAGAACCAGAACATTTAAAGGAATGAATCTTGATGATCACATTACTCCTGCTCTTTCTAAATGGTGCTATAACCGCGTATGTTTTATATACTTGTTGGAAAAGACTTTTAAACATTAATTTGTGCTGTAGTAAAATTATGTTATGTAAAGTACTTTAAATGCTGAAGTTTAGTGTGATTAAGCAATGCCCAAACTATTGTGATGTTCCAGAAAACTAGGGAAGTTATCTTCACTGAAAGAAACTGAGAGCTTCGGTGCTCTGCCCATGGATTATGATTTGAATTGGTGTACATAGGCTTTTGAAAAGAATTTTACGGGAAATAAATCCCACAAATTTATTTAAGAATTTTCTGTGGTATTCAGGGCCAGTTTATTTCCATGTCAACTTTTCAGGATTTATAATAAGTCACATATAATATCAGTTATCCTTTCAAAGACGTAGATCAATCTTTCATGTCTTCATTGACACACTGCTTCACGGATTTCAGACTCTTGGGAGTAAAGGGCCAACTTCACCATTTGGGTGTCCAAATCACTGATGCGTCAGTCAACATATGTGCTCCTCTGGTTTTCTTCACATCTCTAAATCATATATGACCTTCAAAGCCTTTTGAAAAACCCCATTTGCAGGAAGCATTCTAACTTTTCCTCAATTTCTTCTTGAAATTTGTATTACATTAATGTCTGTATGACACAGGTGAGCTTCTATGTTAACCTTTTTTATCATTATGTCTAATTTGTTTCCTTGAAAATGCTATAAGTAATTTTAAGACAAATGTCATGCTTTCTATCTTTGTATCTCCTGATGTACACTGGGCACAGAGTAAGGTTCCAAAATTATTTGTTTATATATTGTACAAACATTCTTCTCTCGTTTATGTGAAGTTTCAGACATCCTGAAGCTAAATAATAAATATAGTGTAACATTGGTTTCAGAAGTAGAATTTAGTGATTCATCACTTTCATATAAAACTCAGTGGTGGGATGCCTGGGTGGCTCAGTGGTTGAGCATCTGCCTTTGCCCCAGGGCGTGATGCTGGAGTTCCAGGATGGAGTCCCATATCGGGCTCCCTCTGAGGAGCCTGCTTCTCCCTCTGCCTATGTTTCTGCCTTCTCTCTGTGTCTCTCATGAATAAATAAAATCTTTAAAAAAGTAAAAAATAGAACCCAGTGGTTATCCCAACAAGTGCCCTCCTTAATGCCCATGATTCACCTAGCCCATCCCACCCACCAACCCTCCAGCAACTCTCATGATTGTTCTCTATCATTAAGAGTCTCTTATGGTTTGCCTCCCTCCCTTTTCAAATTTTCTTCCTCTCCTATTTTTATCTGTTTTATTTCTTAAATTCCACATATGAGTGAAATCATATGGTATTTGTCTTTGTTTGACTTGTTTCACACCCCCTAGCTCCATCCACATCTTTCCTTTATCTCTAAGCATCATATCCATTAGTTCTCTGAACATATTTATAATGGCCTATAGTGGCTATTTGGAAATCTTTTTCTGTTAAATCTACTCCCTGACATCTACTCCATGACATCTACTCCCTCTCATAAACAGTTTCTGTTGCCAATTTTTTTTTCCTGTATGTAGGTCACGATCTCCCATCTCTCTGCATGTATCATAATTCTTTGCCCAAAACTGGACAATTTTGATAAAACATTGTAAGCAGTTCTGGATACTGTTGCATCCCACCCCTCCAGGGAGCTTTTTTTTTTGTTGTTTTCTGTTGTTTTGTTTTATTTGTTTTGTTATTTAGTTAGGCTTTCAGTAAAATTTATTTCTCTCACAACATAGAGCCTTCATGCCACTTCTCGGAGGATGGGTCTTTAGGCATGTCTTCCTTTCCATAATTTCTCTGTTAAGCTTTCTGCCTCATTTTTTAATTACACCTACAAGTTAGAGCCCATTAATTAATGGCTGGCTATTATTTTCATCAGTGACCTTTACACACATTTACTAACAACCTGTTTCAGTTACATTAAGAAAGGCTCATTTTTGAGGTCAGTCTGAGATTTGTTCTGATCCTAGCAGGCCTCTTCTAAGCTGCCTCATTTCCTCTTTCTCTGTTCAACTAACTGACCTAAGATTTTATTTTTTAATAATTAAGAGAAGTTGCTTTTCTAGAGCACCATTAGCCTTGTACTTCCACATAATCTGTTTTAAATAACGTCAGTTCCTTGAGGAAAGCTCTAGACATATGTGTTCTTATGGATTATTTCACACTAAGCAAAACCTAGAGTCACTATTCTGTACACCTATAAAGGCAGTAGCCTTTGATCTTGGCTTGTCTCTTCTAGAATGGAACCTCTGCCAGATGAGTAAATTGGAATAAGGGCAATCAGGGCCTCAGAATTCTCAGCCTGCGTACCTACAGTGTAGCCTCCATCCTATGAATGGGGTATATGTGGAGGAAGGGAGTTCCTGACCTTTTGACCACACTCACCAAGAATTGAAGTTCTTCAGCTTGGAGGGAATAAGAAATTCTATGACTTGTCCCTTCCAGCTGAAGCATGCTAATTCCTGATTGGAAGCTAAGGGGAGAGGGAGCCCCATTTCTTAACTATACCCTCCCAGACTTGAACTTCCATCAAGCTGAACTGAGAGCTAGAAGAGGGAATGAGTTTTGACTCAAAGCCACAAAATTTTTGCTGTTTTTGTTGAGATTTAGATTTCCTTGAATCGTTTCTTAATTTGTTCTATGCACATAGAACAATTTCCCAAGAAAACAGTTTTTTTTGTTTTTGTTCTAATAGTTCTCACCAGCTTTTCATGGAGCTGCTCATGTCACTATCATGGAAGTGCAACCAAATGCAGTATGTTCATTTCCATATTTAAAATGTATAAACTGTATTTTATAACCTCCTAAGTCCATTTACCTAGTGAGTAGCAAAACTCAGATATGAATCTAAGCATTCTGCATTGTATCACTACATCATGTTGACTACCATGACAAGGATTGTGTGTGTTTCTATGTGTGTTACCTTAATAAATGAAGAATAGCATTGCTTCATTTACTTAGCATTCATTTACTCTGCAAGTCATACAGTTAGTATTATCTATGTGCCAGCCTAAGAGCTGGAAATAATAACTATTAAGATGAGCAATATCTCCATGTAGCTTATAGTACAGTAAGATTGATTGTTGACGTAATATCTATTTATCTTATCCTGAGCAAGATATTGCTGTGAGTATACTCAGTGACTGTGCAAGACCCTGACTTCGGTGTCTAGTGGATAGCTCAAATTTATCATGAGCTAAACCCTATTATCAAACATAACTTTCCCCAATTTGTTTCTACACCAGTTTCTTCATATTAACAAACGCAATCGCTGACTTCCTGGGTTCTCAAGCCATGGAAAAGGGATCATTTTGATTCATCCCTTTCCCTTACCCTTCACATCTCAATTCTTTCTTTTTTTTTTTTAGATTTTATTTATTTATTCAACACACACACACACACACACACACACGAGGCAGAAGGAAAATCAGGCCCCATGCATGGAGCCTGATGCGGGTCTCCATCCCTGACTCCAGGATCATGCCCTGGGCCAAAGGCAGGAGCTAAATCGCTAGGTACCCAAGGATCCCCTCACATCTCAATTCTTAACAAGGCATGTCAAGTTTCTCACTGAAAAATACATCTCAGGGCCATTCAGTTCCCTCCTTCACTAGCAGTTTCTCAGTCAAATATACCTCAAATTCTTAGACTGCAATGGTCTCCTAACTGGTTCCATTTTTTTCACTGTTTTGAGCATATAATTCATTTTCCACTTAGCAGCTACAGTGAAATCCCTTAAGAAAAGTTAATTTGAGGTTATAACTCCCTTCCAATGGTATTCTTTTGCCTATGTAGAAGATTATATTTTTTTTTATGTATAAGGCTGTTTATTAGTCTTTACCTACCTTTTCAGTTTTGTTTTTTACCAAGTTCTCCTATGTTTCCATGTTGATCTTCTTCTTATCTCCCAAGTATTTCAAATTTATAACTCCCATATGGCTGTATCAAATATTAATTTCCTGGAAAAACTCTTGAGTAGGTATCTACTTTATTGACTCTTCCTTAATCTCCAGTTCTTATTCCAATTCTCACAGAGCTTTTGTGAGATCAATGACTGTGATGTAAACCCCCTAATACTATTTATACCTAAAAAATAATTCTTCATATATTTTTGATATTCTCTTTCAATACACAGATCTAACTGAAATAATCTTATTTACTTATTACTTATTTATTTAATTTTATTTATTTTTTTATTTGATTTTATATTGTTGCCTCATCTTCCTGGAAAGTAATAAGGCATCTAATAATACAAATTTTAAATTTTTAAAAGAAGTAAATGAGAGATTGAATAAATGTGTAAATGAAATAGTGTTCTACAAGCTGCATGTTGAGAAATGTCTTTAAAAATATTAATTAGGATTACGCTACCTAAAATATATAATTGTTTGAACATAATGGAAGTTTATTTCTTGTTCACATTAGTTACTAAACAAATGTTCCTGACCAGTTTTAATCCAAGTGATCTAAAGAGATTTTCAGGGATCTAGAGTCCCTCCATCTTAGGAACATATGACTTCCAAGATTATCAAAATTGTCTCTAGCAAGTCAGTGGAAGAAGAAGGAACATGTAGAGAAACTGGACCTTTATCTTTGTTTTGATCCAGAGTTAACAAACTTCACTGTGGGCATTATTCATAGGTTAACCCTTAGACACAAAGGAGGATGGAGCTGCTTCCAGCCACAACCTTGTGCTATGGGATACTCATAATTATCTTAAATTCTGGAAATCTGTCTGCCATTATTTTTTAAATGATGACTATATATATCTTAGTTATATTTTTTGTATTTTCTCTGTCAAGCATATGAATGAAATTAATATGTAGAATCCCAAACTTACTATATTATCTCGTTTGGAGAGCATACTCAGAGACATTTATAGATAACATCTGGCAAGCTTAATTCTACCATAAGTAAGACCTCAGAAGTGTGATTTGCTATGTTTACCTCATTATTTTCTTTATACTATTATTCTTTTTTTTATATATACTATTATTCTTCCTTTAATTTCTCATTTGTCCTGGTTTCTTTATTTTTTATTTATTTTTTTGTCCTGGTTTCTTTAAATGATGAAATAAAGTTCCATTCAGAACACATACAGGGGAAATAAAAATATATTAAAAACAATGTAGTAACATATGCAGCTGCATGTTTAAAGATAAATACTTTTGAAAGGTAAATCTATGAAAGAAAAATTACAGAAAAGAGGAGTTTTGGTTCTTGAGCTATTTCTAATCTCTCTTTTGTAGATTCTGTGTTGTTCTCAGTGGTGAGTCCCTTGGTCCCAAGACACTCTGGTGTGACATAACTATATCCTTATACCAGTCTTTTAGTTCTTATCTCTAATTAAGAATTTGCTCAATGTTCACTTTTTATCCTATGGTTAATTTACAGGAATGATGTTTCACTTCTCTCTAGCACTACCCAAAAAATGTCTTAAGTGCTTATAAGTTTTCACTATGGTATGCTGGATCAATAAACAGGTAAATTAACTTTTGTTTTTCTCAATTTTATCCTCTCTAAAGGGCAATAATAATAGCATCTATCTCATAGAGTTATCTTAAATGATAAATCCATAGCCTATGTGAAACAACAGAGTGCTTAGTACTTTGAATAGGCCACTATTTAAAATGACACACAATGTTCACTGGATCTGTTTAGTTATGGTAATATCATATTCCACTTATGTGGGAGCTGCTCTAGTCCTTTTTCTGAGTAATCCGACTTCAATTTCATAACCATTTATAGGAGAGGAAACTGTAGCAACTTGGTTTTATATTAATTAATTTTCTCCTGCATCCTAACTTATGTGAACAATACTAATAATGGTGATGAAGGATTTTACCTGGTTTTGTTTTCAGTTAGAAAGTTGACATTACTGCATAATAAATGGAAGCTGCCATGACTTTGAGTCCCTTACAGTTATGAACAGGTTAAGGGCAACTTTTTTCTCCTCCAAATCTATACTCCATCTTCCCTCATAAAGTGTGTCATTCTGTCCAAAGAGAGCTAGCCAAGATGGAAAGTTTCCAAAGACTGCTTTCACTAAAGTTTCCCAAAACTACCCTCAAGTTTGGGTTTCCCAAAACTACCCTTGGTTTCAATGGTTTACCAGAAGGACTTATAGAACTCATTTAAAGTAATTATGGCCATGGATATGGTTTATTACAGTGAAAATTATACAAATAAGAATCAGTGACAGGGAAGACACATAGGCAAAATATGGAAGTGTTCTAACTCTGAATCTTCTGTTGTTCCTAGGAAACATTACCCTCCCAGACTGATGTGTGACAATGTACAAGAGTATTGCCAATCAGGGAAGTTTACCAGGGTCTCAATGTCCAGAGCTTTTATTGAAGATTGATCATATAGGCATGATGGATTAATTGATTGATTGCCCATATGGTTGAACTCAGTCTCCAGGTCCACTGATTAGTGTATAACCAGAGCTTCAACCCAAAATCACACTGCTGGTCTTTCCGGCATGGCCAGCCTTCATTCTATGACCATTGGGTATGGTCAGTATCCAATCTAAACAAAAGTATTTCCTTCTTATATAACATTGGATACCTCTTGGAAGCCAAGGGCGAAGGGTCAACCTCTCTTTGGACAAGGACAAATTCTTTACCATACAATGTCACCAGCAAGAGACTGCTGATAGTCTGTATATATGTCAACTTTTGCCCCTAAAATATCTGAATCTGTGTTTTACATCAAAAGTTCCCAAGAAAGAAATCTTTCCTTTTTAAATATTTTATTTATTCATGAGAGACACAGAGAGAGAAAGAGACAGAGACAGAGGGAGAAGCAGGATCTCTGTGGGGAGCCTGATGCAGGACTTGATCCCAGGACCTCAGGATCACGACCTGAGCCAAAGGCAGATGTTCAACCACTGAGTCACCCAGGTGCTCGCCAAGAAAGAAATTTGATTGGCTTGTCACTGTAGGTCATGTGGAGACTTCACCTAAACCACTTCTCCAAAGACTTCTAGTGTACAATAAACACCAACCACTATGATTTTATTAACATAATCATTGCATGTATACACAATATATATTTACTCATTTGCCTAAAAGTAATTATTTTATGTACCTAATAGAAAGGAAACATTGATATGTAAAGCAAGCAAAAGAGAAAGTAGTCATTTAGAGTTTTTCCATTGCTTTTACTTTATTATCCATATTTTAACTTTCTGATCCAAATCATGGTTTGTCCATATTTAACTCAGTGAATGGAAAAATACTGCTTTCATCAGTAATCCACTTTTATGTCTAACTTCTCTTTGAACCAAAAAGACTTTTCTTATGCTTGATCCAAATTACTCTTGCTTAAATTTAAATGAATTTTCTTTGTTCTGTTTTTAGCAGTCAGATCAAGCACTTCATTGGAGAATGAAGGTAACACAAAGCATTACTACTAACCACCTCTCAAATACATCCGAGTCACTTTAAATTCTCATTCTTTCTTCCCAGATTTTAACTATTCCTCCCACATGGGGTCATAGCAAATCTAATAAGAGATACAGAGTTCAGGAAACTCTCAAAACTATTCAAAATATACTTTTTAATGAAACTACATGCAAATGGGTTGCCTGGATTTTATTTTTTTAAAGTTGTTCAAGGTATACAATAGAAAAAATTGTCTCCATACCTCACAATAGGACATGAAAGCAATATAGGGTTATGTCTTTTGCATCCTCAGTTTCTAGTAGTAATGTTATGATTATGTTGCTAGGCAATGTGCAAATCAATGGCTCCTTGGGATCTTGTATCCTTTGGAAGAAGCTATATTTAACAGTTTGTTTATAATGTATTTTCCTAAATGTAAAATATCTACAGCATTGTTAGAACACCTGGCTTTAGGGTCATCTAATTAAACTCATTGTAAACACATCTTAGGAAGGTTTATTTTCTAACTACATTATATGAAATAAAATATGTGTTTGTGTGTATAAATAATATACTATTTTTACATGTATATTTAAACTAAATGTAGAATTTCTGAGTTTTCTATATGTGAACTTCCAAGTGATTTACAGGAAAAACTGCTAATACTTGTTAACTTACTCAGAAGTTCTAACCATTGAACTGAGCCAGAGAACCTTCTACCAAGTCTTTGCTAAAGCCTTTTCTTCTACACAGTCAGGGCAGCTTATTAATCATAGCAGTCTAACCTAGGTGGAAAACCTGTCAACATTTCCTAATGTTTCAGAGGGGTGCAAGAATAACTCTTGTTAAGTCCCAGAACTTCTGAGGCCCCAGAACTGAATCTTATAGGAATTAATAAATGAGGTGCACTAATATATTTTACCTGTTCGTTGTTCATGAACTTTGAATTTAATGAAATATTTGCTGAATGCTAACTACATGTTAGACAAAGATCATATAAAGGCAAATCCTATGTAACATATTTCTTCAATATACTTACATTAGGTTTGTATAAGCTAATAAGGGCAAAAGACATTATAATTCCTTTGACAAAAACATATGACTAAAGTATTAGAGGATGGAATGGCAAATGAGATAAGAAAACAAAGGGGGAGAAAACCTACTGACCGTTAGACACAAAGACATAAAATGATCTTGTGTGTTTAGGTAAACACAAAGACCACAGTGTAGCTAGAGAATAATTTGAGAGAGCAGAGGATGTACAGGAAAGGCCTTGCATGCCATGCCATTCCCAGTGGCAATGAGAGAAAGTGATCAACTTGAGCTGATTATTAAAAATACCAGTATTGAATTTAAAATAACTACTTTAATAGTAGTGAAAGTGATAAATTGGAATTGGAGACAGAGGCAGTTAAAAGTAACCTCATAAGCAGGGAAGCCAAACTGGAGAGCAATTTGGAGATGTTGGAGGTTATTAAGTCACCCTATTAAGAGATTAGAAAAAAATTGAACTAAGTAGCTCTGTGTTTGGAGGGGAGAGGATTGTGTAAATGATATTCAGAAATGATTACTGAGCTATAGCAGTCATTTATACTGTTCACTGAACATTTCTGGGTTTCCATGTTGTGATCACATGGAAGAATGTTACTTCCTGGACCCTATTTCAGATGGTAAATTATAAGCCAAAGTTAGGTATTTCACTTTTGCATGGAGCATTTATTTATTGTCAACACAAAACCCTCTAGTTCTTCCTTCCCTGTAGCCCATGAACAACAATGCACACGTTGCATATTGCTCCGTCAGCCTGTGTTCCTGAGAAACTAAAATGATTGGAGTTCCTTGCAGACCTGCAATGGCTCTGTAGCATGAGTGAGAAATAAACTTCTTGTTCTAAGTCACTGATGTTTTTGAGTTTTTACCACAGCTTGATATAGCCTACTCTGACTGATTTTAAAGCCATTGGTGCAAAACACCTGAATGAACCAACAGGCCAAAATGGAGAGCTCACAGACAGACATACATATGGATCCACTATGAATAGGGTACTTCACAAATCAATGAGTAAGTGAAAGATTGTTTGGTGTAGAAAAACTGGCTCACTATCTGGGTGAATATACAACTGGATCCCTACCAAAGACCACACAAAATGGAAAATCTAGATGGACTAAAGATTTAAATCTAAAATAAATATTCAGTAGAAAAAAATACTGGAAAATTACTATGACCAAAACCAAAAAATAACTTCTTAAGTAAAATGTTCAAAACGCAATCCAATAAGGAAGACGTATAGAAATAAATCTGAAAATTAACAAGAAAAAAACTCTGCAATCCAAAACCAATAATAAACAAAGCCATGTGAAATCCTTTCCAGTAGAGAAAACCAAGTAAGATGACAAATAGAAGATGTGATGCTCAAAATCAGTTATTGGGGAAATCCAAATTAAAGCAATAATGACATATCACTTTTCTCCTGTTAGAAAGCTGTCTAATGCCAAAATGCCAAGTATTGAGCATGTTTAAGTCCTCATTTCCTGCTGTAGAAAGTTATACTGGTGAGACCTTGCTAGAAAGCAGTCTTGAATTACCTACTTAAATATAAAATATATACAGTCTGCTCCTGATCACACACCCCAGCAAGATTTTCACAAAGATGGTGTGAAGGACATGTAAATAAATTCTCAGTGATGGATTGTTTATGGAGATTTGCAGAATAGATGGGTAAACTGTGGTGGCGATACATCATGAAATATTAGGAGCAACACGTCAGAGGTAAATCTGGAAACATAAATAATCTTAGAAATGTACTGATTACTTTTTTAAAAAACTAAATTATGTCACATAATCCTATTTGTGTATATTCAGTGTCTGCAGACAAAATGATTATTTCAAAAAGCACTTATGATAATAAACAATAAAGACATTAATATATTTGCCTATGTTGAGTGGAGGTGCAGAATAAATGATAGAGGATAAAAAAGAACAATTGAAATTGAGCACCAATAAAAAATAAATTTATAAATAAAAAAATAAAAAAATAAAAAATAAAATGAACAATGAATAGAAAAGAAATTGTTCTATAGTTCAAATGCTGATGATCTTGCAAATCGAGGACCAGGTATCCTGTAAAATAGGATAAGAAATGCCATTCATTTGGGTTAACATTTAGAGACTAGTTATAATCATCCATATAAATTATCTAAGATGGAGAAATAAAAATACATTGTGATAATATATGACTGTGTTGCAATTGTTATAGACAAACCTGTTTGATTCAGGTGTTATCAGAGTACTTTGAATGCATGGGTTCCAAAATTCTTCTGGGATTCAATATGTGCTGTCACGAGATATCTTAAACTTATCTCTGCATTGTGAAGTTGGTCTGTTGTTATTTTTTCATATTTAAAGATAATACTTTGCTGTGCACACTCTCAGATTTAATTCCTTTTCCCCCCACTATTATTTACCTGTGGCTCATTTTTCAAATTTTGGGTCATCCATTCTAATAGAGGACAGATCTCTATTCTTGGTGTTAAGAATGACAGATATTTGCAATCAAAATGTGAAAAATCACATGAGCTATGATTGCAAGCTTACCAAATGGTTGCAAGCTTACCAAATGGTTGTAAAGTGTACAGATAGATATGAACACCTATAGCATTTACAAACAATTCCATAAACAAAGGCAGGAAGAAATGACTTAGATGAACCTCCAGGATATAGCTATGCAGGCTGCCTGGTTAAAAGGGATTTGTGTGTATTAATGTGTGTGTGTGTGTGTGTGTGCGCGTGTGTGTCTATTAATGATCCATTACTCCAGATCCATTACAAGTCTGGCATGTTGTACCAACTATATTCAGAAAAATGTGAATTGAACAGACATCAAGAAACCAAAGAGGGTCTAGTGGGATTGATTTATGTTTCATGCGGTCAGTACCTATGAGATCTGTAGACTTGAGAAAAAATTACCAATTCTGAAAAGAAAGTATGACCTTTTCATGTGCAGGAGGTCTAGAAAAAAAATGAATGTAAGCTGCAATGATTCAGAATTGCCATTTGGGTAACTTTTCATGGGGTGACTGTATTTCACAGGACATTGCTGGTCAATTTTATGTCCTAGGAGAGAAAGTAAAGAACACATTCAAGAGGAACCAAGGGTTAACATGTAACAGAATACATTTTATATCAAAATTAAAATACAGTATTCACCATGAGGAATAAGAGAACAGAGGTATTAGTAGTACACAATGAAACTTTTAAACTTGGGCAACAGAAGAGCACTTACTGGTGTCACAGAACATTTTTAATTGTTCTGAAGATATAACAGATTCTATACTTAAAATACCACAGACAATTTAGAAATTTAACTTGAAGTACAAACTCTGCAATTATCATTTCATGTCTTGAATTGTTTATTGCAATTTTAATAATATATTAATAATCTGCTTTTCTCTAATTTGTCACTTACTCCTTTCCTATAAGAAAAGCTAGTGACAAAATTCACACTCATTCACATCTTCCTATAAAAAACAGTTTCTTACTTGTGTTTTGTTCAACATTAATTTAAACATACAAACTTTTTGGGAATTCAGGAGAGCACTTGCTGTGATGAGCTGGGTGTTATATGCAAGTGATGAATCACTAAATTCTGCTCCTGAAACCAATATTACACTATATGTTAACTAACTGGAATTTAAATTTAAAAAAATAATTTAAATAAAAACTTGAAAAAAAGAAAGCAATAAGCTATAATGATTCAACAATAAAAAATAAAAATAAGTAAACATAAAGATTTTAAGTTAGTATCAGAACTCTGGAATGAAGATTATACTTACCTGATATATCCCTGTTTTATATCAGTATCTTTTTTCATATATATATTTACATATTATTGAAGTTCAATTTGCCAACATATAGTATAACACACAATGCTCATCCCATCAAGTGCCCCCCTCCGTACCCATCATCCAGTCACCCCATCCTCCCGCCCACCTCCCCTTCCACTACCCCTTGTTCATTTCCCAGAGTTAGGAGTCTCTCATGTTTTGTCACCCTCTCTGATTTTTCCCACTCAGTACCCCTCCTTTTCTCTATAATCCCTTTCACTATTTCTTATATTCCCCGTATGAGTGAAACCATATAATGATTGTCCTTCTCCGATTGACTTACTTCACTTAGCGTAATACCCTCCAGTTCCAACCACACTGAAGCAAATGGTGGGATGTCATCCTTTCTGATGGCTGAGTAATATATACAATGGAATATTACTCAATTTCTTTTTTTTTCTCAATTTCTTTTTTATCTTCATTTCAATCAATGCTTTTCTCATCCTATATCTGATTAATAGTCCCTAGTTATTTGCACATTATCATTAAACATCTTTTTCCATATTTATCTCTCCCAAAAAGAAACATCTATAACACTGATAATAGTAAATAATAGCATAACTAAATTAGAGACTTGAGATAAAGTGTTTTCTAGAGGGTTAAAAAAAAATTTTGGCTTTAAATATTCTGAATATACCCTCACAATCAGCAGTTTTCCATTATTTCTTACATGCAAGATTAATAATAAAATTATTAAAAATCATAAATAATTAGAATTATTTAAAATGTATGTTTATTTTTATTTACATGAAGTATATATTTATATTTAAATCTTTAATATATTGATATTTAAATATATAAAATAAATATATATTATGTAAAATATATATTTATACAATGTAAGATATATATTTTTCATACGTATATTTCATTATATATATATTTTTCCCTTCAATTATCGTAATCAGAAGTGGAGACATGGAGGCTTTGCCCACTGCTGTTATTTTTTATTACAACTCTAATGACAGTGGAAAACTTTGAAAAGAGAAACAACTTTTGGCTTAATATAACCCATTTCTGTGTGTGTATTTCTTAAAGATAATGGCTAACTATAATGATGAACATGACAATCTTAATGCCATGGAAAAAACGTTAACTCAACATCAAGATAAAACCAAAGCAGGAAGTAGAACACTTAACAATAACCAAGAGTGACATCATTATTTGTCAAGTAGCTCCTACTTACAGACAAACATTTTCCTTCTTTCAAAGGAAAACAGATGCTTTTGCTTTAGAATTAAACAGATTTTTGAGTTTTTAATCTCACCTAATTTTTAGTACTAATATTCATATTCACTTTAAATGTCTTGTAAAGTATCTAGCATTTTTGAGTCTTGTTTCTTCCAGAAACACAAATTAAAAATGAGTAACTTAGAACATATTAATTCCTCAGAAACATCACACATAAATTGAGTAAAAAGCTACACTGCATAATTCATATATTAAAAAAAGATAAAGTAGTGCAACTAAAAATAATAGACTTAAATAAACTTAATAAAATTAAGTTCCTTCTCATGAATAAGGAGATGGTGAGAAGAAAAGTCTCAGATTTAAAATCTTAGAAGACAAATATTGGGATTTTTCCTTATAAAAAATTGCCTAGAGTTTAATATAAGTTCCCAGAAAATATTTTGTTCAAGAAATTAATTTTAGGGGTGCTTGAGTGGCTCAGTTGGTTAAGCATCTGCCTTTGGCTCAGGTCATGATCCCAGGCTCCTGAGATTGAGCCCCACATTGGGCTTCCTGCTCAGCAGGAAGCCTGCTTCTCCCTCTCCCTCTCTCCCTCCACCTACTCATTCTCTCTCTCTCTCTCTCTCTCTCTGTCTCAAATAAATAAATAAAAATTAAAAAAAAAAAGAAATTAATTTTCAGGGACACCTGGGTGGCTCAGTGGCTGAGTGTCTGCCTTTGGCTCAGAGTGTGAATCTGGGGTCCTGGAATCGAGTCCCGTATCAGGCTCCCCAAAGGGAGCCTGCTTCTCCCTCTGCCTCAGTCTCTGCTGCTCTTTCTGGGTCTCTCATGAATAAATTTTAAAAAATATTTTTTTTAAAAAAAGAAATTAATTTTCTGGAGCACCTGGGTAGTTTAGTTGGTTAAGGGTCTGACTCTGGATTTCAGCTCAGGTCATTATCTCAGGGTCATGAGATTGAGCCCAGCCTCAGGCTCTGTACTCAGCATGGAGTCAGCTTGAGATTCTCTCTCTCCCTCTGCTCTCCCGTCCAGGCTTTGCATGTGTGTATATGCTCTCACTCTCTCTCTTTCTCAAATAAATAAATACAATCTTTAAAAAAAGGAGTCAATTTTCAGAGAATTATATCTCTTATTTCACGACTGTTTTTAAAGTATGTTTGTGACCTAATTCCAAGGAAAGTGACAAAATGCAAGTAAAGAAGAAAAATTCCCACAAAGCGTGTTGTGTCTAAGTGTCATTTATTTATATAGATGCCAAGTTAACCATGCTGTTGCATTTTGATAACATAGGAGGAAACACATGATTATATTTCACCATAAATGGATTGTCCCCTTTTACTGTTTTACACCTTAAAATGTGGTCTTTCATTTTTGTGTACTTATATAAGTTTTCTTTTATATGAAATTTGTCATTTAGAGCTTAGTGGTTAAGAGAGTTTCAATTAGACTTTTTCTGGGTTTAGAAGCCTGCTCAGCAACTTGCCAGATTCATCTTGAGAAAGTTTCTTCTGTAACTGTTTCTTTATCTGTACAAAGGAGCTAACAATGGTATTTACCTTATAGAGTCTTTAAAGGATTAAATGAATGCATCTAGTTAGAATTCAATTAAATGTAAACTATTTTTTTAAAGATTTGATTTATTTAATCATGAGAGACACAGAGAGAGAAGCAGAGACACAGGCAGAGGGAGAAGCAGGCTCCCTGCAGGGAGCCTGATATGGAACTTGATCCCCAGGACCCCGGGATTATGCCCTGAGTCAAAGGAAGATGCTCTTCCACTGAGCCACCGAGGTGCTCCCATAGATATAAACTATTATTAAAATTGTTTTATCTAGATTAGGAAAGAGAGATGCAGAGGGCTAATTATAATAGCAAGAAGAATAAAAATAAGTGACATGAGAAATTTATTAGCAAATATGTTATGGTGCATTTAATTCTTCCTAAAGTGGTCTTAGGGAAGGACAAATGGATCTGGGACACGTCAGTGGAGCCTTGGAGAATGAGTAAGTTTCCAAAAGATATATATGAGTCAAGAAACCAGAGAAGGAGATTTTTTTTTAAGACTTTATTTATGAGATACAGAGAGAGAGAGAGAGAGAGAAAGAGGCAGAGACACAGGCAGAGGGAGAAGCAGGCTCTATGCACCGGGAGCCCGACGTGGGACTCGATCCCAGGTCTCCAGGATCATGCCCTGGACTGAAGGCGGCGCTAAACCGCTGAGCCACCCAGGCTGCCTCAGAGAAGGAAATTTTTAAAAAGCATGGAGTCATGAAAGTGCATGATACACTCAGAAAATATAATATGGTCTTGTATGCTTGGAAAGTATATTTAAAAATAAACATCTTCACTTGATTAATTCATTTTCTTTGAAATGGTGGTACTGAAAATGATTAGAAGTCATTATACTCACTTTGCTCAATTTTCCTGTTTTTCTTTGTTAAAATCCCACCATTAATAAGAAATCAACAACTTCTTTGAGTCAAACAGACAATCAAAATTCTGGCCAAATCCCAGACTTTCAGCTAGGTCAGAGTTCCTAAAACACTGGGTTTCCGGTGGAAGTGCTGACGGAAACTGAACTTCAGCATTTATTAGAAGTCTGACTGAAGCTCCCTCTTGGCAGAACTGGGCCTCATCGAGCTGGCTAATGATTTCGATACTGCTTTTTGCAGTATGCTGGGCTGTGACCTGTTCCCTGCTCTTTGAGAGCTGTGTCAGTGAGCGAGCATGCCTTTGTCAGAGTGCAAATGGAGAATCCAAAGCAAAAAGCTTATGAATTAAGGAAAGACATATAGAGCTTCCTTATGAAAGTCCTGCTGTGTAGACCTACGTCCCTCTGGGATGGCTCAGTCTTAAGTACACAGTCATCTACAAGATTTGACTTTAGGCATCTGGTGCACTTCCTACCCCAGAACCACTCTACCCATTCTCCTGCCTCTAGACTAGGGTAGACTCTTAACACACATTCTTGGTGCTGAGTTGGACTTGGGATCAACACCTTCCATAAAACCTGCTGTCCTGGCAGAGGTCCGGGTGGCTCTCTGTAAGACCCACTTAGGCTCCCCCTTCTGCTGTCCTGGTGCACCCACCAGCCCAGGTGAGTCTCTCTATCCACAGCCACAGTTCTGTGACAAGGCTTAGAGGCAGCCCAGTAATATCACTATATGCATATGAAATATGATTCTGATTATCTTCATTCTCAGATCACACCCAATTACTCCCTGGCATTATTCACAATTTCTGACTTTCCTTATCAGTTACAATTCAGCATAGATTTCCTTTTAGATTCATTCTGAACAAGGCTTGTGTTTTGAAATACTTTGTGTTCCCTATACTTTACACTTTTCCAATACTTTCCTCTGCCATGGAGATTATTGCTGTAAAATTACTTACTATACTATTTATTTACCTATTAATTATAGATTTTCTTCACTGGTCTGTGAACTCTGGGAAATGAAGGATCTTCATTTATTTATCTTTTTCACCCCAAACCCCAGAGCAAAAATGTCTACTGTGAAATATGCATTCAATGTTTCTTGATTAATGAATGAATTACCTGTTTTCTCCAAAATAATTTGTGTACTACATAAAATGCTAACATTAATGATTTATTTGTTAAACAGTATTATCCCTTTACTATGATCTTTTTAAAATATGAATACCTTTTTTTTTAAGATTTTATTTATTAGAGACACATGGAGAGAGAGAAAGAGAGAGAGAGAGGCAGAGGGAGAAGCAGACTCCATGCAGGGAGCCCGACGTGGGACTCGATCCTGGGTCTCCAGGATCACGCCCTGGGCCGAAGGCGGCATTAAACTGCTGAGCCACCAGGGCTGCTCTGAATACCTTTTTTAAAGTAGCCCAAGTCTTTAATAAAGCTATAGTTCCCTTTATTTTAACTCTCTTCTAAGATTGGAGTAGCTAAGGCTGAAAGATGGAGAGTGAATAAGAAAATCTAGATAGAACTCTGTGGGCAAACTTTTCTACATCCCAAGTTTTCCCAAAAACAAAAGTGCCCTAGATCTAAAGCAAAGGAGTCTCCAATATTATCATGCCAGCCAACAATGGTTGCTACTTGTGTCAGGAAGCTAACTGAAGCTTCCAGCTGCTTAGTGTCTAAGATGGTATGGATTTTAAAACAAATGTTTAAATTCACTTAAGCCTTTTACACAGTGAAGGTTAAGTGACCATTAAAATGAGAAGGTTCCATATGTTATTTTAGTACACAAACAAACAAACAAAAAAGCATCTACTCCAAAACATAATCCATTAGGTTAATGATCTATGCTGAGGTGGCAAAAATATATCAGGGAAGTGATTCACTGATTCTGTCAACCTCTCCTGCATCAACTTGCGTTTTCAGAGAGATGCAATGTTCATTTTTCTCTGGATCATTCTATGGTAAATGATGACTTAATTTCTCTGTCAAAATAGCATTCGCAAAGGCAAGCTCAGAAAAATTACACCAAATAGCATCATTATGCAATATATCTGAATCCAAGTACATCTTAGCTGTTTCTCAGGTGTTTTCTGTTTGTTTGTTTAGTTTGGTTCAGTTTTGCAGTGACTGCTCCTTTAGGACAATATTTCTCTACCCTGTATGCAACCCAAATAACAGAAAAGGGCAACTAAAATGTGTTCTTGAACAGTTGCCATGGATGCAGAGCTAGGAAATATGTATTTTTAAAATCTTCTTTTAAGAAATATTCTCCAAAAAGTCATACTTCATCTTGGAGATTAATAGTTTGCAAAAGGGATCCCTGGGTGGCGCAGCGGTTTAGCGCCTGCCTTTGGCCCAGGGCACGATCCTGGAGACCCGGAATCGAATCCCGCGTCTGCCTCCCGGTGCATGGAGCCTGCTTCTCCCTCTGCCTGTGTCTCTGCCTCTCTCTCTCATTCTGTGTGACTATCATAAATAAATAAAAATTAAAAAAAATAGTTTGCAAAAGATGGGGATCCCTGGGTGGCGCAGCGGTTTAGCACCTGCCTTTGGCTCAGGGTGTGATTCTGGAGACCAGGGATCGAGTCCCACATCGGGGTCCCTGCATGGAGCCTGCTTCTCCCTCTGCCTGTGTCTCTGCCCCTCTCTCTCTCTCTATCATGAATAAATAAATAAAATCTTTAAAAAAATAGTTTGCAAAAGAAATATGGGTCTAAGATGAAATACACCTTGGCTCTAGCAGGCAGGGTGAAAATCGGAGCTTGCACCATATCAGAGGAAGTGCAGGCTCCAGGCTTTCCGTAATCAGGGCAATCCGACTGCCCAGCCACTGTGGGCTCTGGCAATTCTACTTTTCCTTCTACTTTTTGAGTCCAGGTAGAGTAGAAGTTTCTGCATATTTTAATATCAACATATGGCTTGCCCCTTTTTATTTTCCTTCAACCCTTTCCTCAGTTTGCAACCAAAAACTAAAATTGTTCCCTCTGTTTGAAATTCCTAGAATGATTTCTATTTTCTGACTAGAGACTGATGACTCAAGTAGCTTTTTAGTCAATTATGAAATGTAATTTTTTCCATATTTCAAAAATCTGGATGGAGCCTGTGATGATAGTTGCAGATGAAGATATTTTCCTCTCTATGTCTTTGTGTGCTATTCAGAATTTTTAATTTCAAATATCAAGAGAGCCCAATTCAAGCTGAATTAAAAAAAAAAAAAAGAATTTGGAGCTCATTAGCTGGAAATTCCAGTATGCAGGCATTGAGTATGACTGTAGCAATCAAAACCAAAACTCCAACCTTGGAGTTCTTTGCTCTCCGGCACCAGGCCTAGATTCACAGCTGCAACAGCCCCAAGCCTCACATCCTCCATGACCCCAAGCAAAGTCCCAAACACCCTCCATGTGTGGCACATATTTACTCCACATGTTTACTTCTGTATCAATCTCTGTTAGCAAACAACCTCTGTTTGAACTTGGCCACAGTAACTTCTTGCAAGATACATCCATGAAGGCAAAAGAAACAAAACCAAAAATGAGCTATTGGGACTTCATCAAGATGACAAGCTTTTGCACAGCAAAGGATACAGTCAACGTGATGAAAGACTATTTTAGGCTATGGGGTCTCACTCTTGGAACTCAAGTAGGAGGTAATTCCTCCCCCAAATTTTATACTTGTAAGAGGTACATCCTAGTAGCTCATGCAGGAATTAATCTCACCCCCAAGTAGAATGTTGATAGTAGGGGGGAAAAGTAACATTAAGGAAGAGAAGGAAAAAATGCTGGTCAGCAATAAAAGGCATCACATCCTGTATATATCCTTACTCACCGCCCCCCAAACAAACAAAAAAACAAAAACTCAAAATTATATCATTGTAAGGATCTGCAAATGTCTCTCCCTGGAGACCTTCAAGATGTGACTGGCGGTCCGGTACAGATATAACATGATTGCCCTCTCTGAAGGTGATCACTGGAACTCTAAACTGAAGAAGTGTGCCAATCACACATGCTACTAAATGTTTAATAAATCTCTTGTCATGGACTAACAACAAAGTGACTGATACGTATCACGTTTTATGGTGGACTGTTGTTTCTAAATCTCTCTACTCCTCTTTCTGCAAGTAACTGATTTCATTTGGGCGTAAAGCCTGCCTTGTAGCAAGGTGAGACCGTGTGGCCAATTTTGTGCCCCTAGAAATTGAGCAAAAGTTGTGTGTCCACTTAAAAAAAAATCACCCTCCAAGGGTAGGAACACCATCCTGGTTCTGAGAAAGCATCAAACAGGCAAATGAAGATGAGACTTTAGCTGAAGGAATCTGAGTGCCTGAAAGACTACATGGAACAGAGCATCCTCACCAGTCTAGACCCCTAACCTCCAGAATGTTGTATGAGAAATGGTGTTCTATTTTCTTATAAGCAGCCCAGTCTTCACTCTAGACAAGACTAGTTATAAGTGGCTATTAAAATGTAAACTACAGGGATCCCTGGGTGGCGCAGTGGTTTGGCGCCTGCCTTTGGCCCAGGGCGCGATCCTGGAGACCTGGGATCGAGTCCCACATCGGGCTCCCGGTGCATGGAGCCTGCTTCTCCCTCTGCCTGTGTCTCTGCCTCTCTCTCTCTCGTGTGACTATCATAAATAAATAAAAATTAAAAAAAATAAAATAAAATGTAAACTACAATTAAAGTAGAAAATCATTTTGTCAGTCATCCCAGCCACATGATGATACAGGCACTTACTATATGCTGAGGGCTGTGCGGAGAGCTTCAAAGTGCTATTACATTTAATCCTCACAAATAACTTACACAGTGAGTACTAATATTGACTCTATTCCATCTGTGAAGTAACAAGGACTTAGGGAAACAAATGGCCTAAGGAATCATCACGAAGAAGAGGCAGAGCCAAATAATAAACCCTGGGTCTGTATGACTCTAGTCCACAAGCTCCTTACAGGGTCCCATAGTGTCTCTTGTCCCCAGCATCCATCACATAGTTGAAGTCTCATTTCCTGAAACTGCCTTGCCTTTGCCTCTGCAATGCTGAAGTCTTCCCATTCTCCTCTTATCCCTAATCACTTCTAGTCTAAATCTTCTGCTCGTTCCTTTTTCTCTCAGGCCATAAAATCAGAAATCTGTTATGTCTTATACCTAACTCTAATTTTTCTCACTTGATTCCTTCAATGCCCACAATATCGACTCTTTCCCCTGTGTGTTTGACTACCACATCTTTCTTTTGAATTCCAGATCCGTATTTCTAACTGCCAATATACTCATTGCTATGGACTGAGTGTTTGTATACCTCCAAATTTACATGCTAAAGACTGATCACCAATGTGATAGTATTTAGAGGTGGGGTTTTTGAAAGGTTATTAGGTCATGAAAGTAGAGTCCCCCTGGTGCATTTGGTTCCCTGATAAAGAGATGAAGAGACTAGAGCCCTCTCTTTCCACCATGTGAGGGTATAATACAAGAAGGTAGTCCTCTTTAAACCATGCAGAGGGCCCTCAGCAAGAGCTCACACTGGCACCCTGATCTCAGACTTCCAGCCTCCATAACTGTAAGAAATAATGTTTGTTTTTTGTTTTTAATTCAGTCTATGGTATTTTAATTATAGCAGCCTGAACTAAGACACTCACTTTAATAATATTTCAAAAAGAACAAGTCCAAAATTCAGCTTATCCCATCCAAACACCAATACCTGTCCCTAGCATTCCTGGACATTAAATATAACAACACTCTAAATTCCGCAGGCTCAAAACTTCAAGTCATCCTGAAATCACTTCTCCCAAGCTCTTCTAATTCAACCCCATTATTCAGTTAATTTTAATTCACACCTTTATTTATAAAAAAGATTTTATTTATTTATTTGAGAGACAGAACACAAGCACGGAGGAGGCGCAGAGGGAGAGGGAGAAGTAGACTCCTGCACTGAGCGGGACCCTGGGATCATGCCCTGAGCTGAAAGCAGACACTTAACTGACTGAGTCACCCAAGTGCCCCTCACAAACACCTTTAGAGTCATGTCTACTTCCTGCTTAAAATCCAACGGCTGCATTGAAAATAAACTTCCTTCTATCATTCAAAGTCTTTATAATGTATACTCACTTCATAATTATACTTTATGTGCCAAGAACATTGGACTACCTCCTGCCCAGCTTTGTCATTGATCATGGTGATCTTTTAACTTGGATTTTCTTGCCACCGTTGCACTATTTAAGTCCTACATCAAATGCTACCTTCCCATGAATACTTCTACACTCCACTGGACTTCATTTGATATCCAAAAGTGATTTTTAATATCTCAACTATGATGCATATATTATTTTATTACAACGTTCAATAAATATTTGAATGCCTACTATATTATAGAACCTATGCTCAACAAGAAAGACAGAAAAAAAGAGGAATACACTGTTTCATAAGTCAAGGTATTCAAAATTTAGTGGGCAAATATAGATCAAAATAGACAACTTCCCAAAGAAGCCAGTACTATTATACTCTACCAGTTGTAAAGTCTACCATCTCAAGCTTCCAGTAAATTACTTCACTTATTCCTCAAAAAAAAAAAAAAATCTTCAGTATTATTAGTATGATCCTCAATTTATGCATGAAAAAAAAACCCAGAAATGTTGAGAGGTTAACAAGTTATCACAGCTGTTAAGTACTAGAGGTTGAAAGGAAACTAAGATTATTTAACTTTAGAATCCAAGTACTTAATTAAAGCACTATACCAGATTAATTGCTACAGAACACAGATCTTTTAGTGGTTGAGTCCTCAGAGTTATCAGAAATGATGTATTAGTTCAGGTTCTCCAGAACAAGAAAACCAATAGGGGATAGATATAGATATTTATTAGGTGGAATTAGGTCATGCAATTATGGAGGCTGCAAAGTCCTACGGTGTACTATCTGCAAGTTGGAGACCCAGAAAAGCTAATAGTATAGTTCAGTCCCAGTCCTGAGAACCAGGAACACAGATGATGTAAGGCTCAGTCCAAGAAGAAAAGACTACTCAGTTCAAATAGCCAGAAGAAAAAGAAAGAGGAATGAATTTTTCCTTCTTCCATCTTTTGTTCTATTCAGGCCCTCAATGGATTGGATGATGCCCACCCACACTGGGGAAGGCTATTGGCTTTACTGAGTCCACTGATTCAAATGCTAATCTCATCCAGACACACCCTCACAGACACAGCTAGAAATAATGTTTAGTCCAGTATCTAGGCATCCCTGATCCAATCGGGTTGATATACAATATCAACTATCATAGATGGCTTTACAGAAATAGTAAAATTTAAGTGAAATATAAATACTTTGTAGTAAAAAAGTTGAGGGTATTATTCCAGGCAATTCCAGGAAATTTAAAGATTTGGAACCTTATGATGCATGGTAGCATGTGTAAGGTTTATATGCTATGATAAAGAGGATCTGCTTTCTCATGGAATCAAGGAGACACAGACAAGGATTTAAGAGGAAATGCAGAGTGTGCTTATATTTTTTTAAACAGTCTGGTGATAAGGAAACCAGTTAGGAAATTGGTTGATAGTCTGAGACACTATAAGTAATGAGAATAAGGTAAATAGATATGGAGAAGAAATACTAAAGGAGAGAAATATGTTTTAATTAGAGACTCACTACACAAAAAAGGTGAAAGAGAAAGAGATGTCTAGAATAGTTCTAGGTGCTCTGGCTAGAGCTAATTATCTTATGATGTAATTAACCAGGAGCAAAAGTATTGTTAAAGAAGAAGAAGAGGAAGGAGGAGGAGGAGACATAAGGCTTTTCATAAATAGACACTCAAATATTTGAAAAATCAAATGAGAAAAATATGCTAATTCCAAACCATGATCAAGCAGTTTTTTTCTCCTCTTTCTGAGTCTTTTTCAGTATATATATTTATCTTTCTTCCTTTCCATATGTTCAGCCTAACCAAATGGATATCCCATCAATACATTATAAGTGAATGCATGGGATATGTGAGAAAGTTAGAGTAAACTGGAAGTTTGGGTTGAAAAACTTATAGATTCCTCATTTAGGATTTAATTTTTTAAAAGTGATTTTTAGCACTTTAACATTATGAAACAACTTGAAATAGTGCTGAATGCCAATGGTCAAACCCATGTTTCCATATGGCGTGATCCACAGAATCTCAAAATTATAGTTTTAGAAAAGATCATATAGATAATTTAGTTCAGCCTTCAAAACAGCACATGGCTGTATTCTTCAGAAGAGTTACCGAGAAAAAATATACTATAAATCACTAGGGTCCTAAATTCTCTATTATAAACTCATAAAGAAGAGAAAGAAGGTGAGGGAAGTAGTAAACTAGCATGATTATAACTGAGGACACTAGGAAGGAATGTGGCGAAAAAAAAATAAGTTTGGGAAGCATAAAGTATGCTATGAACGGAGATAGACATGATTTGACTGTTATAAAGTTTAAAGTCTACAGATAGTAAATTAAAATTTTAATTTCATGGGATACAGATAATGACAGAAAAACTATAGAGTGCGGAACACATGACAAGTGCCCAAAATAGACTTCAGAAGAAAGATTGGAGAAAACTTCCTAGATGCGAAGGTTGTTGCAGAATGTTCTAGGCAGAAGGAAAACCTTAGTCAGTGTTTTAAGGTAATTTATTATGACTAGAACACATGGTATAAGGTGGATATTGAATAAGGTATGAAGAAAGGAAGATGTGAGCTAACTCAAGGAGAGGATTGATTGCTGTGTTAAAGGATGTTAGTTTATTCTCTGGTCAAATCATAGTTATGATTGAAACTTAAAGCAGATGAACAATATAATGATTTTTGCATTTGAAAAATGGCTTCAACGTGGAGAATGAATTGGTTCAGGCAATTCTGGACGCAGGGAGCCAAATTAGAGAATGCTCTCAATCACCCGGGTAGGAGAGGGTTATATGTCCTGGCCTGAGGCAGTGTCTATATTGTATACGGTTGGCAAAATGTATACAAGTTCAAAAGATATGTATGGACCCGAATTGATGATAATTAGTAATATTTCTCTGATGATAGGAAGAGAAATCAAAGATCATGTTTTGGACACCTGAGTGGATGTCAACACCTTCTACCCTATTTGAGAACAAAAGAGGGAGAGCAGGTTGGAGGAGGGAGCTAAAGTGCTACTTTCCATATACAGTGAGATGTTTATGAATAAGACAATTGGAAATATCCAGTAGGAAATTAAGTATAAATGCCTAATATTACAAAATCATATGTGACATAACCAGCTTAAGATACACATTTGGGAGTCACCAGCCTCTTATTGGAATTTGAAGGTTTGGAAATGTTTTACGTTGCCAGGTGATAAAGTACCATTTATACGCCCTATGTTCCACGCACTGAATTAAATTAAGCACATTTAGTTCAGTCCTCAAAGCATATGATTTGGTTTTCAAAACAATATGAAGTATGTAACTTTATTTTCCCATTCTACAGAACCTAAGAGGTCCACTAATCTACCCAAGAACACACAGCTAGTAATTATTTGAGGCAGGTGAACCAGGTCAAAGTAATTCCACTTCAGTATCCTTTACTCCACTGTGTAGTGTATAGAATGAGGCCCCTGAGCAATAGTAAAATTTAAAAGGAACAGAAAGTGCAGCTAATAAAGGAGACAAAGTAGAAGAAGCTCGGGAGTGGGAAGAAGATTAAGAAGCGTGCCTTCAGAATTGGCAGGGAATGAGAGCTTTACAAAAAGGAATGCATGCTCTAGTGATACCAACTGCTGGAAATTTGGGTGACATAAGGACTGAAAGAGCCCTTAGGGTCTGGGAGCAAGCCGGTATTTGATGACTGACCTTGGCAAAATCATTAACAGTGGAGTCTGGTCTCTGTTTCTTTACCTCTTTACTCAGCACAGCAGCCTTTTAAAACATTCAATCAAAATCCTGGAATGGCTCCTCATTTCCCTCAGCAGGAAAGTCAAGTCCTTATAAAAGTTTAGAAGGCTCTGTGTGATCTAGCCCCTGCTACAGCTGTGTCCTTGACCCCTACTATTCTTCCCTTCCTTCATTCTGCTCCAGTCCTCCCGGCCTTGTGCTTTGAACACCCCAGGCATACTTCCCCCTGCTTCCACGTTAAGATTAGTGCCTGGCTGTTTCTCTACCTGGAACATGATTCCCCCAGGTGTCATCCTTGCTTATTTCAGCAGCTCCTTCAAATTATTGCATAAATATCATCTACTCAATGAGAACTACCTTGAGTATTACAACCTACTCCTGTTGCTCCAACCTGGCACTCCTGACTTCCTTTCCTAGAACAGTACTTGGCACAGACCCGGCACTTAAATATTTGTGGAATGAACTTATAGATAAATAAAAGGTGGATGAAAAATCTGGTTTTATGATGAAACATAAGTAATAGTAGTTATAAAGGTAACATTGACTTAGCCATTCTTTTGTGCCGAAATTGTTATAAGAATTTAACATTTGTTGAATTATTAGGTATCTATGGCAATACCATGAGATATATATTATTATCATCACCATTTAACAGAACAGGCACAGAAAGTTTAAGTAACTTGTCCAAGGACACACAGCTATTAACTAGTAGAGTTGACACTAGAACCTAGACAAACTTTAGAACCGAGATATTAGGGCACTATTTTTATCTAAGGAAAATTACCATGCAATGGATTTATTCTAAAGAAAAAAAAATACTTAAGAGTCACTTATACTACACAAACAGTGATAATATTATTAAATGGATTTTAAACAGAGATATTCTTTCCAAGTCATATGGAAAAGGCAATGGCCCAGGTCTAAAATGACCACTTGGATACAGCCTACCAAGTTCAAAGTATAATAGTTGGTTTTTTTAAAAAAGAAATAAAAATAGAATGAAATTTAACATGACTGAACAGTGTAGAAATCGCAATATTCATAGCTTAATGTGATGCTACAATGGATTAAAGAATATGATATTCAAACACTGTGGTGTAATTATTTTTGTGTACTTGGTTTTTTTTTATTTTAAGTTTAGGCAAATGTCGGTTTCCATTTTAACTCATTGTCTCCAGGGCAGCCAGGATGGCTCCGTGGTTTAGCGTCACCTTCAGCCCAGGGTGTGATCTTGAAGATCCAGGACTGAGTCCCACGTCAGGCTCCCTGCATGGAGCCTGCTTCTCCCTTTGCTTGTGTCTCTGCCTCTCTCTCTCTTTCTGTCTCACATGAATAAATAAATAAAATCTTAAAAAAAAAAACTCATTGTCTTCAAAATGAAAATTACCAACTTTTGATAAATAAAAACAACTGAGAACTTGAAAGAGTAAGAATTAAATATTTGAAGACAATACAAGTAAAATGACTGAAGTAGATAACTACATTAACAAGTAACCGCATTCATTAATTTCTAAAAGAAATATTATAAACTGCTTATTTACCAGAATTTTTATTTCTTTATTTTTTAAAAGATTTCATTTATTCATGAAAGAGAGAGAGGCAGAGACATAGGCAGAAGGAGAAGCAGGCTTCCCACAAGGAGCCTGATGTGGGACTCGATCCAAGGACCCCAGGATCACTCCCTGAGCCGAAGGCAGATGCTCAACCACTGAGCCACCCAGGCATCTCTTTACCAGAATTTTTAAACCTTGTCAGAAAATTTAAGTAGCAAAAGAGAAATATCCTAATTTAGTTGCCCTTTAAAATATTTTGTTTTTATACCTTAAGATTACATTTTTATAGCACAATAACCTCATGAAGTTGGCATGGGTGGTATTATTGGTGACAAAATGAAGCTCCTGGAAACTCCTAAGTAACTAAAGTTTAAAAAAACAAATATTGTAGAGTTCAGTCCCTGGCCCAGTGTTCTAAATCCAAGCCCACCACTTTTCTCTCACCCTTTTGTTTTTCTATACCATGTTTGTTGTATCACTTGCATCACTTACAGGAAGACCATGATATTTGAACTTGCTGTGTAAGTGTAGATTTCAGTTAAGGCTCCAGGAGAGTCCTGCTCCCCCCACCAAGATCCATGCCCTTTGTATGCTCCTCCCACATTGACTTGAGACTGGCCTTACAGCTTGCTTTGGCCAGTTGGACACTAGCAAATGTGAAGAAAACAAAGGCTTGATATCTTGCTGAACTTTGGGGCTTATGGTGACTTATGGCCCTGCAACTAAGACCACCCATCATGCTGTGAAAAAGTTGGTTGGATCAGAGACCATGTGGTCAAGGAGGCCCAGCTGCATCTCAAGTTGGATATAGCTGCATAAGCCCAGGGAAAACCAGCAGAAGGGTTGGCTAGACTCATGAGAAACAATTAGCCATTTTTGCTGTAAGCCACCAAAGTTTACAATGGATTCATGGTGACCTTCTTAACCTGATTTACTAAGGACTGTTTCTGTTTTAAAACTGAATGTATGTGCCAAGAATCACCACAGTCCCAGGCATTCTGGACATTGGTCACCCTAGGGGTAGTTTATTTTGCAACAAAAAATAACTGGTACACTCTCTACTCGATTGAAATTACCTCAAGGCCAAGAGTCAAGTCTTCTTTAGTTTTACATATCTGAAAATTCTGTATTTAGTGCTTTTGAGGTAAGAGTGGCTCAGTGATTTTTTTTTTTCTTGGAATAAATATAACAAGAAGCTTTTGTACCACAAATAAGATTCTCTGGAGACACGTGTGGAAAAGAGCACCAGACACGTGACTCTTCACATTAATCTTGTGATATATACAATATTAGTTTCATCTTACAGATGAGCAAGATAAAGCTTACAGAAAGTTTTAGTGATAGAGATATGAAGAAAACCAAGACAAGATTTTATGTACATGGGTTTCTATTTGAGGCAGGCATAGTGTTGAGGAAACAGATAAATGAATGTCTTCAACAGAGTGTGATAAGTATGTACAAAGTGAATGAGAAAGTGGCTAAGAATGGCAACGCTTAAATTGAAAAGTAACTTTGGGAGAATAAGTTTGGTGTTGCATATATGCAATTCTTGAACTGCATGACCACTTGAGATCTTTAAAAATCAATTACGTACTGGAATATGTTAATATATGGCACAATGTTATTATATAGTAGGACATGCTGTGATGACTCAGTAAGGTTATCTGATGGTGGTAGAAGACATAAACAGTTTAATGAAAAAGAAATTCAATATGACTCACTGAGGGCAAGAGGAGAAAGAGAGTGGTGACCGGGTTATATAAAGTCTTCATGGCCTCACAATTCTCAGGGAATATCAATATCTTTCCAGGATTAAGCTATACTTTTGGATAATCACTTCATCTTTCTAGTAATGCCTCTTACTATCCCTCCAAGTAAAACATCCATAAAATATGAAATATCTAAAAAGTGAAGATTATCTGAAAATAATAATTATCCTGTTGGAGTATTTTTGAACATACCAGGATATTCATTGCTTTAAAAGTTTCTTTTGCTGTTGGGCAGCCTGGGTGGCTCAGCAGTTTAGGTGCTGCCTTCAGCCCAGGGCCTGATCCTGGAGACCCGGGATCAAGTCCCACATCGGGCTCCCTGAGTGGAGCCTGCTTCTCCCTCTGCCTGTGTCTCTGACTCTCTCTTTGTGTCTCTCATGAATAAATAAAATAAATAAAAAATAAAAGTTTTTTTGCTGAGTTTCTACTTCATATATTGAAAGTTAATTCAAAGTTAATTACATGTAGGATATGTGAATAAAAATGTATAATTAAATTTATATATCAACTTTATATCTATTTTACAGCTTAAATTTGTAATTCTTCTATATAAAACATGATTCGTTTTGCTCTTTTATGCATCTTTGGGTGGATTTTCCATTTCTGAAAAAATTTACATGAGGCAATATTTTAAAATAGAGGAGAAAACGCATAGCTCACGCTGAATATATTAGAATGACTACATTTGGAAAAAAAATAGTTATAAACCTTGTTATTTCACAGTGAAATTAAAACAACTAACTTAGAAAAAAGGTGTTTGCCCTCTGATATTGGAAATTTGAGAACTGCTTCTTCACTGGGAATCGAAGGTTGGTATAAATTACATGTTTAGAAAATACACCATTTTATTTATATCAGTTAAAATCTGGACACACATTTTGAAGTGTGTTTGGAACATAAAAACTTTCTTTACTTTGTTTAAAACTAGGGTGGTGTTTAAAAGATAGTCATTACAAAATATCATATTGCACCAAATTCTAAACCTACACAAAACAGACAGTAGGTATAAACTCAGATTTTGTAAAGAAAAAACGCCAGCTAATTATAGTTGAGAGGTAAATAAAGTGTATTTTTGCAACTCCCTGAGGTAAATTGCCATTGGAAATCATCTGAAAAAAAAAATAAAAAGAAATTAAAAAGAAAAGGGAAGAGAAAAAGTTAAAGCAAAAAACACCTAGTGATTTAAAGTTCTTTTCATGCTAAAATGCTTTCTTTTACTTATAGCAATCTATAGTTTGAAATACTAAGTTAAACTCTTTCTCCTTTCTAAAAAAATAAATGCTGGGTTATGTATTTCACTGTGTTATTACCAAAATGTAATCCATTCAACAAATACTGATTATCATGTATCATATCCAAGGCAATATGCTTTAAAAAGTAAAAAATATAGATTTTCCTACCAAAAATGCATTATTTTCTACTTCCCTCTCTCATATTTTAGGTGTTTATTGTCAAAAGAATTGAATGATAGCTGTTTTTCCCTTAAATATAAATATATTTTATTCAATATTTGACAAATAGTTATACCCAATTATAAGTCAATGAATGCTAAATATCTATTCTATCATATTTCCAACTAGAAGAGCAAAATTGCATTGATTCATACTGTTTATTGCGTATTGCTAAAGTGCTCACTAAGAGTCTACTTTCTTCTCTCTCTCCTCAATGCACAGCTATTCTGCATTGGTTAGCTTCCTTGGCTGTTAGAAATTTCCATAGAACATAAGTATGAGCGATTTGTGCCATTCCAGTTCTTAGAATTGACATCAGTGGAGGGGAAACTACAACGACCTTGAAGATGCCAGAACCACAATTATCCCAGGTATCCAAATAACTATGTGGAATATTGCTTTGGCTGACTTGTGACAACCACTCTGGACTGTCACATGATAATTAAATTTTATATAATCTACTAAATTTTGGAGTTTTACTATCACAGCAGTTTAACAAAGTATGTTAATAATATATTGAAAGTTCACATGTTTCTTTGACATCAGGGTCATCTTAACCTCCAAATAAATGTTTTAGACGTTTCAGTCTAAATGCTTATAATTATTCCTTTTCTTCCTCTCCCTCCTCCTATTATCATGGTTCCCTACTCTCCTTTTGAAGGATAATATTTCATCTGTCCATTGGCTCTAGGCTCCATATATGACTTGAGACCATCAATGAAATGTTAATGAGCCTGAAGTGAGAGGATATTGTCATCCTTCTGCAGGATTTGATTTGCGCTGTGGGTTTCTCTTCAGATGGCTGCTGGCCCAAGCAGAATGAATGGACAAACAGATCTAAATTCAACCTGAAGCCTGAAGAGCCACCCTAGACAATCCACAGACAAGTGAATGAGAAAAATAAATGCTTGGTGTCAAATCACTATGTTGTACTCTTTTTTTTTTTTTTAAATTTTATTTATTTATGATAGTCACAGAGAGAGAGAGAGAGGCAGAGACACAGGCAGAGGGAGAAGCAGGCTCCATGCACCGGGAGCCTGACGTGGGATTCGATCCCGGGTCTCCAGGATCGCGCCCTGGGCCAAAGGCAGGCGCTAAACTGCTGCGCCACCCAGGGATCCCCACTATGTTGTACTCTTGAAGCTAATGTGACGTTGTGTCAACTAAGCTTCAATTAAAAACAAAAGAAAGAAAAGAAAAATAAATGTTTGGTGATATCTGCCACTACAGCATTTTATGCAGCATAATCAACGCTAGCTGATTAATATATCATCTATAATAGCTCACTGAAAATTTTACCACAAGCACAAGTACCAACATTTAAGACACAAGGCTTTTTTTTATATAATTTGCTCTGTTTTTTTTTAATAGTTATGAACTTCAAAATCTAACAAATGGATTTTCTTTTTTTTTATGGCCTTAAAACAGTTACATTACAATGACATTTTACATTTGCAATCCTGAGATCATATGCCTGGATATAAAATCTCTGTTAAATTTCTTTGCCTCCTTTCTAGTTTTTCTGTCAGATGATTTCTCTATGCATCCAAAACCAGCATTGATTGGAATAGTTCCATGCTAATAATTTTTTCATAGATAGAGTGTCTTATTTCAAAAAATGAAGTATGAGACTTTTAAGAACTTAGTGATGATCTCTTGTAAAGATTTTTTTTTTAATGGCAGACCTTACTCTGTCTTTTACAATATGAGATATTTCTTTAGCAACCCTATGTTCCAAATACTGTGCTAAGGACTGAAATTGAAACATGATAAAAAATATATATATGCCTTGCTCTCAAAAATACTTGTGGGCTCAGCAGGCAAATCTCAGGATGTTCTGAGATATTAGCCTGCTTGGTTTGTGTTTCTTCTTTTTCCTTCTCTTGACACTGCTATAAAAGGGAAATGTATCCGGGTTACAATAAAAGATAATTTTAGCCAGAAGCAGGGACACTTCTTCCTTTCCAGTAGTATGCACAGCACACATGCACAATCCCTTCCTCCCTCACTCCCATTGCCTTCCCATAACTAGATTGGAAAGAGAAAGACAAGCAAAGCTGGAGGTCTCGAAAGAAGAAAGACAGACTTTACCTACAGACACTATGCCAGAGCGACAGAAAGAGCCCAACAAGAAATGACTGACAGTATGCCATGGGAAGGTGACTCCATGGGCATTTTTAGTAAAACTCCAGACTTTCAAAGGAACAGAATGCCTCCTGGCTTGAAGGGCAAATGCTATGTGGTCAGTAGAGATCTGAGAAGTAACCTATGGGAACAAATTCCCAATAACCAAAGGGGCTGTATCCCTCACTTATTTAGTCTAAAAGATCCAGGGCAGCTCACAAGAAGAAAATAGCTATACAAAGTCTATAATGTCTCTTGCATTTTTTTTAGTTTTTGCCTGAGCAACATGTCTACTACACAAAACATATCTCAGTTCCTATTCATCGTGAAGTTTTATGATGGAGATTCACAAAAGTGAAATGAAGATTCATAAGAAGGGAACATTTTCAAGAACAGACTTAGAGAATATATTCCAGCCCTGAGTTTATATAAATTTCAAGAAGGTAATCCAGCTTGATAGCTGTACCCTCCCTTTCTATGCCATAAGTCTAAGAAAAACTTTCTTTGTAAATTCTCAGAACAAATACGAAGCTATATGGATTCATGTATTATCTGTAAAAACATGCTGTACAAACATCTTACTTAATGTAGGTTTCTCTTAAGAAAGGATAGGGAAAATGTCACTAACCTGTGTTGATTAACTGATGTTTTCCAGGCAATTTGCATGCTACTTTGTATATATTATCTTATTTAAAGCTGTCTAAGATATTGCGATACATAATTCCCTATCTCTATCTTACAGATAGAAATAACATATTCCTGAGAACTTAATTTTTCTGTCCAAGACCACAAGAAGACACTCAAATAGCAAATAACACAATTCCTTACTGCTTCACATAAAAATAATATATATCTTATTAGAGCTGTCAAAGATACAAAACAAGGTCTTTTGGCTCAAGTTTTTAAAATTTATTAACATGTTTTATCTCATTTATTTGTCAATTTTCTTTTTTTACTTTACTCAGTTATATTTACAATTCAAGTAAATTAACTAGTATTTGAGTTCAAGTGGTTTAAATTCAGCGGAAAGTGTTTGAAACCCACCTGGAAGCTATTATGATTTTTAAAACAACATGAGAATGCAATAAAGGAATTCTTGAAAATATCTGTAGCATCTTTACTACATTTTTCTCTCTTCTTATTTATGGTGCACCTTTGTTCATATGCATGCATATCTTTAATAATATGCATAAAATTATTTTATTTATTTTATTTTATTTATTTTTGAACTTGGCTCGCTGTAAAAATGTCCCACGTTTTTATTTAGTACTTATAATTATAAATGTCTGATGATCTGTTAAAATACTGTAGCATAATTTACCATACCTGCCTATTCTTCATACTCAGGTAACATGAAACACTCTATATGCTATCTCCTCAATTTCTCCAGAATCCAGCCTCTGCTCTCCCCTCCAGATACATTAGTTCTTGCCCCCCTAATCTTTCTCTTACACTATTGTAATTGTGTTTAACTGGCTGTTCTGTCCCTAGCCTCATCTATAAATAAGCCAGCTTTCTCAATGCTGGCAAAGTTGTCATTCTTTAAAAAACAACAACAAAAAAAAAACAAAAAAAAAAACTCGTAAGTTGCATCTAAATCTAAAAATAGCACTTAGCATAGTAGATATCTTTATTGGGACCTTACTTGGCCATTGTACCCACTGATCTTGATTACTAACTTCTTCATCTACCCCCCCCCACCTATCTTGAATTACATCTGGTTGCTTATTTGCATCTCATTACATATACCATCCAACTGATGCTGTGACTTGTCTTTCCCTATATTTCAAAAATATTAAGTTTTTATTTGTAAAATATGGATCACTTGACTTTATTTTTCCATAGGGAAATCAAAATGAGAGGTAAATGTCAGTTTTAAAAAACTCTTAAATACCACACAGAATCAGAACTATAAAGCAGAATAATCATATAAAATAAAAATAAATTAGGTGTAAAGGGAAACACTAAAGAAGCCAGCAGAAGTTGAGTAATTTGAGCCCCAGGGCAGCAAGTCTGTGGCTGAAGGATAGATATAAATCCCATATTATCTTGCTAAGAGGCACACATTCCTGATATTGTTTATCTAACCTGTGATTAGAAAACATACTAGAGATGCCCACCGTTACCAAGAGCTTCTACTGGGAAAACTGATTTTTAGCTGGCTCTATTGCTAATCATCACATCTAAAGCCCTTCCCTATATTTTGTTCTTAGGTGCACTTTCATTAATCCTTGTAGATTTTCTTAAGCGTTCCTTCATTTTCCATAGTAACAATGCTTGCCAGTAATCCGATACTCTCCACAGAACTTAAATCAACTTGAACTCAGATATTTACTTGACTATAAAAATAGCCAACTCCTCCCCTCCCAAAAAAATATAAAATCTGGTTAACCGGTTCAAATTGGGATCATACTTATTTTCTTAAACAGAAATGAATGCTTTATGTTTTACAATCCAAACAGAGACCGGTTATATTTATTCAGCAGGAGAATTCTGCTCTGTAGACAATTATACTTTCTTTGGGAATACCAGAGAAGCTTTACCCATCACTTGGCAACATGACCAATGGAAGAGCTTATGCTAACACCGGCGATTCTAGAACTCAGGGGACTCAGTAACTCTTACAATACTTCTCAGCCTCATCAAGGCTTCCTTAAAACCCTTGGAATCTTACATCACAGTATAGATGCATGTGTTCATATTCATTTAATAAAAATTTAACCAGTTTATACATGTAACACGAGGGGACTCAGGACCTGGGCACATGCCCACTGCCATGACTTCTACACCTACTTCTGTACTCTTTCTTGACAATTATGGAGTTTGCTTGTGGTTTGTTCCTAAAGTTTATCTCTACATCAGTTGGGTTGTTGCCTTTTGGGGGACCTAGGTATTTTCTCCCCAAATCCCTGCTTCCTCAGCTGAGACCCTTCTCTCCTCATTTTATCTGAGACAGTGCTTCAAAGCAAAATGATTTCTTGAAACAATTTCTTAGGTTGGAATATAAAAGGAAAGAAATAGACACATATCTAAATATGTACTTGCTCTCTGTCTAACTAGACTTTGTTGTCCTTGAATAATGGAGAAATCCTAATCATGGTCCTTTGTTTTAAAAATTTAAAACATAACTGGTTATAGAATAATTTTATATTTGCACTTAAATTACATAATATGAGGGAAAATAACAAAGTTCGAGTTTACTCGCCTGTCTGTGTGGACCAATCCAAAAATTTAGAGTAATTTTATTTAAATCCTAGGCAGTGGGCAGCCCAGGTGGCTCAGTGGTTTAGCGCTGCCTTCAGCCCCAGGGCATGATCCTGGAGACCTGGGATCAAGTACCATGTTGGGCTCCCTGCATGGAGCCTGCTTCTCCCTCTGCCTGTGTCTCAGCCTCTCTCTCTCTCTCCCTTCTCTCTCTCCCTCTCTCTCTGTGTCTCTCATGAATAAATAAATAGAATCTTTAAAAAAAATCCTAGGCAGTGATAGTAAAGAAAAAAAAGCTTTCTAGTTGATTTGGAAACTTTTATAGGGAAAATATCATGGTTGTTTTCCTCAAATGGTTAAACTGGCATTAAAAGACATTTAAAACTAAGTTATAATGTTCACACCACACTTCTTCATAGCTATAGTTGTTTTTTATGTGGCACCTTTTCTCTCAGTAGTACCACATGTTTTATAGACTGTAAGTTACTAATCAAAAGGGTAACTATGCTTTAAATTTGAATATATTTCACTTATCTTAAAGGTAAGTGCTATTTTGAGTTTTCTGCACTTTCAGATTTTTTCACCTCTAAAAAGTAAGTCGTTTCCTTCTGGATATAATAAACTGCCAACAACCTAAACATATTTTTTAAGTTGGTAGTTGAATAAAAAAGATAGAGCGAGATTTCTTTATGAGATCAGACCTTTGGTCTTTCTGTGTCAAAATCTTAACTCTGGGGGGGAAAAAAAATCTTACCTCTGGCAGTGGCCATTATCTGATGACTTACAAGGTGAATGGAACATGTTTTTTGAATTTTGATGACTTTGGAATATTCTACGTGGAAATAAATTTTTCAATAAATGTTTATGGAAATATGCTAATAAAAACTATGTAAGCATGATAGCAAACAATCATATAATCCATCAGAACATGATTTTTTTAAAAAAATAATAATAATAAACTGGATTTTATCACCACAAGAATAAAGAAGCCAAGTGACTGCTGGATTTTTATTTTCATCCAACTTTTTGGCAGATGGGAGATAGCCAGAGACCTAGCCTCCCCTTTGAAAGGATAGCACGTATGGAAAAACCTCTGAAAGGCAGCCCGAGTGAAGAAAGCTATTCAGCATATTAATCAAATCAATCTTTTTAATTCATGTGACCCTTATTTTCTCTCAGGATTTCAACTGTGTTTTCCTATTGCTGATGTTGGACTCCTTTATAGACTATAGCTGGAGTATTTCCCTAATGAAGTCTTGTCCTTCTGTGATCCTCCACTAGTGAGGCAGGTGGCCTGGCCTGTAGGTCTTGGACTTACGGCCAGAAGCTAAATTTCTTTAACCTCTGTTTTTCATTTCTGCTGAGAAGTATTGTCACTGAGAGAAGAAAAAGACAAAGTAGACATTCTTTTCTTCCTTACTACTTCTTTTCTTTTCTTTAAAATTATCTTAATTAGAACTATGTGTGTGTTTAAAGATATTTACTTTTCATAGTTACTTTTAATTCATTAGCTTTGTTTTAATTCATACTTCTTCTATACAAACTTTTTAAAACATAAATAAAATAGGAAATGTAAACTTCAAACTTTTCTCAGTAAAATCTGTTTGCAACATTTATTTTTCAAAAATAACAAAAATTTTAAGAGTCAACCTGCAAACAAACCTCTTAAAATAAGAGGAAGCAGAGAGTGAGAGATTTGTATATATCCCTAGGATCTCAGTATATTTGCCACAATTACCTAAGAGGTTTGAGTTTGATGCATTTGTGTGAAATAGTGTTATTTAGTAATGCAAAGATTATCTGATGAGGGGGAGAAAATCAATTGGAGAAGTTAAAGGCAACCCTTCACAGGAAGCTGAAGAAGAAAAAAAAAAATAGTTCAACTAGATTCTCCAGGGGAATGGATACCAAGGGGACCTGTTCCAGTGACCTGCAGGTATGTGCTATGTTTGTCTCATTGCCTAAGGGATTTGCCAATTATGTGCTCCCTGACTATGAGCTGGTGTCTAACCAGAGAAGATAAAAGAGTCTAAAAACACTTTTCAAACTTAAGTGATAATGAGGTGTTCCTAAAAAGGATGGAAGGAATAATCTAGTAAGGAAGTCAAAAGGTAAGAATATGATTTTTAAAGACTAGAAATGAGTAAAACCAGAGGCTAAAGGTTGATAAGTTACAGAATATGCTTCTGACCAAGATGTATAATTAAGAATCTTTTTATGGAGGTTGTTTCTGGCAATCTCCAAATTTCTGAACATTCATTCCCATCAGGGAAAAGGAAAAATAAGTTAAGAATGCACCCTCTGTATATCAATTTCTTTAAAATTATATTCCCATACTATTGTGCTAACAAATTATATATATTTTCAAATATATACAAAATATAATTCTTCAAATATGAAACAAATACCTTCAGAACTCATTTACTAGCTAATTGTGCAAAACCTTTCTTACTATAAATCCCTCAATATTTTTGTTATCCCATGCAAAGTTACTCTCTAAATAGCATGGGTGTTGAGTTTAAGAATTGACTTTATCATTTTAGCTAAAAAAAAAAAAAAAAAAAAAAAAAAAAACAACTTAAAATCAATAACCATGACACACATTTTTCAGGCCATATATAATTAGGCTACCATGGTATTGAAATTTGGTTTTATGTTAAATTTCTATATTCCTTGAGTCAGTTGTTCTTATGAACTGATTAGAAAATGCTTTCTAGACCTTTTTTTTTAAATATGAAGAACAATGAGTTTTTATAAGTGACATGTTTGCAACAAAACAGTACCAAATATCCATCTTCAAAATGCTTTTTATTTGTCATGAGTTTCTTTCTCATTCACTCTAAGGGGGAAAAATGCCATATTTATCAAGAAGGATGTAATAAAATGTGATTATTTTTAAAAATACATCTCAGGTAGCAGGCAATAGTTTGATTCAGTTAGAATGCTTTGGTTTTTACTGTTTTACCCAACATCTGCCTGACAAGAAGCTGACATAATACCTGTAGCAGTTTTCTTCATTCTGAGGTTTCTGCATAAGACTCTTTTAAAGAAACTTGTCCATTTTGTGAAAGTCTGTTTGCTGAAATTAAATAGTAAACACAATAAATAATGTAATTTTAACTTTACACTGAAGCCACCAGCATCAATCTGTATTATTTGTATAATAAGACTTTGTGTGTGTCTTTATTTATAAATAAAAATTACCCTACCAATCATGAAATTAGCAAAAGACATTATTATTTCACCAAAGAAGACAGAGATATGGCCAACAAGCACATGAGAAAATGCTCTGCATCACTTGCCATCAGGGTAATACAAATCAAAACCACAATGAGATACCACCTCACACCAGTGAGAATGGGGAAAATTAACAAGGCAGGAAACCACAAATGTTGGAGAGGATGTGGAGAAAGGGGAACCCTCTTGCACTGTTGGTGGGAATGTGAACTGGTGCAGCCACTCTGGAAAACTGTGTGGAGGTTCCTCAAAGAGTTAAAAATAGACCTGCCCTATGACCCAGCAATTGCCCTGCTGGGGATTTACCCCAAAGATACAGATTCAGTGAAATGCCAGGACCCTTGCACCCCAAAGTTTATAGCAGCAATGTCCATAATAGCCAAACTGCGGAAGGAACCTCAGTGTCCATGAAAGATGAATGGATAAAGAAGCTGTGGTCTATGTATACAATGGAATATCACTCAGTCATTAGACATGACAAATATCCACCATTTGCTTCAATGTGGATAGAACTGGAGGGTATTATGTGGAGTGAAGTAAGTCAATCAGAGAAGGACAAACATTATATGGTCTCATTCATTTGGGGAATATAAAAAATAGTGAAAGGGAATAAAGGGGAAAGGAGAGAAAATGAGTGGGAAATATACAAGAGGGTGACAGAACCTGAGAGACTCCTAACTCTGGGAAATGAACAAGGGGTGGTGGAAAGGGAGGTGGGCGGAGAGTTGGGGTGACTGGGTGACAGACACTGAGGGGGCACTTGGTGGGATGAGCACTGGGTGTTATGCTGTATGTTGGCAAATCAAACTCCAATAAAAAAAATACCAAAAAAAATCACCCTAAATTGAAATTCTAATATTTTCTTTTTGGACTCCAATGGGCTATCTTTAGAGCGCCTTATATGCATGCATTCTATTTTGAAGACCACTGGTTCAAAAAATTATAAATTATTTTAACATGTACTAGCAGGTCGAAAACCCTTAGGGTAGAGACTGTGGGAGAGAGGGTGGAAACAGAGGAGAAGGAAACTAATAATTTTACGGTTTAGGCATTTCACTTACAATCAATGAGATAGCTACTTCACTGATTAGAAACCTGAGCCTCAAAGATGATAAATAACTTTAAAAGAGCCACACAGACATTAAGAACTTTAGGAATATGTTCTTTTGGAGATGAGATCCTCATTAGTGACTTTCTGTTAAAAGAATATAGAGATTTATGAATGCAAAACTGATATAAATAATAGGATATCTTCCTTGAGGCAAGAGAGAGCAGATTCCTAGTCACAATAGAAACATTCTGAACCTTAAAACTCCCAGTTGGATTCTTTTGCTCAAACAGAACAATGCTATCACCTTTAGGACAGGAATAAGCCAAACTGTATCCACTTACTTCCATTCATGACTAACAACCATGATAAAACAATGAGCTCCAGATATAAACACCTTGCCAGAAACTATGAAAAGGACTTGTTTATTCAATAAATTTTTATTTGGAACATTTCTAGGTGTCAGGCACTAAAGATACAATGGAGCAAACATAAAAATAATCATTGATATTCTGCTACTGTCTTTAAAAGATACACTTATTAATTAAGTACTGAAACCAGTAAGCAGTCAATTATAAACAAGAGTAATTTTTATGAAGAAAAGGCATGTGGCATTATGTAGGTTTAAAATAAAGAAAGCTGACCAAAGGCACAGGTCATGGGATCCTTCTGTAAGATCTGCAGGGTGATGTGGGATTATCAGGGTGAGAGTTGCAAGGAGAGCATGTCAGGCACAGGGTACAGTACTATCTGTTCAGGGCCTGTCAAAGGAGGCCAGGGAGCCTGACACCAGAACTGAAAGCAGACAAGAGTGAGTGGAAACCAAACAGTGAAGAGTGATATTGTCTATGTGTGATTTGAGCCTGGGGAAGCATAAGCAGAGTCAAATCATGTAGGACTCTTAGAACATGAATGTAATGTTGTTCCTTTAGTATATGAATAGTTAGAAGTTGCCAAGGACTTTAAATAGAGAATGACATGATCAAGAGTCATTTGAAAGATTCCATGGTGGCTGAAATATGGAAGACTAGAGGAAGCTAGATTGTATTCAAGATGGTGATTTAAGAAACCACAGAAGTAGAAATGAGAGTCTAATATTGTTGTAGAATATCCAGCTATGCTGTTATCTAGTAGGAAGAGAAAAAAAAAAAACTACAAGTTCTTGAGAAAATCAGGGGGGAAGTAAATGGTTAAATCAAAGATGAACTAGAGAAGGATGACAGAGAGAGAAATTGGATTTAACATTTCAAGCATTAAACAGGTGGCAATACTCAAAAATCATTTGTATTTCTATACATCAGCAAAGAACACTCCAAAAACTCAATTAAGAAAATAATTCTATTTAAGATAGCATTAAAAAGAAAAAAAAAGGGGATCCCTGGGTGGCACAGCGGTTTAGCGCCTGTCTTTGGCCCAGGGCACGATCCTGGAGACCCCGGGGTCGAATCCCACGTCAGGCTCCCGGTGCATGGAGCCTGCTTCTCCCTCTGCCTATGTCTCTGCCTCTCTCTCTCTCATTCTGTGTGACTATCATAAATAAAAAAAAAAAAAAAAAAAAAAAACAATTATAAAAAAAAAAACAAGTATAAAAAGAAAAAAAAATACTTAGATAAAAACTTGACAAAGTAGTAGAAGATGTCCACACTTAAAACTATAAAACATGGTTGAAAGAAATTAATACACAAATGGAAAGATTTCCCTAGTTCCCAGTTCATGAACTGGTAGAGATGATAAATGACTGTTCATAAGTAAAGGGCTTCTTTCTTTAGTCAAGAGACAAAAATGTCCTAAAATTACATTGGAATAATAGCTGCACAACCCTGTGAGTGTGCTAAGAAACACTGAATTGTGCACTCTAAATGGGTGAATTGTATGTTATGTGAATTGTATAAATAAAACTGTTTTTTTTTAATCTCAAGCATTTAAAAATGGATTGGAATGATACATGTGAGATATAAGAGGGAAAGGGGTCAAGGTCAAGAAATATTTTCTTTGTTAAAGTGGATGGATTTGGGATACCTGGGTGGCTTAGTGGTTGAGTGTCTGCCTTTGGCTTAGGGCGTGATCCCAGTCCAGGGATCGAGTCCTGCATCAGGCTCCCTGTGAGGAGACTGCTTCCCCTTTGCCCATGTCTCTGCTCTCTGCGTGTCTCTCATGAATAAATAAAATATTTTTAAAAAATAAAAATAAAGTGGATGGATTTTAGTGCCAATCACTAAATGAGCCCTTGGTTTAAAAAGAGTTGGCATAAATTAAGTTTTAAATATGTTGAGTTTGGGGTGCCTAGGTAGTTCAGTGGTTAAGCATCTGAGTCTTGATTTCAGTTCAGGTCAAGATCTCAGGATGGTGAGATCAAGCCCCACATTGGGCACTGTGCTAAGCATGGAGCCTGCTTAAGAGTCTCTCTCTCCTTCTCCCTTTGCCCTCCCTCAGCTCATGTGTACTCTCTATAGAAGGAAGGAAGGAAGGAAGGAAGGAAGGAAGGAAGGAAGGAAGGAAGGAAGAAGGAAGGAAGGGAAAAGTGGTTCAGTTTGAAGATAGATAACAAATGTTGGCAAAAATGTAAAGAAGAGGGAATCATTGTGTACTGTTGATGGGAATGTAAACTGGTGAAACCATTATGGAAAACAGCATGGAGGTTTCTCAAAAAATTAAAATAGAACTCCCATGTCATTCAGCAATTCCACTTCTGGGTATACATATGAAAGAACCTAAATCACGATCTTAAAGAGATATCTGCACCTCCATGTTCATTGCAGAATTATTCTCAATAGCCAAGAAATGGTAACAACCTAAATGTCCATTCACAGATGAATGGATGAAGAAGGTATGATATGTATATACAAAGGAGTATCATTCAGCCTAAGAAAAAAGGAAATTCTGCCATTTGTAACAACATGAATCAAACTTGAGGATTTAGGGTAAGTGAAATAAGTCAGACAAAGAAAGACAAGTATGTATGATCTCACTTATGTGGAATCTAAAAAAAGCCTGACTCATAGAGACAGAGTAGATTGTTGGTTTCAGGAAAGGAAGAGTTGGGAGAAATAGGTGAAGGTGGTCAAAGGTACCAACTTCCAGTTATTAGATGAGTAAATTCTACTGTCTAATGTACAGCATAGTGACTATACTTAACAATACTCTATTACATCCTTGAAAGTTGCTAAGAGAATAAATCTTAAAAGTTGTCACCATATAACACATAAATGGTAACTAACTGAGGTGGCAAGTGTGTGAACTAATCTTATTGTAGCAATCATTTCTCAATATATACATGCATCAGATTATCAAAATGTACACCTTAAACTTACATAACATTAATTATATGTCAATTATATCTCAATAAAGCTCAAAAAAAATTCTAAGCTTATTGGCAGAAAAGAGGAGCACAACTAGAAATGGAAAATGACCTGTTCTGCATGTTCTTCACTGATAAAAAAAAAAAAAGTAGAAAAAGGAAAAAGAAAAAAAAGGCCAATTGATGGAATTTACAGAGGTGAATAAATAGGAAAATTTTTCTAAAACTTTAAGAAGTCCAAAAGATAGAATGATTGGCCTCCTATGTATTCAGTTGTAGGTGATGAATACTTCTTAATCACATGGCAATTTTAAATTAAACAAATTCTACTATGAAATATTTTGTATGCAATTTTCCTTTGTAACCTTTTTTTACCACCCAATCTCATATAAACTGACTTAAATTTGAGAAGTATACAACTTATATGGTAATGAATATCTATAATGCAGCCAAGATATTTGGAAACAGATCATTTTCAGTTAAGATTTCTTTATAATTATACTTTTTAAAGCTCATGCTGATTATCTGACTTGTCTGCCATCTAAAAGTAAATGCTAACTGCTTGTAAAACTGGAGATAGGTCAATCAATGGCAATGTTGCCACTGTCCAGTCATCCACTAGCCATTACATGTCATCAACTCAAATTTACTTTTTGATGGGCTATAGAATGTCAAAGCAAAGGAAAAGGACATTTTAAAGGTTACTGTTATATCATGCCAAAGGACACATTGGCAGACTTTTTTTTTTATTTGAAAAATTTAACCAGAGGTTATGGCAATTCTATTGTTTCTTTTACCATTTATTCTACTTTGTTATTTGATCTGATTAGTAAAGAAAAAAAGGAAGTAGGTCATGTCTATTGTCATTTTGCTCTACAGACAAGTCATAGTGGAAAAAAAATTAGATATAGCATATCAGCATAGCTCCTAGAACAAGAAATAATCCTGCAATTTCTACATTTTCTTGATAAATCTTGTTATTAAAATCTTGATATGATAATTCAGCAAAGCAAAATTGAATTCATATAAGCTGGTAATGTTGCTTGAAAAATCTATTTAAGGTGCTAAAAAACAATTGTTGATTTATTTATTTGTTTATATAGGTACATGAGAGTTTATTGAGAAATGTATTTTGAAACTGCTCAGTGCCAAAAATTTTGCCAGATACAATTTAAAAGTATTTATCTTTAAAGAGTTCACAATTTCATTAGTAAATTAAGTGATGAGAAATCTCTGAATAGTTCTCCTACCTTTTATCTTCTGTCATTACTAAATATCATTTCTTATTACTAATATCAGGGGTAATACCAAAGAGAAGACTTCTTG